>NC_088799.1:24387731-24689279 GCF_011386835.1 Chrysemys picta bellii | reverse complement strand
GCATTGCAGTAGAAGACTCTCCCTTGCTTCCCAGGTCACCCTCAGCAGCGAGATATCGTCCAGGACGAACTCCTGTGGAAAATGTTGGGACAGTGTTCAGTGTAGGTGCCCCCTGAAGCTGTTGGCTCTCCCCAAGGCACAGAAACACAGAGGACAGTGCAGCTCTGAAACAATCAGTCCCCCTTACTCACCATTTTGAGGCTCCCGTGGGATATGTGTGCTCTGTTTCGGACGGGAAAATTATGCTATTGTGTAGACCCTGTGTGTTTCTACTCCTTAAGTGCGGGGGGAATCGTTACTCTGTCTGGTATAAACAATGTTGCCTCTGTTAAATGTTGCATTTTGCCTATACAGCTGCATCAACCTTGAGACCTCAGCCGTCCCTCTTATCGCCTGCTCAGAGACTCCAAAGACTCAGGAAGAGACCGCGAAAAAGCAAAGAAGACATGCTGCAAGAAGTGATGCGGCAATCTAGTAAAGAGAATGAGAAAGCACAGGACTGGAGGGAAAGAGAAAGCAGGATCCGCTAGGAAAACGCAGCGCACCGGCGGCAAAGCACCGCGCACCGGCAGCAAAGCACTGATAGGCTCATAAGCATCCTGGAGCGCCAAGCAGATGCTATCCAGGAGCTGGTAGCCATGCAGAAAGAGGAGCAAAACTATAGAATACTATATTCTTGTGGAGGCCCCTGCAGGGCCCGGGGCAAATTGCCCCACTTGCCCCCCCGGGCAGCCCTAACCCACAGGACAGCATGGCACTTTTACTCTCATATCCTGAAATGTGCAGTGTTGCTGTAGCCATGTCAGTCCCAGGATATTAGAGAGACAAGTTGGGTGAGGTAATATCTTATCTTTTATTGGACCCACTTCTGTTGGTAAGAGAGCTTAGAGACAGAAGAGCAAGCTCTTCTTCAGCTCTGTGCAGATCGAAAGCTTGTTTCTCTCATCAAAAGAAGTTGGTCCAATAAAAGATATTACCTCACCCATCTTGTCTCTCTAATATCCTAGAATATGCTGTCACACAATCCAAAGATTAGGGCTATTCAAATTTCTCTTGCATTTTATAATAACAATATTTGCTGAGAGAATCATGAGTGAGAACAGTGCTGGCCTTACCATGAGGCGAACTGAGGCGGCCACCTCAGGTGCCAGACTGTGGGGGGCGCCATTAGGACCAGAGTGTAGAAAATTGTGTCTGCTGCTGGTGCAGATGTATTCTCTCTGCTCTAGATGAACAGAGATGGCGGAGTGTTGTCCTGGAAGAAGGAGGGCACAAGAGACTAGGATGACCAGACAGCAAGTGTGAAAAATCGGGACAGTGGGTGGGGGGTAATATGTTTATGTCAATACGGATTCTTCATTCATACAGCTGCCGCAAATGAAGGCAACCATAATAAATGGAAAGGCAGGCCAACTACACACTAGGTCCCAGAATGTTCAAAAGGTCACTTTCCCAATTGTAGTTTTCAGTTTGTTTATTTCAGACAAGAAACTGGCAAACTGAAATAGCTAAATTGTGATCACGTTGCCTTCCCGTATTTCCCTGACCATCTGTCACATCATAGGGCTATCCAATTTCCTCCAATCTCTTGACACACTGTAAACCCTCCCTCAGAAGCACTTGGGCAAGGGTGCCCCACTTTGCCCAGCCCAGGGCATCCTTAGGAAATTGCTTGGGGGGGTCTAAAAAGGGGGAAATCACAGTTGTGGTCATCTATAATATAGAGGAATGCCCCCCAAACACTACAGGTGCCAGTATGGGATAGTCTATCCCAATCCTAATAGCCTCTATTTAGGATCAAAATGGAAAACTGTATATTGCAGCCAATATTCTCCATAGGTTACAGTTGTGTATCAAAAACCAGGGCAGGCACATTGTAGAACTCCATGGGCCACATTTGGCTCCTAGGCTACCCTTGCTACCTCTGTGTTCTTCATTAATTCCCCTATTTGGAGCCGGTTGGAAAGCCAGTGAAGCTGTATAAGAGCATTTAGCAAAGGTAATGGTCATTTTTCCTACCTGAGGTTAACAAATGGCAACCCTTGAGAGGGTTTTACTTTATTTTAATTTATTTATTCATTTATTTAATGAAACTGTTGTTCCGAGTTACTTCTCTGTTTGCTTCTGGGAGTCCATGAAAAGCATTTGTCAGCACAAATTGTTGCTGAGGAAGGAGTTAGGAAGGATTTACACTGACTCCCCCTGGCAACAGAATCTGAAAGGAATTAGCAGTTGCTCACCAGTCCTCAAGAAGCCTAAAGGGAGTTTGTTTCTCTCATGCTATTTCCGTGCAATATTTCCAAGATGACACACCTCTGCCTCCTCACTCAGCAGGCCCTGCTTCACAGGAGACCTGGCTTGCTCTTGCTGCTTTCCTCAGTTCAGTGGAGTCATTGTCCCACCAGACCCTGATTGCTAATTAAAGGTAAATTTGTAGTGGGGTTTTCCCTCTTGTTTCTCTTAGCATTTCCCAGTTTTAAAGAAACTCTTTAAAAATTTTCCAGTTTTTCTGATCCAGCTCTGCAGACTGTGGAAAATTCATCTGATAATCCAGCTTGTTCAGTTTTGTTTTGTTTTTTTAAATAAAACAACAGATTGCAGATTCTATGAAAATCAGTATTAAAAGCTCAATGACAAAGTGTTTCTAATCTATACCGAGGTTTTCAGCATGCATGTATGGTAAGAATCCACCCCACCAGCATTGGTCAACCACCTCATTTCTTCATTCATGATCTGTGTTAACTCTTTGGTTTCTGTGGTCTTTGAAGTTTCCACCCAGTTCTTCAAATAGAGAAATGCAGTTTTCCTCTTCAGAAAAGGTAGAGAGGGCTGGGCACCCAAAACCTGTGGATTTCAGAAGAGCTGAGGATCATCACTGCAGAGGTTTTGTGCATCTTCACTGCTGCCTCCCCACCCTTTGTCTGACTAGGATGTATGTAAAGGATTCTCTGACCAACCTGAGTCCACCCTCCATCAGGAGAAACTACACAAGTTAATGCTGACTTGGTCACATCATAGTACCTCACACTAGCTTGCTATCTTGATGGCAGCAGGATAGAGTCTGATAGAGCACAGCTGATCTCCTAGCCACCTTCCGTTTTGTCCTCTTCCTATCCATGGAATTTGAACTCCCTTGAAAGGCTTTCAGTGGGTCATACTGTGGGGGAGGGATAGCTCAGTGGTTTGAGCATTGGCCTACTAAACCCAGTGTTGTGAGTTCAATTCTTGAGGGGGCCACTTAGGGATCTGGGGCAAAATCAGTACTTGGGCCTACTAGTGAAGGCAGCAGGCTAGACTCAATGACGTTTCAGGGTCCCTTCCAGTTCTATGAGATAGGTATATCTCCATATAATATTATTATTAAAATAGAGGGGGAGGATGCTGTGGACCCAGCTCTTCCCTCTCCCATGTCCTCCTTAGTGGAATATGGGATCCTTTCTGCTCACACAGAGGGCAACATTTGGCCCTCCATTATTATTAATTGATATTGCACCATTTGTGCATGAAGCTTCACAAGCAAGTAAAATGACTGGTCCCTGCCCTGAGAAGTTGCCATCTTAATTAGAAAAGATTCCCAGGACAAGAGCACTTCAAAAGTGCTGTGTCAGATAAAAGATAAGACAGTGGTGAATTTCTGTATGGAAAAGTACAGGATAGAATATTACCACCCTCAACCTATAAAGGCACCATAAGAAGTGTCAGTCTCTCATCCTATCTCTAGCAGTGTTCAAACGTGATGCTGCAGAGGAAGGCAAAAAATCCCCACAGTTAAACAATGGTAACAGTACTGCAAAAGCTTCTAATTTTTCCCAAAATAATTAGTTATGGTTTATATCATATTCTCCAATAATATTGAGTTTTTCTAAGGCAATCAGCAAATTTTAAGAGCCACCACTGATGCCAAATATTTAATGCTACAACATGGTGCTGAGGGGGAATGGAAGACCCTAGATAGCCAGAAACACAACATTTAGAGTAGAGCTACAAAAAATATTCAACCCACACAAAGTCAAACTGACAACATTTACTTTTTTTGCAGATTATCCCACGGGATTAAAAATAAGCATTTCTTCCCCACCCTCACTATCCTTTTGGGGAGCTTTAGTGGAGAATTGTACAGTCTGCTGGTCTGTATACGAGGTTCTCAACAGCCAGATTCTGTATTGATCTAGTGTGGGTAACTTCATAAATGATGGATGGCCAGCACAGCTAGCAAGCAGTGTTGCTAGAGCCCATTGATAGACCCCATGTGTAGCTGTGAGGCTGTGCTGAGCAAAGCCACATGAGTTCTTTTAATTGTGTTGGATGATATTTTAAGTTTTGCACTAGCAAAATTTTCCAAAAACCTCCTGATTTTGAAACTCAACCTGGCAAATGTACCCAGTTCTGCGCAGCATGTGGGAAGATCAGCAGAGGTCTCCCTTCTCCACGCAGCAAGAAGCTGAACACTTGCATTACAGGAGATTTGGAGGCAGGTTATTTTTTATCTAATGCAAGGGCTTTTTATTATTATTATTAATTATTTGTACTGTACTGTATTAATTATTTGTAGCACCTAGAAGCCCGACCAGGACCCGACTGTGCTAGGCACTGTACAAATGGAACAAAAAGATGGTCTCTACCCCAAAGAGCTTATTGTCACATCCACTAAGACTGCTGTGAGGGGAATCCAAACCTCTATTTTCTGGATCGCCCAGCTGCTTCAAGTTCTTGGAGCCTGAACATAGTCCAGCCACTGTCTCAATCTGGGGGACCCAAGGCACATTCTCAGGGCACAGACCTATCCAGCATCCTCCTCTGAGTGTTCGAACCCACTGTCCAGCCACCTATTCCCGCGCGGCACAGCGCTGACTCCCCCTTATTCAAACACACCCGTCTTCCAGAACTCCACGCAAAGATGTGAAGTTTTTAATTTACAGTTTAACTCCCTCAGGGGCATGCAGTAGTTGTGAAGCAGTCGACTCACACACACATTGTCCAGTCTAACACCTATATCTAATCATGTAAAGAACAAGAGAGTATAGATCATACACAAGAATCAAACATCCTAAACACAATGTCACTCACTAGCTCACCCTTCCCTTGGGAGATCACCTGTGTTCTAGCAGGCAGGATCCTCCACTCCATTGCCTACCCTCCTCCTGCAGCAGCCTCGGAAGCCTCCCTCATCTTAATCCGGTGCAAAATGGCTCTCTCCCCGAGTCCCTGGTGCTGGGTCAACTACTTATTTTGTTCTGCCTTTTGGTAATTTTCCAGTGCTCTCAATCCCCACCCCCCCAAATTCAGACAAGGGGAGAAAGTGTCTTCTCCTAGCTGGAACAAACCCATTGTCTAAAGGTGTTTTACTCTGCAGACAATCCATTGATCGTTGAGTGCTGAGATCACTTCCCATTGTCTTTGGCCTGACAAAGACATAAATGACACAGCCCTGCTAACTCATAGTGGATCCACATACATATAAACTTTCCAAGACACCGTAATTTCATGACACAATTTCATAAAATTATCCACAATTCAGAAATGATACAGACAGAACCTCTATGCATCTGAAGAACTGGAGTTTTTACCAACAAAAGCTTATGCCCAAATAAATCTGTTAGTCTTTAAGGTGCCACCAGACTCCTTGTTGTTTTAGACAGAACCTCCAATTCATTAGAGTTACAATCTTTATATAAGACAAGAGACAAGAGGTGGAGACAGACAGACCGGGGAGCACAAGGCATCCTGGATGGTGAAAAAAAGAATGTCTGAAACACTGGATAGGGAGAAATAAAAAATATATTTCAAGGCTTCAGAATGCATAATAAATAATAAGAGGAAATTTTAGCAAAACAGACCATTGTTACTTAAGGTCGATAAACTTTCCTCAGTGAACATGCTGTGTAAAAGTTTGGAGATGTAAAAAAAAGGAAATGTAAGTTTGTCAATCAATAATTCTAAATCATATCAGAGCAATAAAAATTATATTGCTAACAGCTGTATTTCCTCTTATTTTGTAATAAGCTACATTATAGAATGTTTAGCCTAGTGTACTAATATTTAATTCTAACACTCATTACCTGTACTACAAATAAAAGGAATTCAGGAGAGGGCCGCCAAATTGTTTTACCAGGGCCTAGTCAGTGCTACTGAATAAATAGTATCTTGAATGAAGGGGATGGTGACCCACTCTTTTTCCCATGAGGGGTCATTAGGAAATAGTCCCACAGTTAGGAATATTAAGCTCCCTCAGATGCCAATTTAGGAGTTCCTGATAATTCCCAACCAGGTCTTCAGCTCCCTCAATGAAGACTGGAGTGAGAGGAAACAACTCCAGGTTTACACTTCATGCTTGAGAAGACCAATATCCAAGTTTTCTGATGAATGATTCTATCATGCAAGGACAGAAAATTCTTATTCTGCCCCTGGAGAAAACAGTTCCACTCATTCCAATGCCTAAAGATGTCAGCAAAGTGGGCTAGGCAGGCCATCAACATTGAATCATTGAAGGTGTGAGCAAGAGATTGCTATCATTCAAGAAAACATGCAACTCTGGTCTTAAGTGCATTGTTAGCACTTTATCTATATGAAAGCCACCTCACTTTAGTGTGAAACAGCAAATGCTGGTGAAAGGAAACAATGTCCTCACAGAGTGATCCAAGAACATCAAGAATCCATTGAACAGCTGTTAATGACAGTCACATCTTTAATAGCCTCATGAAATACCTGGCACAGATTTTAAGGCCTTTTCCTAATAACAAGAGCATAGCAACAGAGGGTCCTGTGGCACCTTTGAGACTAACAGAAGTATTGGGAGCATAAGCTTTCGTGAGGAAGAACCTCACTTCTTGCATCTGAAGAAGTGAGGTTCTTACCCACGAAAGCTTATGCTCCCAATACTTCTGTTAGTCTCAAAGGTGCCACAGGACCCTCTGTTGCTTTTCACAGATTCAGACTAACACGGCTACCCCTCTGATACTTAAGAGCATAGCAGTGTATGAAACAGTGACACTATGGAGCAATAGGCGCTGATTCGGAATGGTAACAAGGCTACGTTGTGCTTACCTATCATCACCTGAGAACCATGTAAATCTTTGTCTGTTTTCAGAAATGCCTTGAGTAAACATTCCCATGTTCTGTGTTCTAACATAGCTTTAGAAAAAAACCTGCCTCTTCATCAGAACGAGAGGCACACCTTGCAAAAGCCAGGAGCTGTGCAGCACCAGAGACTTTCCAACTTGCTAAGTAGTCTCCTGAGTTTTGAAAGCAGTTGCTCTCAGATGTCCTCAGCCACATCACTAATATGGCATGAAACCGTTGTTATTTGAGAAGCCCAATGTTTACAAGTTGGTAGCTGCTTCATGCGCTGTAACTTTTGAAACCACGTCTCTTGCTCACAGAAGGGTAAGGTTTTCTGGAATAACACCCATCTCAAATGGCTGTGTGATTCATAGGGATAACCATTAAATGCCTGAGTGGGGTTCATGCTGATATTGCCAGTTTGGGTTATCATGCCCTGTTGATTTTTTTTTTTTTTAAATATTCTCAGATTTGTCTTTCACTGACTGAAGTTTGGTTTCTAAATATTGTGTCAACTCTGAAGATTTCCTGTTCTCAGCTGCAATCACTTTCCATCATACCACAAACTGTTGTTTTGCATCGATCAATACAGAAACCATACATCATGTTTTTGCCATCGTATTTCCTCATTTTCTTTTTTCGCCATCAGTGGAACAGCTTGCCATGCAATGATCAATCTTTCTGAATCACCTCGGGCCAGATCTGAGGCCATACAAAGAGTGAATGAGGTATGCAACATGGTCACAGGAGGCTCGGTAGTGCTTTTGGGCCTTAGCAATTACAGTTGACACATCTGGTATTCCAATGTAGTGATACATTTGGTCATTGTCTGTGTGCATGGCTACTGAGTCAGACCTAGTAAACAGTGTTTGTAATGGGGCTTTTCCCGTTTTGTATAAAATAAATTCAAACACACACACACACGTTCACTACCAGAGGCTATAGCAGCCTTCTACACACTTACCTCTTGAAATGGTCTACAGTAAACCATCAGCTGGTATTTTCAATGGACAAGTAAATTGATTACCCTTACAAGGACAGATCATGACAGGGCTTACAGTGGGTATCTACTTTTATTATTTTATATTTATTGATTTTTTTCCCAAAAAACTTTTACATTATTTGATGACTGACCTCAGCCTCCATGGATCTCTCCAGGCCTCCTCTGAGCCTTTGACCCATAGTTTGGGAAACACTGATTAAGAATTTTGTTTTTTTAAAGGGAAAGAATAGAATCACAGATTAATAGAAATGTAGGACTGGAAGGAACCTCGACAAGTCATCTAATCTAGTCATCTGCACAGAACCAGGACTAAGTATTATCTAGACCGGGGGGTAGTCAAGCATTTTTTGTCAAAGTCCAAATTTCTTGGTCAAGATATAGTCAAGATCCAGACTCCAGAGAAACATTTTTCACACAGCAATAACAATAATGATAATAATAACTAAATAGTAATATTTCGGGGTCCGTTCAAAAGCGTCTGGCAGTCCAGATTTGGCCCGTGGTCTGCCCATTCCTGACTGGTTTATCTAACCTGTTTTTAAAAACCTCCAATGACAGAGATTCCACAATCTTCCTAGGTAATTTGGTCCAATGATTAACTACCCTTGCGTATAACCTAAATCTCCCTTTCTGCTATTTAACCCCATTACTTCTTGTCCTATCCTTAGTGGATAAGGAGAACAATTCATCACCATCCTCTTTATAACAACGTTTTACATACTTGACTAAACAAACCCAGTTTTTTTCAATCTTTCCTCATAGATCATGTTTTCTAGAACTTTGATCTTTTTTGTTGCTTTCCTCTGGACTTTCTCCAGTTTGTCCACATCTTTAGCCCCAAGTTTGTTGCCTGGAACTGGACACAATACTCCAGTTGAGGCCTTATCAGTTCTGAGTAGAGCGGAAGAATTACTTCTCATCTCTTGCTTACAACACTCCTGCCTTTCTAATTTTGTCCCTACATGCTTGTGTTGTTTTGTTAATATTCATCCTTCATAATAATAATCTGAACTAATACAGAGAATCATATATCAATACTAAAACTCTAATTTAAGAAAGCACATGGCAATTTAATAGGTCATCATAGCTTGACAGCCGAAGATGCTGCGTATTAACAAAACCATTTTGACACAGACAGCTATACTACCCCATTAAAACACAAACAAAATTATCAGTCATCTCTAACCAAACAAATCTATTTTTTACTACAGCTGAACCAAACAATACTCCTTTAGTGACAGAGAGTTAATGGTTCCCCTAGAAAAAGTATGTGGATGCATTCTAAACTCAGTAAGTAACTCAAAGCTTAAATGGAAATCCACACACCAATCAGAGATCCTTGCTTCATGTGCCTATATCCTACATGACATACAGATGGTGTGATCTGTAGTACTAGTGACTATCTATTGACATGAAAGATTGACTCATATAAAGGTTGCCCAGAAAACCAGACCTAATTTTTTTTAAAGGCAAAAAAGGCTATTTTAAATTAGCTCCCACCAAATAGTACGAATGAAAACTTGTGACTAACTACAAATGTGACTAACTACAAATGAAATAGTTATATAAAGTATGAATCACAACCACATATTTATTAGTTTCTGAGTGCCAACAATATGCTCGGCACTGTGCAATACAGAGAGGAAGACACAATAAGACTACTCTGCATTTTTGAAGCACCTTCGTTCCAAACGTCTTCATGTACTTTACAAGCTCTAATGAACTGAGCCTCAATGTAAGTCTGTAAAGTAGGTAAGTGTTATCAACCCTATTTTACTGAGGAAAAAACTGAGGCACAGACAGACTGTGCTGTCCAAGCTTACACAGGAAGTCTGTAACAGAGCTGCAAAGACATCCCTAACTGTAAGATGAGCTACAGTTATGACCTGATCTAAATGGCAAAACTACTGTTGGCTTCAATTGTAGCATGAGTAGGTCCTTAGGTGATATAACCATTAAACGCTACTCAGGCTGTGTCTACACTGCCACTTTCCACGCTAAAACTTTTGTCGTTCATGGGTGTGAAAAAACACACCCCTGAGCGACAAAAGTTTTAGCACTGAAAAGCGCCAGTATAGACAGTGCTTTATCGCCGGGAGCCTGGCTCCCGGTGATAAAGCTACCACCACTCGTTTGGGGTGGGTCTTTTTATAGCCAGGTTTCAGAGTAGCAGCCGTGTTAGTCTGTACATGAGGTTGAAGGATTTCCACTCCATACGGCTAAATGCAGTGCCTTGCATAATGACAGGCTAAATGCAAAGTGGAACAGATTGTTTAGCATAAGTAGTGAGCACATATTCTAAGGGACCATTCAAAGTGCTAACAGGCCACTCTACCTGGAATGGTCCCTTGGAATATGTGCTCACTACTTATGCTAAACAATCTGTTCCACAAAAAGAAGAAGAGGAGTACTTGTGGCACCTTAGAGACTAACAAATTTATTAGAGCATAAGCTTTCGTGGACTACAGCCCACTTCTTCGGATATGCATCCGAAGAAGTGGGCTGTAGTCCACGAAAGCTTATGCTCTAATAAATTTGTTAGTCTCTAAGGTGCCACAAGTACTCCTGTTCTTTTTGCGGATACAGACTAACACGGCTGCTACTCTGAAATCTGTTCCACTTTGCATTTAGCTGTGATGCTAGCTAGGAGTACCTTTACCAGGCCTGAGAGCTCTGTGTGGCTCTGTTGTCTCTCTCACCAACAGAAGTTCGTCCAATAAAAATTTTATTAAGATGATGTTTTTAAAAAAAGTGAACGGTACAGAGTTTAAGCATAGAAGTTTCTGGTTATCAGGGAATAACATAGATCGGGGTCCACAATGTGGTACCTGCGGGCGCCATGGCGCCCGCCGGGGCATCTAAGTGCGCCCACGTTCTGGCCAGCAGACGAGCATCTGCCGAAATGCCGCCAAGAAGCAGCAGCATCCAGAGGCGGCGCCGCCAAAATGCCGCCGATTTTCGGCGGCATTTCGGCAGCGATGATGCTGCTTGTTGGCAGCATTTCGGCGGCAACGCCTATTGACGTTGCCGCTTGTCGGCGGCATTTCGGCAGATGCTCGTCCACCACCCTGGTCCTCTGTGGCTCATCGTCTGGCGGGCGCCAGACGAAACAGGTTGGGGACCACTGACATAGATTATCAAGGGGTGCAAAGTTCGGTTTAAGATCAGGGCATAAGGAGTACATAATCTGCAATATCCCCAATTGGGGGTAAAAGGTTGACGGGTCAAAGTCCAGACATTGAGATATGAGGGTATGTTGTTCATATAATGGCTATGTTCGGGTGCGGAGTATAATGAGTGGATACGATTATTACCTCACGCTCCTTTTCTCTCTAAGGCTACGTCTACACTAGAGAGCTTACAGCAGCACAACTGTACCAATGCAGCTGCGCCAGCCACTCTAAGATCTCTCATGTAGCTGCTCTATGCTGACAGGAGAGAGCTCTCTCTTTGATCTAATTAAACCACCCCCAACAAGCGGTGATAGCTATTTTGGAGAGAGAAGCTCTCCCACCAACATAGAGCTGTGCACACTACCACTTATGCCGGCAAAATTTATGTTGCTTTGGGGTTCACACCACTGAGCAACATAAGTTTTGCCAACATAAGTGGTAGTGTAGACAGGGCCTAAGCTTCTTTGTAATAACAGAAAGATTTTCCCCTCAGATCCACATGGTAATACTCAACTACAGTATTAGCACTCCCTAACATAGAATCATAGAATATCAGGATTGGAAGGGACCTCAGGAGATGATCTAGTCCAACCCCCTGCTCAAAGCAGGACCAATCCCCAACTAAATCATCCCAGCCAGGGCTCTGTCAAGCCTGACCTTAAAAACCTCTAAGGAAGGAGAGTCCACCACCACCCTAGGTAACCCATTCCAGTGCTTCACCACCCTCCTAGTGAAAAAGTTTTTTCTAATATCCAACCATCACAGGAAAAGTCACACAAATCAGAGAAACACTGAATACTGAAGCTGAGTACTAACATAGAGACCTGAGATGAGACTTTTCCCCTGTATTTTGAGGATCAAACCATTTTGATGTCTATAGTATTTCTTGACAACACTTCAGTGCAAAAGCACTCCTGCTTATTGCCAGGCTTGGGATCTACTAGCAGCAAATCAATAGTGGATAACTTCACCTTCAACTCATAGAGAGAGAGAATTTTTTTCCCCTTTAAAATATTGATGGGCTTGCTCCCAGAGTCATCTTGGAACACAAGCCTTAAAGGGTGAACCAACAGAATTGTTAACTCAATTCCCTAGGCAACATCCCATGCTGAGCTGGTATTGTTACAATAATGAGTTCTGTTCCACCTGATCCAAAAGCACCAGCTGATCCCTATTTTATAGACTTTTTAAATGGGAAAACGCTTTTCAGCCAGTGCCATAAATCTTTTAATTAATCATTGATAGTCAGATGATAAATCATATTCTTTTGCTGTACAACCTAACCTTTTATCCAGAAACTGAATCCTTCACAGGCTATATCAGGGGTAGGCAACCTATGGCACGCGTGCCAAAGGCGGCACACAAGCTGATTTTCAGTGGCACTCACACTGCCTGGGTCCTGGACGCCAGTCCAGGGGGCTCTGCATTTTAATTTAATTTTAAATGAAGCTTCTTAAATATTTTAAAAACCTTATTTACTTTACATACAACAATAGTTTAGTTATATATTATAGACTTACAGAAAGAGACCTTCTAAAAACATTAAAATGTATTACTGGCACGCGAAACCTTAAATTAGAGTGAATAAATGAAGCTTCGGCACACCACTTCTGAAAGGTTGCCGACCCCTGGGCTATATAGAAGGTATAAGTATCTGTTCACTCTGTTGGGATTACTCCAGGAGCTGTTGCTCAACAATACACAAAGATTTCAACAGTGCATACGCTACAGTGCAGTAGTTTCATAGATTTTTTTCTTTTGTATAGAACCTGCAACCCTCACACCAATGAGTAATCTTTATTTATTTTAGTAGTTCTGTTGGGACTACTCGTGTTAGTAAGTCTTGCAGGATTGGGCCCAGACTTCTTTTAAGTACTGTTATGGTGGACATTTTTTGGATATAGTAATCATATTTACATTTAATAGTTTCTGAAGCTTTGTGAAATATGGATTATGAAACTTAAGGACAAGTATATAAACAGAGTGTATGTAAAGGACGCAAACGCTGTACTTTATAACACAGCGGGTATCTCTTGAACAAAGAAGCCCTGAATAGTACATTTGATACAATTGATACAGTCTTACATTTGTCTTGGTAACTTAAGAATTATGCATGATTCTTTTGGGCGGTCTCTTCATTTCTTTTGCTCTCCAGAATTATGTGCCGTACTTTCTAGCAACTTATCTAAACCTAATAATTACAACAGACACATGGCTGTGAGCCATATCACAAAGGATGAAGATCAATTAGTGAAATAATGTTGGGGGGGGAGGTTGGTTTGGGGGGGGGGTTGTTTTTTTGTTTTCTTAATTTTTACTTTAGAGCTAAAACTCAGTTTAAAAAAGTCTTAATTAGATGTTTGTAAAGTGCTTTCAGAAAGGGCCCAATCCTGCCAGGTGCTGAGGTTAAGTCAGTGGGAGCTGAGAGTGCTCAGCATCTTACAGGATTGGACCAAAAAGAGCTATATATAGATGCTAAGAATACACTCAGGGTGAAATTCTCATCCCTTTGGAGTCAATAGCAAAACTCCCATTGACTTCAATGCCTCAGTTCCTTCAACAGAGCTGCAAACAGAATTCAGCTTTCTAGACTCTCAGTACTTTTTCTTAACCACAAGACCTCTGTAACTGTAAGCTGAACTACAACAGTTAGGGTCTCCTATCTGAATGGCAAAACTCCCATTTACTTCAATGGTACCAGGATTTCACCCCTAAATATTCCTAACCAAACTGAGGGCCTAATGCTGAGAAATAGTGAGCACCTGCAGCTTCCTGGAAGCCATAGCCTCCTGAATCTCACACCCTTATTGTTAAACAAGACAAAAATAAACTTTTGCACGTGAGAGTCTAAATGAACAATAGGAATTCTATTTCATATTTTCTCTTTGAACTGAAAAAATGAATACAATTTAATGCAATTCCTGAAACACATCTTGGAAGAGATACACAGCTCTTTATGACTTATCTTAATATCAACTGTATTTTGAATATCAAATAATGCCTATGAAGCATTGAATTAATGTTGTAATTGTCAACAAAATTTCTCTCTCCAGGCTCAATATTTCTTCCAAAGTTATTCATATGAACAAGACATGAGCTCCTTATAGTGAGATATATGTAATAAAGATGGTACTTATAGAGGACTTCACTAGAACTAAGATAAAAGATATGGTTTCTTTATAGCCTCAGCATATTGATGTATTGTAGAACTTTAAAGCATCTCAGCAACCAAAAGAACATTCTAACTGAAAAAAGATGGCAGATACTGTAGATAGGGTTGGCAGAATTCAATTTTTTAAATAATGTCCATGGATAATATCAATGTTTATTTTTAAGCATTTTTTCCTCTTTTTATCTAGTTAAATTTTCACAGTTGTGCAGAAATATGGATTTTGAGCTTTTTTTGTTTGATTTTTATCAATTTACATTCTCACAGCTGTGGGAAATTATGGAGGGTAATTATTACAGATAATTATTTAAGGACAGTAGGTGTTGAGATTCAAAAAGTTCAAGCTTTATAACTGTTAAAATACAAATTGTTAACATCACATGTCCAAGTATACAAAGTAAATATTCTTTAGTCAAACTCTAATAAGTTTACAAGCAACAGTTTTCTTAATTTGCCTATCTGTAAATTTTTATCATCAATGCAAATTTTTACAGTTTATATGCATACAGTGAAATTGATATTTACCAATAAAATAAATTCTTCCAAGCCTAACTATACATATTTATTTTAAATACTTTGGCTATAAACATTTAAGAAGCTGATGATCAAATCATAAATTCTTTCAACAGTGCAAGTTTTAAAAAAATCCTGGACCAAATTACTCAACCTATTGTTCTTTCAAAACTAATTTTGCCTGGCTATAAATCTAGACTGCCCGGATCCCTTCTGCCTTTGTTTCAGCCCCATCCCCTCCCAGGTTTTTCTATCTAATTATCTGACTCCCTGCTAACATTGCTCTTTGCAATTTACCTCCAGGAACCAATAGGAACACATGTCATTGGGAATTAGGGAATTGCTGCAGAATACAAACCAACAAACAGGATCATAAACTATCCAAATGCCAAAACTTTCTTTAACCATGAGATGTAAGGGCAACACACCATATTTTATTCCATTTACTAATACGATATAAGAGAACTAGTCTTACAAAGCAGAAAAATGATTATTTAATTCAGATGTCTTTGTTGTCCTTGAGACTAAGTGCTTAATAGCGTATTATATAGCAACATACTGCACTTTATTTATATAATCAAAAAGTAAAGCCCTAGTCATTTAATTCCTTTTACAGGGCAAGGTGATCAATTCCAACTACAGTTAAAGAATTCCCTAACTCCATTTAGGAATCCATGTTTCTTGTTTGTGGCAATAACTGCTAGAAAAAGCTCATCGGCTCTCTCATATCTGATGCTTACCATACATCAGCTAAATAACCACATTGGGTTACTGAGAGGAGCAGGAAGGACAAAAGCTGTGCTGAGCCACCTGAAATATAAGCCTGTTGACATAATAATCTAATAAATATGTACATGTACCAAATTTAACACTCCTGGTAAACAAACTCTGTTAACATTCACTGAGAATACTGTTTAAGAATAAGGAAATATGCTTTCCAAACAACGTGATAATCTGTATTGGCTATCTTAACTTTTCTGTCTCTGGTGAGTCAGTTAACCTGCAAAAGACTTAAATGGATACATAAAATGAGATGGGAGACCCACAAGAAAAGCAATTAACCTTTCTTCAAAGGCTAACCTTTTGCTCTCTCTTTCACCTACATATCTGAACTCATCTGTTTAATACAAGTGTATTACAAAGAAGGAAATATTAAATCAAGAAGACTTTACTTGACTGGAGGTGAATCAAATCCATCACTGTTTCCACAACTACTTTTTATTCTTAATTATGTTATCTAAAAACAAAACATACAGGCAAAAGAGTTCTGTCTCTCTCAAGCGCCCACTTTGGGTCACACAGCAGGTGGCAAACTGGAAAAGTACAAACCAGTAATAGAACAGAACACTTATCCTTAAAAAGTATCTGCCACGCTCATTATGTTTGGTTAGTCTAGAGAAAACAGATGATATGAATGAAAAAGGTATACCAATTTCCAGAGGGATCCTCACACCACCGTTCCGGCTTTCCAGCTCCCAGCCGAAGGAAGGCACATTCGTAGCTGTTAAAAAATGATTGAGACGCTTGTATGTGGTTATTGTCTATCTAGTAACTGGATACCAGTCATTTCTTCTGCCTACACTCCTCGCCTCTCTTTGCCTTCTGTCCCCCTTCCATTAAATGCAAATGATTCACGCCATTTGAGACTAGTGTGAGCTCCTCATTTCCATGGCATTAAACGGAGGGCTTAACAGTTCATGCCTCCCCAAAGGGGCTGTAGCAGACACAATGACCTCTCCCTGGCTCCCTGGGGCCGAGATACTTGGAGAGGCCATTACATCTACTCCAAGGAAGCGAACAAAACCTGCCTCCCCTTGGCTGCGCCTCGAGTCGGGAACAGCCCGCTGGCGTGAAGCTCCCCTCGGGGGGAGGCTGATGGCTCCAAGGCGTCTGCACCGACCCAGCGGGTGACAGCAGACAGCTCCCAACCATTTCCCGAGCATCTTACCCCGACAGATGAAACCGGCTGCCCGGGGGGCTGCGCCACACAACTTACCGGGATGCAGCCACCGCCTGCCACGGGAAAGTTCACGAGAACTTGGTGCCTGTCGTTAGCCCTGCACCCCTTTCCCTAGAGCCGGTCCTCAGGGCAAGCCCGTCCCTCTGAGCGGCTCCCTCCCGCTAGGGCATGTCCCCCCGCAGCGGGTGCAGAACGGGTCTTCCCCAGCCCCGCAGCAGGAGCAACCAGCAGAGGAGGCGCCGGCACCAGCTCTGCTGCCGCCACAACCTGCGTCCTCATTCAAACACACACAACAATGCCCCCAGCAGCGCGGCGACAGCAAGAGAAACCCGGAGCGGGAGCCGCCCGGACCGGAGCGCCCCGCGCCGCCTGCCCCGGGCACGGAGCACAAGGGGCCGCAGACGCCGTGCAGCAGCCGCAGCCAGGCCCTTTCCCCGGGGAAGGGTGTGTGTGTGTGTGTGTGGCAGCTGTGGGGCCGGATCCTGCTCCCGCTGGAGTCAGTGGCAGGTCACGATCCTGGCAGATCAATTCCCCGCGGGGGGGGGCGGGGGGCTATTCTGACCGCAGCAGAGTTGCCCCAGCATGCTGGGTACTGTTGGTTATTCTGCCATTTCCATTACATCAGGATAGTTGCAGACACTTGGGGGGGTCATTTTTGATAGCCTGGCCTAGTTTCTTCAGTCCTTCCTCGGGCAAAACTCCAGCTGAAGTCAATGGGAGTTCAGCTTCATGAACAGGGAGAGGAGGATTGGGTCCTCACCCCACCCGGGGAAAGCATGGGAACTACAGAGGCTGGTGGTGGGAGAATTAAATCCATTACCGACCTGCAGGCAGCAGCTCTGCCGCCCCTCCTCCACTGCAACTCTCTACCTCACCTATATTACTTGAGTCCCTAGGGTGGACCCCTGCATGGGGGTCGGGGTTGTGGCCACAGGACTGGCCCTAGCCCTCTGTTTCTCTCCCAACCTGCCGTAAAACCTCCTCTCTGCCATGGTTTATGTGGAGGTGATGCAGAGCCTACTTCTGTCAGTCAGGAGGGGCAAGTTAGCTCCTTTCAACTCCTGCTCCTCAAGCATCTTTCCTCAAATGCCCCACACACACATACCAGACACAGAGAGCAGAACTACTGTGATTGTGTTGCATTGGCCAGGCCTTCCATCCCATGGTTCCTCCATGCCCGGGGGGAATTGCGCTTTCCGCAAAAAAAGAAGCAAGCTGCCGCATCTCATTTGTGTGTCCCCTCTGAACACTTAAAATGCACGAACTTGGTTTCTGTTTTCTAACAGGAGATTAATTTATCTAAAGGATTCTGAAGTAGTAGTGATCCAGCACCAGGTATTCCAGCATTTCTTGTCTCCGCTTCTATTCAGCGTGCTCCTATTGTTTGCTAGTTCAAAGTCTGCTGGGAGTACTAAGCAGCTTTTCATTCACCTTCTATTTCAAATTTTCCTCCAATAAGAAGGCTCCAAGAAAGTATGGGTCACATTGTGCGAGTCATGTTTGTATTTCACTTTACACTGAGTTACTGTCCATTCAAAATGCAAGAAAACACTTTTCTTTTTTCAGAGGGGTAGCCGTGTTAGTCTGGATCTGTAAAAAGCAACAGAGGGTCCGGTGGCACCTTTAAGACTAGCAGATATATTAGAGCATAAGCTTTCATGGGTGAATGCCCACTTCGTCAGATGCATGCAATATCTCTGTTAGTCTTAAAGGTGCCACAGGACCCTCTGTTGCTTTTTACTTTTCTTTTTGTAAAGATCTAAAAAATTAGAGATGGAAAAGCCCTATCAGAGGATCCCACCCATCCCCTGCAAGTGCAGGGAATAATTATATAATTCCTTTCTCAGAGAATGCATCAAATAGATTAATACCATACTCAGTCACTGTCAAAAAAGCCAAGAAGAAGTGAACAAGTTTTAGTTTTTGTCCTGTTCTCAAACTGAAAGATATGCCCCGGTTTTCCTGGGCTTTACAGACTGTGAGAACATTATTGTCAGTCCAGTTTGTCAGATTAGGAGACAGATCTGCGGAGGGGAGCTGCGGAGGGAGTAATGTGACCTCTTGGAGCAGCATCTTAAATTTCACCTTTTCATCTCTGTCCAGCAACTGATTGGCTGATACCATAGAAACAATCCATTGTTGTCATTCAATTCAGCACGGGCTATTGCAATTGCACAGCAAAGCCTCATGGGCCAAACGGAAGAAACTTTATCCTCAAAGTAATTGCATGTGAAATGTGAGTTAGGCACCTTTAAAAGGGGGCGAGGGGGAGCTTCTCCTTTGAATATATATATTATCCCTCAGTATTACATCTTGTAAGCTGTTTGGTTTTGGTTTTTTTAAACAAAGAGCCTTCACAATATACAAGATCTTTAAGCATAAAAAGGGGAAAGTTACTGTCTAAAATTTCTCTCCCTGAGTCACCACAAACTGACTCTGTAGTTTTGGGAATTTAGGAGTTTTTGTTACAGAATTCCCTCATTTTAGGAGTTCAAATGCATTCATTCTCCTTTGACCTTCATCACAGCATCTAAAAGCGCTTTCCAGGAGGTCACTGATTCTGATGTCTTTCACTCCTAACAGGTTCCTGAGCTGCTCATTCATACCTTTAAGGATTCCTCCAAGTGTTCCAATAATCACTGGGATCATCTCTGTTCTAGTTTTCCACAATCGTTCCAGCTTGTGGCAGAGTTCTTAATACTTCGCTATCTTCTCTTCTGGTTTCTTTTTTATTTTTCTGTCTGTTGGTATGGCAATATCAATTAGCATGATCTTATTTGTCTTCTTTTCTACAGCAACTATGTCTGGTATGTTTGCCTGTCCCGTTTACTCTGTGACAATTACCAGAGCCCATAAAAATCTTAGGACTCTTCCTTCTCTAGAGCACTCCATAGAGGTTCCAATGCAAACACTTGGCAACCTCATTGTCTCTGTTCATATATTCTCTCCCAGCCAGGCTCCTGAAGATGCTCAACACATGCTCCATCTCTTCCTTTTTGGAACACATTCTGTAGTTAGGGGAGCAGTTCTGTCAATCAATTTTGTTTTCAATGTAATTAAGCTTTAAGGACTGCTTTTGTGCACTCATAATGAGGTGCTCTGCATCCCTTTTGAGGTATCTTTCTACAAACCATGAGTTTGTTAATCTTCAGTCACTAACGAATTCAATCTCTCTTCACCACTCTGTGTACATTTTTCAAGCCTTTCTTTGGCAATTTGCTTTCTCTTTCTTTTATGCTTTCTAGGGCTGAGTTGTGCACTCAGCTCTCACTTGTTATCACAATTAGATGATCTTTTACTGTGGCCGACTCCTCATATGATATATTTTTCAATGTCAATTGCTTCCTCCACGTATAGCAGACCTTTTCCTCTATCACATCATTGAATGTACATCCTGTTCACGTCTTGCTAGCTACTCACTTCTCTATGCACCACCAGAAACTTTCTTGTTTGGATGTCAGTTTTTTCTTTTCCTCAATTCCACTTGATCGCTCTGCAAGTGTATCGTACTACTGGCATCATGCATATATTAATAGGGTGGATTGAATTCTTCAGGTTGAGTTTTGTCCTTAGTAGTTCTTATTTGTCTGTAATATTCTTTCCTCACTATTACTTTGACTTATGTTGTAACTCCAACAGTTTCCTGAATTCAAGGTATTTATAGGAGCCAGGCTGAGAGAAATCTTGGATAGTATCTTCGTTAACTTGTATGTCATGTGATTGTACCAGTTTGCCCCTTTTTACTCACGCTGACACCTATTTAGCCAAGCCAAGCTTTATATCTTGATCAAACTTTCCTACACATCAATTTTTATATCTCCTTTTGTTACCATTCATATAGTTTAAGATCCTCCATACATAACAAATGGTTAACTAGTTTTTACTCTTTGCTGATAAGATAAACACAATTTCTCTCCCGGCTCATCCATGTCAGTGGCAACATCGCTACTGTGAACAGCATTGGTGATAAGGAATCTCCTTGAAATATTCCTCTTTTAATTTGGACCTCATCAACAAGAGTCCCTTCAAGGTAGAGTTGAGTGTTCCAGTTAACCACAGATTGCTGCAGGAAGGAAATGATCTTTGGATGAACCCTGAGCATTTTGATCCAGGAAGGTGGGAGGGACACCATCGTATGCTATTTGCTAGTCTATCCAAGCAATCTCAATTTTTTTTTATTTTTATATTTTTGTTTGTTTTGCATCTTCTGTGATCTTCCCGTTTATCATGAGGTGGATATCCTTTTGTCCCTTTCGTGTTTACTATCCAGACTTTTTGCTCAGGAGTGCCTCATTCCACTGCGAACTAGCATGATCTGGATCTCATCTTTGCCAGAATTGCCATTAGCAGTTTCCACATCATAGGTAAACATGTGACTGGTCTAAAATTCATAGGATCATTGTGGCCTTCTTTTTTTTTTTTTTTTTTTTTGGGGGGGTATGAGAACGGTTCTTCCTGTCCATCTTGGACATCTGTTCTTCAAACATTTATTAAGTTGTTCAAGTAAATAGTTATGGAGAGTTAAGTATTTCAGCCAGAATCTATACACCTCATCTGATCCAAGTGCTTTACAATTTTTTGTTCCTCTCAATATCTTATCTCCTTTTTTCTTTGATATTCCTGTGTATTCCTCTATTCTGTGGGTTTTAATTTTCTCTCTCACATTTTTAATCCAATCTGCTATCTAATTATGTTGTACATCCTCAGAACAGATTTTCTTCCAGAAGTGCTGAAACTCTTCCACATTCTTTATTGAATCTCTATTTTTTCCTATTCTGTTTTTAACGTTTATCTGATCAAAGAATATCCTAGGGTCGCTATCATAACACTAGATTATGTAACATTTTTATCTTCATTTTAGCCTGTAATCCAGCTAAACTCTTATTTTTTATTATATTATTATTATTGTTAAATATGGCATGTGGTTTGAAAACAAATGCAGGTTCCTCTGCACTGGGAGTTCCTCTCTCCATCAGCAGGCAGTGCCTATAATTGTCTTCCTGATCAGCTACACCTGTGTTGTTGGAATTTTGGTAACTAAGCCTGCTGTAGATGTGTTGGTGCCATAGGTTAGGAAGCTGTAGTGTCTCCCTTATGAGTCAAAAGGGGAAAACTGTGTGAACGACAATATCAGTTGCATTTTTTAAATAATCTCTTAATATAATCTTTGGAACTGTCCCTAAAATGCAGGTTAGTTTAGGAAAATGAAATAAAAGCTACAATGTTGTTACTTTAATGAAGTTGTATCATTTCTATTTTTTTCCCTTTCTCTTCATAATTTCTCTATCCCGGTTTCATTTTTTGTCTCCACTTTTTGTCTTTTCCCTCCTTTCTCTCGCTCTCTTAATTATTTTATTCTATTTCTCTGTTCTTGTGGACTTGCACACACTGGACCTGATTCTCAGGTTTTCTGGTCTAACACCACTGAAACTATATAGACCCAAAACTGGTCTCACAGTGGAGAATCAGGCCCTCTGCCTTTCACCCTCTCTTCTCAACCTCTTCCTTTTTCTCTCCATCCTAATCCATGGGCAAAATTCTGCTCTTGATTACACTGGTGCAAATCATAACTACTGAAGTCAGTGTGCAACAAAAGGGTAAAACTGGATTGAGTGCAGAATCAAGCCCCAAGAATCTTCCTTTCTCCATCTCACTCTTTATTTTCACTCTCTCCCCCTGCACTCATTCAAACTCACGTTTACGCTACCTGTTTTGAGGATGTTTTCAGGACACCAACCAGGCCCACAGGTTGCCTTACGAACCTAGCAAAGCTGACAATCACTGCTAAGTCCAGAGTTCAGATCCAAGGAACAGATTTATTCAGCATAGGTACAGAGAGCCACATCCCAGTGATCATTTAAGGCATGTCAGGTTGAGTACATACAACAAGGTTGTACATAAACAAAGGCAAAGACATGTCTCCGTGCACTCTTTTATGCCCAAGATGACACTCTGCTTTCTATCAACACCCCTCGTCTCTGATCTGTTACACAATAATGATTAACAATATCTATGACCAAATATAAGATTCCACATAACACTAGATTATGTAACATGTTTATTTACTTATTAGCCATAAAAACTATTAATCTTAATATTTCACAGGATCTTTGGGGACTTTCCTTGTTTATCCTGAGTATACTTGGCTGGGTCATCATGACCGCCGATTAACTTAGTCCTTGTCCTGTACCCAAAATGAAGGACAATTCAAGAGTTGAATAAAAGAATAGATAGTACATCAAATCTTAATTAGCCAAACGGCTTTGTTTTGCATTCCCTCCCAAAAGGTTATTCAAAGGCCATCCTACAAACTAGTCCTCCCATTAGTTATACTGGTTATGCACTTGCTTATAATATTACTAGCTATTTTGATATATATGTACATATATGATCCATTAAATACATTATTAAATACACTTAGTTCCTTATCATTTTACATGAGGTAAGTTCACCCTCTCACTGTTTCACCTCCTTACATCTGTACTTACACTGCACTCACGCATTCTATTTTCACACACCCTTCATTCACTAACATTATTCACCCTACATAAACTTACTATTCATCAGTGGTGCTGGAACGAGGAGTAGTGGGGGTGCTGCTACACTCCCTGGCTTGAAGTAGTAATAACAAACATCAAATACATGGTTTCCATCTTCAGCACCCCCAAAATTGTTCCAGCACCTCTGCTATTCACCCACTCTGTGTCTACCCGCCATTAACACTAGCAGTAAACTTGTACCACTCCTCTCTTGTGCTTTATACTGACTTATGACTATCTTATACATGTAGCAGCTAGAGGAGTGAAGGGGCTCCCTGTGCACTCTTATCTCCAGTACATTCACACAAGAGTACTCATAATATGGCCCATAATTTGCAACTAGTTAAACAAGTCCAAGTAAATCCCAGAACAGGAACCAAGTTAGGCAGAAGGGGAGGGGAAAGAAAAAAAACAAACAAATAAATCAAGTGTAGCCCTGGAGAATTTAATGGGAGAGAGAATTCCACCATCACAATCCCTTGCTGGAAAGACCCTGCCTCCTGTTGTCTCAAGACTGTACAATGCAACAGTTAAGTTTCCGGAGCTCTCTGAATAAATACAAAACATTAACTTGTTTTCTATAACCCCTTTTGAATATTTGATCAAATGCCTCACCTGGCCCACTTAACATATTTATGTGGCCTGCATGATATATTCACGAAGAATCTATATAATTTATTTATTTAAGGGAGTTTTCAATCCTCAGCAATGGCTCTGACCATTATAGATTCTCCTGGCCATCCCATTAATCTCACTGGAGCGTTAATGCGAAAGTCCAGTGGTGACACTTTAAATGTCACCATGAACTATTTGATTGCTGATCATTCTAGCAGATGGTCTGAGGAAGGGGGTGGGAATGAAGTCTACCATAAAGGAGGACTTGAGAGTAGTTGAACAGTGGGAAATTCAAAGAGAAGAAAGAAGGAGACATATATGCCTGATTTACATTCACCGGGGGACAATAATTAAAATGGAATTTGGTCCTGTCTCCAGAATGAATTTGACACCCCTCCAATACAGAATATCTATGACCTTTCAAAAGCCTTTTAAGTTTCCCTCTGGCTCAGAGAGCTCAGGACTTCACCCCCATGGTGAAGGAAGTGGAAATCTAACAAAACTCTATTTTCAGTATAGTAATTTTTCTTTTATATTTAAAGATCTACACAGTGGGTGTGGAGAGTTTTACATAAGGGAATCTGCATGATCTCTAGCTAGCCAGGTGTGGGAAAGGAAAGAAAGACTTTTGTTTTTATCAACTTTCTTTTCATAGGACTCTTGTGTAGGTGGAATTTTTCTTGTTGTTTCTTTCTCTCCTGCCTTCAGTGAGTTCAACATTGGGTGTGCGCAGTAAACAGCATAGCATTCACAATGATGAATTTTCCGACCACAGATAATCATACATGCTCAGTGAAGCCCTCCCTATACTTCATAAGCAGGACTCAATCCACAACTTACACTTTATTATTAGTCCAAAAGGAAGGATTTTAAAAAGGCCATGACCCAAAATTTGCTGACAAACTTCTAGGAGAGCTGGCTATGGCCACCAGGAAGAGTTATTTATGACAACCATTTGTCTTTAACATCCGCTATAGCAGTAAAGGGGAAATGCAAACCTGACCATTTTTATTTAACAGGCCATTTGGAGGCATCGCCTCTCACTTACACCACCCCATTAAGAGGTTTGTTTATAATGTATACAGAATTTCAGAGACTGGGCTGCCCGGGCCATGTAGTTTCATCTGTCTTTTCCCCCATCCCTGATCATGCAGGTACTGCAACCTAAAGCTGGAAATGCTCATCATGTGCAGTGCTGCTAAGGCAGCAGGGAGGAACTGGAAGATGCTCAGTATAGATAGAATAGGACATTAATGGGCACACAAGGAAAATAGTTTTTTCCTACCTCCCAGTCAGCTCCACCACTGGCTGCTGCAGAGCTGTTTGTTTCTACTCTATTAGCAGCTTCTGAATAGACAGGCCTCCTACAGAGACAAGATCTGCACCCTTTCAAGATTTGCACAGTCCGGAACACCATAGCTATTTTTTTCTGAATGGAGCCTTTCTATAGATCAGTCCTGAATGACAATAAAAAAAAATCATAAACATAAACAAATATAGGAGTTTGCTTTTGTGGTCTCTTATCAGCAGAACTCCTGAATGGAAATACAGCCTTATGTGCCATCAGGGCTATGTTATTCTTTATAAGATATATAATTAAACACAAATAAAAGTAGCCATTTGTAACAATGCTGGTCATTTAGACAGAACCCAAATCACCTTCTGCTGGTGGCATCTGACTCAGATAATGAAAATGAGCATGCGTCGGTCTCTACTGCTTTGGATTGTTATTGAACAGAACCCGTCATCAGCATGGACGCATGATTCATTTTTTTAATCGCTCAACAGCCCTAATTATTCTATATCCTAGAAAGGGTTATCAGCCTGCCCTACTCTTAAAAGGAATACACCTTTCCATAAAGACAGAATGTCAGATCTATTCTGGTGGCAAACTGTTATTATCAAGATCATAAAAGTTCAACACACACACAAGTATACTGCTCTCATAATAGGTTTTTTGGCTATTTCATCCTTCAAAAGTATAAGTGTCCTCAGTTTTAAAAAATTGCAGCTAAGTATAAGAACAGAGGAGAATAAGAAATTTAATGTGCCATGTTTAATTTTTAAGGTTGCACAGAGTTTAGTGCTCTTGACTACAAAACATGTATAATTCACTTGATTTAACCTAGATATAGAAACAAACGATGAATATTCAAAAGGTCACTTCCACCAGATTATAATCTTTAAATTCTGCAATTCTTTACAAATGTATAAACGAATGTATTTATACTACAACCAAATAAGTAGTTTATTGATGTACTAACTTATGCTCACCTACTGTGTTTCTAAATTTAAATTCTTGTGGTTAGGAACTTCTATACCCTCTTCTTTTTAAGATCAGCTGTGTCAAGTCATCTTTTCTATTAATTACATAGTAGAACTAGCTATTCAACATATTAAACTTTTAAAACACACAAATAGTAAACATAGTACATATGTGTTCCCTTATATCGGACTCAAACAAAAACACTTATGTACAACAAAGGTCCAAGAAAGCAGAAGTATTGGAAAGTTATTTTCTTTAGGTGATATCTAATAATTAATATTCCGTTTTCATGCAATCCTCCTGCATATTGTATTATATTCCACTGCAATGTAAGTAAAGTGTCACACTGTACATGAATAGTTCAGATCTTCAAAAATAGGATTTTCAATAATTTCCACTGATGTAAATGGGGTCATCTGGGTGTTCAGCACTCTTGAAAATCTGACCACTTATTTAGGAGCCTAAATTAAGGATTTAGAAGCATACCTTTTGGCTCCTATATTTGAATAATGTTAGCCTTAACACACTTTAGCAGGCATCATCATGCTGAAGTTTATTCTTATACAAGAATTATAATATATTTAAACATCTCTTTAAATGACATTACTAGGACTATTTTCTATATTTTTCCTTGAGGCAGAAGCCTCAAAAATCAAGGCTTAGGCTTTCCTTCATAAGCTCATTGTTAATAAAAAGCACACACCAAAGAGACACTCATCCATGTCCAAATAGCATTTTTCCAGCTAAGTCCTTCCTGTTTCACTTTTAAATATGTATTCGTAGCCAGTTTGCAAATTGTTTTAACTTCTGTACAAATTTATTATTACTTATATGATCTCTAAGTTTTTCAAAGTAACTTTCTTCTTTCCATATTCCCTTATTTTTCTTCAAAGCTTTTAGTTCTGCTTGAAGTAGTCTTTTGTGAAGCTTCCAGTATAATGGAGAGTCATGATGTAGTCCTTCAATACGTGTTGTTTTGCCAAGCCCTTGTCTCAAGATCTCTTCATTCAGACACACACTGAAAAATCTACCCTACAAAAAGATAAAATGAAGGCAGCATTTCACTTTATGTATTCGCTTGGCTATTTACAAAGGATATTAAAACTATTAGTACATTTTCAATTAATCTGTTGTATGAATTGTCTGAATGTTATGGCTAATTCTATACCCTTTTGGTGTTGGGAACTCCAGAAATACTTAAAAGTTGTACAGCATTCAACTCGCTTTTAACATCTATTAATTAAACATGAAATATGCAGGCATCTGTGGAGCAACATTTAATACACCAGACACTTGATCAATCAAAATTCCTGACATTGTAGAGCACTTGACTACAGAGCTAGCTTGCACTGTATTTTTAGATGCCACAAACCATGACTGTGTAGAGAATTGCTAACTAGCCACTCAAAAGCTACACTAATATTTTAAATGGGTTTGCAAAAATAAATATTTATTTTATCTCCAATTTGCATATATAAAATGTCTACATAAATGTTTAATTTAATATAATACCATTATATCTTACATATTAAGCAAGTAATAGCAATAATCACTGCAAATCTTAGGATATAAATAAAAGTTAAAGAACTGTCAGTCCTTCTTGTTACTGTGTTTACCTTATTTACTAAAATGAGGCAATCAAGCACCAAATCCTCCCTTCCAAGAAGCTGGAACCACATCATTTCTGCAGGTTTTAACTCTTCCTGTAACCAGACCACAGCATTCGGTGTCAGCTCCACTCCAGCAAGTCTGACCAGCAAAACACCATTTGATTGCCCTGAATATATTACATATATAAAAAACGTTTTTCTTACTCTATATGATCAAAAAAGATCCAATTCCACACAATGGACCAGATCCTCAGTGTCTGCAAAAAAGTATAGCTCCACTGACTTACATGGAGTATTTATTTAACTCACTGGAACAACAATGATTTACAACAGCAGAGGATCTGGTCTCATGTGTTCAGACATGACATTTATCTCCTGTTTCAGAATAATGTGGTTTTGACCTACAGGACTCTGAAAACCTAAAAACGGTCAGAAAATATTTTCCTAGAAAATTTATGTACACATTAAGAAAAGAGATTCCAAGACATCAGACTGTAATGCTTAATGTCAGATTTTTATTCTTAGAGAATCACACTGCTTAAAAAAGCCTGATTTTTCTTTCTCCCCAGTATAAGTCAGGAGTAACTCCATTAAAGTACATTGAATTACAACAGTGTGAAACTTGTGTGCAATTAAAATCAAGCCCAAGTATTTATTTTGTTGACATTTAACCTATCAATAATGTACTCAGAAGACTAAAATCCAGACCTCTTACAGTGTCTTTAAAGCCAATGACACATTTGGTTACAGCATGATTTATTCAACAAAGATAATTCAATTTAAACTACATGTAAAAATAATTGCCCAGCTTCCAAAGGGAAGATGTATCATCAAAAGTTTAGTATGCCCACTTGATATTCTGGTTTGCTCATTTTTGAATAAATATCTTCCCTATGTATGAAAGACTTTTAAAAAAAATATTAACATTTTCTGACAGTATTTGTAGTAAAAACACACTCAACTATGATCCAATGGAGTTATACAACCTCACAGAAATCAATGATGTTATGAATATACGAACTGCCTAACTGGGTCAGACCAATGGTCCATCTAGATTAGTGTCCTGTCTTCAATGGCAGCTGCTAGCATCTACTTCTGGAAGGTGCAAGAAACCCTGACATGGACAATTACAGAACAGCCTCCCCATATGGAAGTTTCTTCTATGCCCCTTCAGTTAAAAATAGGCTTGTGTCTTGAAGCATGAGTTTTTATAGCCCTTCCAATTTTTTTTTAATTCTATCTAATGAAATTTTGGATGTTCTCATTATCTGTACTAGCTAGGATATTTTAGGGAATCTATGGGACTTAGGTGCTCAAATCCCAATGAATTTCTGTATCAAATCCTACTGATCAGTTATACTGGCAAACCCTCCTACTACAGCTGTAGGTGCAACTTATACTGGTAATAGAGTGCTTTTGCCAGTATAGCTTATACTAGTTCCCTGAACAAAATAAATTATACTGGCAAAAGCACTTTTTTACCGATATAACTGAACCTAAACGGGGATTTGTCAGTATAAAAGTGTCCTAAAAAAATCACACCCTTAAACGTTATTATGCCTACAAAAGATTCTAATGTTGACAAGGCCTCAGTCTCTCATGCCTCAGTTCCCCAGCCATCAAGTGGGAAAACTATAATTCTCTGCCTCACGGGTGTGTTGTGAAGATAAATACATTAAAGATTGTGAGGCACTCAGATACTATGGTAACAGCAACCACATGAATACATAAGATGTCTAGACCGATGCATATTCAAATCACTGTATTAATAAATCCTTACAATGCACTTTTAAAGTATGTGGATAAATATTACCTCATTTTACTGGTGGGGAAACTTCAGCAGAGGTGAAATCACATGGCCTCAGCCACACACACAGTCAGTGCCAGAGCCAGAATTAGAACTCAGGCCCTCCTCACTCCCACCCCTTCCTCTACCACTGCTTATACAGTAACTGTTCTGTGTGTGGACAGAACTTCATTTTCTATGGCTGTCTCTCCAGCTGCTTTCTAAGGGCACTAAATTCACTAAAAAAGTTTTTAAAGGAACAATTCAGATGTTGCAGATTTTTGCTTGTTTAGTGGACATCGACTGTATCAACTGGAGGACATTTAATTTTGTCATTATTAGTCTCATTCTTCCTGCATTTTTACTTACATTTTCTCTGTAATGATGACAGGAAAGGAAGGCTAATGGGAACATGTTCAACTTCTAGTCCTTTCTCAGTTATGTGACATAACCTTCCTCGTAGTTTCACATTCTTTTCTATAAATTCTACTGGTATATCCAAAGCACTCGTAAATTTTGTTGTCTGTTGATACAGGAGGAAGAGTAAGAAAAATAAAAACAGCCGTTACACATTATTTGAAAAAATGCAATCACACTGAACCAAGATTTTGTCAAGATGAATCTTGCAAATTACAAACTCCAATACATTATACTAATGAACTTTATTATTATTAATTTGTTGTAGCTATTGCTAGACGTTTTCCACAAAATTAAAAAGAATGGTCCCCGCTCCAAGGAGCTCACAATCAAGGACAGACAAGTAGACAGAAGTCAGGGGAAAGGCAATAACAATACCCATTTTATATACAATTTATACACAAGTCAATCTGATTCACTATATGCAGAATGGAAGAAGTGTGTCTTTAAGAGAAGCTTAAAAATCAACAAGGGTAGGAGTCTTGCAGATGAGCTCAGAGAGGTTATCCCATGCATGGGGCAGGGGTGCAAGGAAGGCAGCACATAAGTGATTTTGTCAGATTCTCACAAAGGGTGGACAATTTTAGAAACATGGGTGGCAGGAGAGGCTTGACAAGGCAGTATATGTGAGGAGGGGCAGAATTATGTAGAGCTTTGAACACAGAGACAGAAGTTTAAAATTGATTTGACATGAGATGGAAAATCAATTGCGAGATTCAAAAAGGGGAGGTTACATGATCAATCTGATGGGCAATGAGTTTAGCAACAGCATTTTGTATGGATTGAAGGAGGACAATGTGTGTGTTTGGGAGGCAAGAGGGGAGGATATTGCAGTAACCAAAGTGGGATATAATTGGAGCATAAACTAGAGATTTGGTAAAAAGAAGAACAGGAGGACTTGTGGCACCTTAGAGACTAACAAATTTATTAGAGCATAAGCTTTCGTGGACTACAGCCCACTTCTCTGATTTGGTGTGAGGGCTGACACATAATGAAGAAACTTTACTATTAATGTTTAATTTTAAAGCCCCTATTGTTTAAGATCATATGCAGGATATATTCAGATTAATCTATTCATATAGTTATTAAGTGATTGATGCTGCTCTCACTGAATGGCACATCAGGCTCTAAAAAAGCCAACTGAACATCTCATTGTCCCATTTTTATTCTATTTACTAAACCTTCACTCTGTTGTCTGCAAGGTCCCTTAACTAGGAGTTGAGAAACATGGGACCTTGCAGGCAGAGAGTTTGAAGGTTTTGTAAATAAATAAAATAAAATGAGGTTGAGAAGTGGCTCAGAGTCAAATCTAATTTGCATTCCAAGGTCCAACAGCCATTTAAGTGTATTTACAAAGACTTGAATTTTTTTTAAAATACCATCATATGCAAACACCCAGGTTCAAGAAAAAAAGCAATGCTTGCAGTATATACTATTCAGTACTGCTTCACATTAACAGCATTACATATAAAATCTTATTGATATCTAGGACATGTAAAGATCACTTAGGAATACTGCTCCACTAATAACCAAACAAGAACTCAAAGAACATTAGGCATATTCAGACTCCAAAGTATGAGGTAAAATTTGCTTTGTGAAGCACTATAATTTCAGTCCCTGCATAAAACAACTGAATAATTATTTTTTCTAACATGAGAAATATATGAAATAAGAGATTTTAGTTGTATATTGATAAGGGATTTCCCTCTTCTCATCCCCAATTGCCTTTTGGAATTAAAAAGTGCTCTTGTGAGCTGTTCAAGCACCACAGACATTGCAAACCGTAAGAAAACGGTTCTCGGAATCATAAGGAAAGAGTGGAATTCAACTGACTATGCCACCTCTACACCAGCTAACTGCCAGACAGAACAATGTTAAGATCTGCTTTATATTGCCAATGTGGTGCAAAGCAGTCTTATGAATGCCAGGAGCTGGCCCGGTGTGTCAGTCATAAGAGTGAGGGAAGATTTTAGGATGAGTATAAAGAGAAGGAAGGATATCACAGCTCAGGAAGTAGAACAACATGTAGAGAGTAACTGCCTGCTATGAAGAGTTATGGGAAAGGAACAGAGATAACAAATATCAGTGTTCAAGTCACATGAGTACTTCTGTTGACTCAACTGGAATACATACACTAGTAAAGTGAAAAAGGTCCCAAGACTGGAAGAGTAGAAAGGACAGACAGATGAGTAGGCATCTATCTAGAAGACTATAGGAAGATATAGTAGAAAGACACGGGAACTAAAAGGAGCAAGTCTATGGAAATTAAAACAAAAAAACAAAAAACGAGGGCAAAATGGAACAGGAGAGAAACAGGATGTGAATGAAGATGACAGGGATGACATAGTCCAGTCTCCAGGGGAAAAGTTGCCTGAGCACAACATTTGAATCATCAAATGTTTAGAAAATAAAGATTTAGAAAATGCAAAAGAGAGAAATGAAACAATCAAGGCAGAATGTGATCACAGCATGAATAAGAAATTCAGCAGACTGAGTCAAAGTAAGGAGGAATTCTAGCAATATTCTGGAAGTGGTGAAAAAGGTTTATAGACAAGGGAGACATATGAGGTCAGAGGGAGTCTGAAGTCAAAGCTGACACGATTTTTGGCCTTGGAAGTAAAGTTTGAAAGTAAAGAACAGTCAGGAGGTGTGTGTGTAATTATGTTGCCAAAACCACAGTTTATTATTGCTATGTCTAATTAAAGATTTTTTGAAGATGAAGTACAATAAAATACATGTGAAAGCTTAAAGTTACTCTTCTGTCAATTAGAGATTGCACAGTTTGATTGTGAACCACTTCTAAAACCTCAGTACACTCGTAGCAATATTAAACCAGTGGAAGAGAGAATTTACAGACTGCCTGTAATCTTCCAATCCACCAAACCAGCCACCTCAAGATTCCTTTTCAAATATGAATAAAAGATCATTAAAAATAGGGATTATTTTTCAGTTGCTCTCAAACCCTAATGCAATGTTTTCACAAACTGTCATTTATAGAAACACTTGAAATAAGAACAATATAAACATACTGTGCAAGTTATTAGGGAGTAGCTCTTCTCTGCCCAGAACAGATTGCCTGTGGAGCCCACAAAGATGGCTGTTGGCAACATTTGTGGCGCACTGACGCCCGAGCTGCTGATCCAGTTCTGAGAATCAACTGAGAATACTTTCAAGGAGATTTGAATTGCTCCAGCTGCAATGACTGTAAAGGAGCTTCTCTCAAGGATCAATAGAGTTCAGGAGCACTTTGGCCACACCATGGCCCCTCCTCTACATGCTAGCCCTGTATCACCTAGATTCTCTTATGCCAAGGCAACACCACCCAACTGATCGGTTACCCTAGCTGTCTCCCTGCTTTGTTATGCCAGAGTGACACAAAGAAGGTGGAACAGTGACACAATCTGACCTCATACAACTTCAGCTAAAAGTGACAAATGGGTATAAAGACTGCTCATTAACAAATTATTCACAACTTACCAATTTAATACTCTTTGCAAATAAAATGACTCCAGCTATTGCCATTCCAGTGCTAATGTTCTGCAAAAAACAGATTTAAATCCTTAATTTTTCATCTGATTAAAAACATTAAAGAAAAAATAAGATAAAACCAAAGAGGTAACAGGCAATCAAGAAGTTCTAATATGAATTGACTCACTGGGGGATCTTGGGCAAGTTTTCTGTTTTGTATTTCAGTGAAGCTAGAAATGCTCACAATTCCAGATGTTGTGTATTACTATTAAAACGTTGTTAAAGTCTCAATAGTTTTAGAAAGGATTGCTCAAGAACGGCCCAATACCTTCCCCGCAGGGTTGCCTATTATGTTGCAGTTTATTTTCCTTAGCTCTATTTTAATCTTGCTTTATTTAAGGGATGTAAATACCAATTAAAAAGTTAAACATTCAAACAAAATATTTTGTTTAAATGGTTAACCGATTAAGCAGCTGGGGTCAATCCGGCACGACTGGGGCCAGGAGTTAACTGTTATGGTTAACCAGTTGGACTAATGCTTACCAGTTAACATTTTACATCCCTAGATTATTTGTCATCAGATAATCTTCTGATGACCAGTGAATTGATTCAAAGCCAAAGGAGACAGCAGAGGAAAAAAGAGGGATGACTCTTGAGCAATATTTCAGAGTGGCAGCCGTGTTAGTCTGTATCAGCAAAAACAACGAGGCGCCCTTGTGGCGCCTTAGAGACTAACAAATTTATTTGGGCATAAGCTTTCATGGGCTAGAAACCACTTCCTCAGATGCATGGAGTGGAAAATACAGTAGCAGGTATATATACACGTCATACATGAAAAGATGGGAGTTACCTTACCAAGTGGGGGGGTCAGTCTAACAAGACAATTCCATTAACAGTAGAATACCAAGGGAGGAAAAATCACTTCTGTAGTGGTAATGAGGGTGGCCCATTTCAAACAGTTGACAAAAAGGTGTGAGTAACAGTAGGGGGAAATTAGGTTTTGTAATGACCCATCCACTCCCATCTTTTCATGTACTATGAAAAATACCAGCTACTGTATTTTCCACTCCATGCACCTGATGAAGTGGGTTCTAGCCCACGAAAGCTTATGCCCAAATATCTTTGTTCATCTCTAAGGTGCCACAAGGACTCCCTGTTTTTGCTTGAGCAATGGTGCAGCGCCTGACTGTTGTCACGGGAACGGGTGGGCTTTGCATAGCCTGTCAAGCTCCAAGCCAACTGGGTCCCAACCATTTCAGCAGTGGACACCTCAATTGTCGCGGCCTGGGCCCGCCACCGCTAACTACCCCGCGCGCCCTCTACCCCCGAACAGAGCGGGGCGGGAGCGGGCTCGGTGCGCCCAGGCCAGTTACCAGCCGCAAGGCAGAGGGAGCTAATCAGGCCAGGGCGGTGCGTGGCAGGGAGGGCGCCGCCATCGCTCCTCCCTCCCCAGGACGGGACGTGTAACGTGTTCCGCCTCCCACACGCCCCCCGCGCTATCAGCGCGGCCCTGCAAGCGGCCTCCTGCCGGCCGCAGTTCTGAGCTCCCGGGGCTGCGTAGGGCCGCCAGGGCGGGTGATGCCGGGAACGGCGGGGCAGAGCGGGCTCTGAGGGAGCCCCCCTGCCATGGCCCTTCCACATGAGATCCCCGGCCCCCTGCTGTACCCAGCCTGCCCCGCACGCGCCCTCCCCGAAGTGTACCCGGATGAGGGTGAGGTGGGAGTCCGCCCACTCGGAGATGCGCGCGAGGTACTTCGCGGGCTCTCCCTGCGGCTCAGCCATGGCCCGGCCCCGGCTTCCCGGGCCGCGGCCTGTCACGCTGCTCAGCTCGCCCTGCCCGCAGCGCCACCTGCTGGAGCCGCCTGGTAGCGCACGGCTACGCAGGCAACGAGCACCTGACCTTCCCCCTCAATGGTTCCTCCCCAGGGGCTGAGATGCCAGGGGCCGGGCAGCAGGGGAGGGGCACTGCCCGCCTGTGTCTGCCTCGCAAGAGCATGTCGCCTATGAAACAGCTCCCACACCATGGCTGCAAAGGGACTGGGGCCCTAGAGCCCTTCTTTTTTCGGTGATTGTACAGTGCCTAACTGCACTATGGGGACTTGCCCCTGGCCTGGAGCAGCTACGCGCTACAGTAATAATACTCAGGCTGCCACCTGGACAAAGCCCTGGGTCACAAACCACCCACAACTCCAACGGAGGCTTAGAGGAGTTGAAGGTTCTGCCCGCCAGAAAACCAGTCCCCATCCCCCCCCCACACAATGGGGACAAGATGACTAACACTCCGCTGCATGTTCATGCAACCCCAAGGGAGCCACAGGTGGATAGCCCTGGAGTGGCAAGAATTACAGTGGTTACCTAATTCATTTCAGTAATACCTGCATATGCTCTGTTGAGTAAATTCAGACCTGGTTTCGGTAGGTACAGCTCTGTTCATTTCAAGGGATTTACAGCAGGGCAGAATTTAGCCTTACATCATCCAAGAACTTTGCAGATATTAATTTATATACATAAGATTTCAGCTCTTCACTTTGCAACGTAATGCTATGCTACCTCAGTGCAGTAAAGCATGCTATTAACACTCAGCCTAGACATGGGAATGGTGTGATATGTATTCAGGACGTACTTCCTTAGTTTCATGTAAATTAATAGACCATTTGCCATGGACTTAATGGGACTATGAGCAGGATCCATTTTAGAAGCTGGACTATTCTGATAGCCTTCTGAAGGCAATACAGCATGATAAAGTATTATTACAACCTAAGTTTGGGAATTAACAGCACCTGGACTTTTGAATTACACTTGTACTAACTGCAGTTCTCCCAGTTAAGTGCTGAATCTTGTGATGTAGCCTATATTTACTTTGTTTGGATTACATATGAGCAGGAATCATAGGGCCCATGCCTTATGTGTTTTTTATTCTATTTTCATTATATAGTTTGTTTTTGCATGGGATGGTCTTTTACATGCAAAATACAAGATAATGTCTACACTACAATCTACAGCGACCATAGTAATTACTGCAGTGGCTGATGTCCACACTACCCTCCATCTGTTGGTGGTGTGCTTCCTCACCAGGAACACTTCCACCAACTGAAGAGGGGCAGTGTGGCGGGCTAAGTCAGGATTCTCAGTTTCACACAGCTCCCCGCTGGGAGTCCAGCTGCCCCCCAGCACTCCCTGCCAGAAGCAAGGGAACTGCCAGGGGCTTCTCGCCTCCCTGCTCCCAAACAGGAGCTGAGGGGGAAGATGGCTGGAGCTGTGACATTGACAAGACAGCCAACAGCTGATGGAAGGAACTACTGCGTAGCCCCAACTACACCGACATAAGCCCTATGCCTCTTGACATAAGCTACCTTATGTCAATCTAATTCTGTAGTGTAGACCAAGCCTAATTAATGAACAAACAGATACGTATAGATCATTCCACAAACCTTCGATGCAGTCTGCATGAGAAACACAGCTTAAGACTATAAACTTCTAAGAAATTCACATATACATTACGTGTACTAGTTTTAGTAGCTGTTATATCACAATGGAAGGAAAGGACTTTAAAATTCAATTAGACAGGCAGACACACACTAGGAGAAATTCCTAAGAGTCTCCATCAACTTTTTGAAAATCAGATTGAAACATTTGAAAATGTTTTTTTTTAAACTGAGACTTCATTCTCTTAAAAATGGTGAGAATTCCCTGTTTTCTGTCTTACCTTCTCTTCCTTTATCATTGCAATTTCATATTACAGCTGTCCTTTCAGTCAAGAAGTAGTAAATGAGTCCACACAAGGGGTAGCCATGGCATAGTTAACTGGAGAGTTCACCATTAAGGAAGGTGACAGTTCAAGGCAGTATAGGTTGAAGGAAGGACCAGGAAACTAGTATGTCATAAGAAAAGGAAATAGAAAATAATAGTTAAAAGTTTTCTGTCCTGCCCCTATAATTGATCAAGTTTGATTGTCTTTAGAAGCTGTCAGAGATCAGGAAACATCATGACAGGAATTCTGTTGGAGCCACAGGTGGTGCTATAGTTCACAGTGAAAGCCTCATTGAATCCATTGAGGCAGTTGTTAGGGAGACTCTCTTTAAAATGCAACTCAAGTGTGGATGATCTCTGCTCTTTAGGGCTCTGAAATCTTCCAGCTAGGGGAGAGATGCCCTTGCTGCTAGGGACACCCTGAAGGTAGCTGAGGAAGCCTCAAAGTCTTTTTTTGAGAGCGACCTCCGCCTTTCTATCCATAGGGTCCTTAGGGTAGAACACCCCTTCCAAGGACACATCCCTCCTTGCTAGAAACACTATTAAAGCATCAACCTTGGATAGCTGACTTTTATAGAGCCTGACATTGCTCTTGTTAATGTGCTTGTCTTTTCAGGCTTGTTCCATTTGTCCCTGATCACTTCCTCAAAAGGAGGAGTGGAAAGTATTGCAGCCTCAAGGGAGGATTTTGTGGGGAGAAATTTACTCTGAGGCTTACCTCTCAGGAGCCCATGGGTGTTATTGAATTTGAATCATAGAGACATTATCTCAAACTTCTCAGGGAGAAAAAAAAAATCCCTGCTGTATATCTTCCTGGTCCAGTTCAGATTCAGAGTCCAGCAGCTCACATTCATCAGCAGAGGAGGGAGAAGGAAAAGTCAGAGGACTCCTACCTCCTGGATATCTGGTTTCTCCTCGCCTCCTTTTTAAAATTTCTTAGATCTTTTTGTACACTTTGGGAGTGTAGTAGCTCTGCTGCAGCTTTGGTGAGGTTTTCTGGGACTTGCCTTCTTGAGGGCCTAAAGCCTTCTCAAAAGATTGCTCTTTGAATTCTTCCCCGCTGGGTCCCATTCCACCTGGGAGGTGTGTGGGGATGCATTGTCAGAGACCTCCAGGTCAAATTGAGAAGAAGAGGGAGTGATTATGAGCCTTGCCTCTTTTCCCAGAGCACTAAGGACCTTTAAGATCAAATGGGTGAGTGTTTGTGCCCCCATAAGTCTCCCCTCTTTGTTCTCCAGGAGTTACCCAAGTCAGCTGAGTGGAATCCTCGTCATCTTTGGAGCCACTCCCTGCTTTGCTCCTGGATTCCTGGTCCATTTTCCCCCATGCTGGAGACATGTCTGCTTTGGTGGGAGGAACCCCACATGCTCGTCTGATTCAGAGCCTCAGGACCTTACAGAGTTGGATTAGCTCAGTGGGTGCAGGCCAAAACTCAGCATCTGCTAAGCCTGGAAAGGCTGCCTCACAAATGGAGCACTGCTTGGATTTAACCCGGTGCTTTTTTGGCTGCTCTGTCATGCCTGTATAGGGTAAGAGGAGCTGGCAGGGAGATGCTGGAGCCAAGTCTCAGGGTGGGTTAAATCACATACGTGGACCCACGGACAAGGAGAAGGAAGCTAAAAAGAAAAAATGATTGCCACTGCTCCAAAACAGGGTAAAAATTAAAATAATAAACAAACAGAGGCAGGAGCAATCAAATGACCGCTGCGGCAGAGGCAGAGAAACTGGCAATGGGCAGAAGCAGAAGGGGTGTGGCCAGAGCACACAGTACGAAAATTTTCATCCACCTCCCAGAGCAGCAGAATGAAGAGGCGCCGCCCAGATGTCCAGAATTGTGGGAGATACTGGGCTACAGAAAAACTCCAGCATCCTATTGCAAAGTATAAACAGCTACTTTTAAAGTTACCTGCAGAGAAATCTATAGCATCTTTGTCCTTTTTTGGCATCTTTACAATATATAAACATGGAATCTCCATCATTGGAGATTTTTAAGAGCAGGTTAGACAAATACCTGTCAGGAATGGTCTAGATCAGGGGCGGGCAAACTTTTTGGCCTGAGGGCCGCATTGGGTTTTGTAAATTGTATGGAGGGTCGGTTAGGGGAGGAGGTCATCCCTCCCCCCACCCCCACCTCGAGACTCCTACCCCATTCAACCCCCCCATTCCCTGACAGCCCCTCTGGGACCCCTGCCTCATCCACACACACCCACTCCCTGTTCCCTGACTGCCCCCGGACCCCCGCCTCATCCACACACACCCACTCCCTGTTCCCTGACTGCCCCCGGATCCCCGCCTCATCCACACACACCCACTCCCTGTTCCCTGACTGCCCCCGGACCCTCACCACCCCATCCAACCCCTCTTCTCATTCCTGATGGCCCACCCCAGGACTCCTGCCCTATTCAACCACCCCTTCTCCCTGTCCCCCGCCAGCCCATCCAACCCCCCCTCCTTCCTGACCGCCCACCCCTGGAATACCTGCACCCATTCAACCCCATCCAACTACCATCCACACCCCCACTCCCTATCACCCCAAACTCCCCTGCCCTCTACCCAACCCCCCCTGCTCCCTGACCACGCTGCCTGGAGCACGGGTGGCTGGTGGCGCTATAGCCGCGCCGCCCGCCTGGAGCTGGGCCACGCTCCCACCACACAGCACCGGGTCAGGCCGGGCTCTGCAGCTGCGCTGCCCCAGGAGCTCATAGTCCTGCCACCCAGAGCATTGTGCCAGCGGCGGAGCGAGTGGGCTGCAGGCAAGGGGGAACAGTAGGGGAGGGGCCAGGGGCTAGCCTCCTGGGCCAGGAGCTCGGGGACCGTGCAGGACGGTCCCATGGGACGGATGTGGCCCACAAGCTGTAGTTTGCCCACCCCTGGTCTAGATAATACTTAGTCCTGTCATCAGTGCAGGGGACTGGACTAGATGACCTCTCAAGGTCCCTTCCAGTCCTATGGTTCTATAAAGGAGACCAAAATATTCCCCCCCAGTTCCCATACACACACAAATTCAAATGTTGTCTATCCCATCTTCCAGGGAGATTCTGTGCAGGACTGGAGAAATAATAGGATTATGATATCTCAGGAACCAAGGAACTGAGACGTGATAGGATATATAATATATTTAGAACTATTTGTTTTTTGTTAGTGGTTATTTAACTCTAACACTGGACAAACTGTTGAAAGATTACTCTGTCAGAGATTCCACCCACCCATCTACCACCACCCACCTTTGTCAATTAAGCACAGAAAACTCCCACTCCACTTCTCTGGTCCAAGAACAACTCCAACAAAACTAAGGAAATATTTATGCTCCTGATATTTCGATGGTAAACGAGCAGGAGAAAAAGAGCTTTAAAAATACCTCTCAGACCTGGATACAGGATAAAGCAACAAAAAGGAAAAGGGGCACAAAACCACTTTCTTCCATCACAGGTCATCTTTAAAAGCTATAGCTATGAAGAGTATGTTTTAGAGCAGTGGTTCTCAACTGGGGGTACATAGAGGTCTTCCAGGGGGTACATCAACTCATCTAGATATTTGCCTAGTTTTACAACAGGCTACATAAGAGCACTAGTGAAGTCAGTACAAAATAAAATTTCATATAGACAAAATGAGAAAGTAAGCAATTTTTCAGTAATAGCGTGCTGTGGCATTTTTGAATTTTGATGTCTGATTTTATAAGCAAGTAGCTTTTAAGTGAGATGAAACTTGGGGTACACAAGACAAATCAGACTCCTGAAAGGGGTACAGTAGTCTGAAAAGGCTGAGACCCACTGGTTTACAGTAATAGTATAAAGAGTAGAATCTACCCCCCAACTGGGAAAGACCAATCTAATACTATAGGTATGTACTAGACAGATAGGGGAGCAGCCAGTATCTAACCACCATAATGTTACAGAGCATTCAGAAGTTCAGGCTTTGTTATTCTCACAATGTTTTTACAACACTGCAACTTCATTGATTTCAAAGTTAATCTTGATTAACATCATTGTAACAGTCCTTTAATTTTCTCCATCCATCCACAAGTTAGGGGAAGGGAAGTAGAACTGAAATTCTTTTAGGAATAATTTGAAGCTCAGAGAGATTGCCAAAATCCTTTCTGCCAATTTGGAAACATAGGGTCTTAGAAACACCCCACAACAACTGCTGTATGTAGTACAAGTGCATTTGCACTACCAATTTCTACTATTCAGTGGTGTACAATACCAGTTACCACCAAGTATGTATTTAAATTATCCTTTATTTGAAAAACAAACAAACAAAAAGAAGTATTTCAAGAAATGCTTTCATTGCAAAACAAAGTGAAATCCACAAAATAAATTTAAAAAAAACCCATTGAAATTGTAGCATCACATTATTGAAATAAGTCCAAAGATCTTCCAGTCTAAAGTTTCCATAAATCGTATTTTAATGATGAGCAAGGAAGTAACCATCTGGTGTCTTGTGAACAAATTTTAAGAGTCCCAGAACAGACATCATAAACTCAGAGACACAAGGTGGGTGAGGTAATATCTTTTCCTGGACCAACTTCTGTTGGTGGAAGGGACAAGCTTTCAAGTTTCACAGAGCTCTTCCTCAGGTTGAAGAACTCTGACACTCAAAAGCTCGTCCCTTCCACCAGCAGAAGTTGATCCAGGAAAAGATATTACCTCATCCACCTTGTCTCTCTCATATCCTGGGACCAACATAGCTACAGCATTACAAACAATAATAAATCCTTTAACAAAAATATTTTTTAAAACAATAGTTTTTCCATTTTAGCAAAATTGATTTGGAGGTAACTTTAAATAAAATCAGCCATTTGCAATGGTCCCTGGGCATCTTAGTTATGGTTCCAATGTAGTTTTGTTCCAGTTTAACAAGATTAATATTCACTTTAATTTACTTTAAACAATAATTTAAAATGGTAGTGTGTGTTTTATTTCTCTTGTATCATAAGCAAACTACATAGAATTATTAAATCTCCCCATTTAACAACATGTATCTCCAGGACAGTACACTTAATAGAAAAACATGTTTCTTGAAATATTCCAGCATACACATATATTATTGTTTTCGCAATAATAATTCAACAGTAACTGAATTTCATAATAAATTCATTCTTAACCAGAGTTCCTGGATATCAGCCAACTGCTGAAATTGCGTCTCCCCAGTGCTAAATTTGAAGAGGTTCATTTATGCAGTACATTCTACCAGCTTTCATTAAGAATTGTGTAAACAGTACAGAAGTAATCATAACCCACTAATGGTCCACTTTTATATCTTACAGTTCTTTATCTCAAATTACCAGTTGTAGGCTTCTTCAGAAAAAATCAGTACAGTAGACAATACCAATATGGTCCTGACATTTCAGATACAGTACAGAGTTCAGTCAAACTTATAAACCAAGGCAACAATAAAAAAAGTGTTCATGTTCCTGTATCAAGAACCTTTTAATGCTATGTAGAAGGTTCAAATTTAAAATGTTTCACACAATGGATTTCAGCCTCTTAGATCTAGTAACATGAACTAGAAGTTACCATGTATTATAGGATTTTCACTGGAAAAAATGTTCTTTGAAATTTGTATTAAATTTGAACATTTTACAACATTTCAATTAACTTGTAGTGGAAAAAAAAGTCAAGCTGAGTTCACAAAATATAAATCCTCTAAACCTGGATTTTTCATGATAGAATTACAAGGTAGAGACTTATATCAGAACAATATTTAATAAATTATAAAATATCACACACCCAACCATGTACAGACAGCCTTCAAAGCATCTCTTTGCCATAGCTTTAGATAATGTGCAAAATTGACGGGTCCTGCAAGATTCTGAGTATTCGTGCAAGATGCTGCAAACCCTCAACTCCTAGTCTTCAAATGGGAGTTGAAGGTGCTCAGCACCTTGCAGGATTGAATCCTAAAAAGTTGGTTGGATTAATGCAATAAGATCCATTCTGTTACATAGGCAGTGTAACAGCAGTTCTCAACATAGGGGTGGGGCCAGCAGCAAGTCTTCTTACTCATTCACAGTGCCACTCACTCAAATTTTGCTTGGCCACCCCTCAATCCTGAGGGAGGGCCAGGCCAAATTTGAATGAGTGGCATTACGACGACATGAGTGAGCAACATTGTGACCTGACACACAGGATTGCAGCCACTCAAATTCGGGTTGGCCACCCCTCCATCATGACAGAAAGTCATCTGGGGGCCAAATTTGAACAAGTCGCATTGTGACCTGGCATACAGGGTTGCAGCGCCCATTAGCACTCTTCGATGCTGACATTGATAAATACTGCCCTGAAAACTTTGTGGGTATTAAGGTTAAGGCTTTTACAAGGTTTCCTAGCCTATGCACAATTAGTCTGTTGATCTTGCTGTCTGATTTATGTAAAGTAGCATCTCCTTTATTAGAATCAATATATTAATAGCTCCAGTTCCATCCTGATTATATTAGAAAATCCCATTTTGTGAAGCGAGGCTTCAATATTAAAAAAGTTGGGGGGCGGAGGGGGCCTGGCTCATAAAAATTGAGAAACCCCAGTCTAACATCTCCCTGTTCTGTTTTATCAAGACTCGGGATCTCTACACCATCCTTTATCAGTCAGTTATATATTTATACCATATTTCAGATCACTGGGGTGTTTGTTTTCAGGTAGCTTTTAATGTAATTTCACAAAACTACAATGAAATATTACAACTTTGCAGAAAACTCGCTATTATTGGTAGATGACAAAAGTTGGTAATAGCCCTAATCTACTTGAGTTCTAGTTAAGAATAAAGTATTTCTAAGCAACTTGAGACACTAATTGTTAATTTAAAAAGAGGAAAAAGTTTAAATGCTTGTGAAAGGGTATTGGACTGACAGCATTATTATAATAATAATAAAAAAATCTCTTTACAAAATGGATACAAGAACATTCCCACGCTGCCCAACCAATGCACCTCAACGCTGTTCTGGAGAGATATCTAGAAACAAAGCAGATAACTTCAGTTTACATGGCCCATCAATCCTTCAGCTCTTTGCTGTGACTGCCAAACAAGAGTGCTTGATATTTATGACAAGACCACCTACCTACTAAGAAAGGGTCTGAGAACACCAACTTATTTGGCTGATATCCTTATTATAGACGATAAATGATAATGACTTTTGATCACTTCAATCCAGAACTAGATTCAGACTAATGAGTTAGATGTGCCCATGTCCAAAGATCACTAGTCATGATGCTCCCTAGGTATACTGGGGAAAAAAGTTTATTTACTTGGTGCCATAAAACATCTATTGACTAAGAGGCAATATATTTACCCATTTACATTATGCAATGTTTCCACATAATAGTACCTAGAATGTCCTTCACTTTCTCCAATTTCCCATTTAAATATTAAGTAGTAAGTTTTCTCATCATGCCAGTTGAAATCTGTGCACATCTAGATGTATTCCTCTTTATGAGAGAGAAAGCATGTACCATTAACAGGATCATTTAGCAATCTGCCACTCAAACGTTATAACTGCAGCATTTCCAATTTAAGCTATGTTAAAACACAGCACAAGATATTCCTTCATTTGACAGACCAGACATTGAAATTAGTTATTAAACTATGTCTTTTACCTAAAGAAAGTACATTTCAAATACATTACTTTGTTTTACTATTGATTTTGGTTTTAGGTTTTATTTAGAAATTGCAAAGTTGCTCTGATGATTAAGCTACTTCAAATACAAAATATTTTATTAATAAGAATCATCTTGGCACATGTAAAAACAGTAATACAGAATTGCAAAAGGAGGGCCAGCTGGAAAAATGTCTGCATTTAGTTGTATATATTCTGCAGTCCATAAGTTTTTGAAAAAGCAGGCAAAAAGTAAAAGCCATATTCAAGCCATTAAAGGACTTTTGGTCATGGCTGAAAACTGACAACTGCTTTTCTATGCTACTAAAGCTGGCAGTATGTTCTGTTTGCACTTATCCAGCAGAGAGCAATGGATTTAAATTAACCCAAATAATTTAAACTTTACCTTAAAGATTTTGGAAAATGAAAATATTTCATGCGAGAGCTGTGCTTTTATATTCAAGTCAGTAGGCTTGATTTCTTAATCAGTTATTTTAAGAGAATTAAGATACAGATAATATGCTATTGTTAAACTGGACCAACACACTGCAGCAAGAGGAAACTGGAGACATAGCTGGAGTTCTGAACTCAATTCTGCACTTCTGTGTTCTCTGATGACATCCAGCCAAATGCAAGCCTATTTTTTTTATTGTGGGTGAGGGTGGCAAGAGGGGTGGAAGGAGGTAGGGGAGCAATCTTTGGTACTCAAACAAACCAACCAACCCACCCACCCTTCTCTCCCAACTGTTACCAATAATCTTTTACTCCCCAGATCTGAATAAAAACCCGACCATTATGTTTAATCCTAAATCAATTAGAATCAAGAATTAATGTTAATTTATGTCAGCAAAAAAATTATTTTCTTTAAAAATATTAAAAGCACACAAGACAGGTGGAACATCTGATATTTAATTGAGTATTATAGAGAATCAGATATTAACCTATCACCTTTAAAAAGGTATTTTTAATATTATTCAATTGAAGTAATGATGTATAACATACCTCCAACAAAATACACAAGTGCCTTTTCATTGGATATACAGCACGCTGTGCATAACTAAGGCACTCAAGAAACTAATTCATCTGCTGATAATGAATGTAGCAAGCAAATCTCAATTAGAAAGTACCAGTTTATGAGTTTTTGAAGGAATTGTTATAGATGATGTTTGTACAGTTAGTTACAACCTATTTCTTAACCGGTTAATGTGCTGTAATGAGCAATTTTATCATCACCACAGACTACATCTTTCAAAGGCACTGAATGTCTTTTGTTCACCCTTCTCTTTAGACTATACATAAATGTTTATGACTTCTCACTCATTTTTTAATCTGTATGTTCTCACGTAATACAAGAACTACACAGCCAGTCACATTTCTCCCTCACAAATGCAAACAGAACCCAGTAAGGATTATGCCAGCTTTTATTATTTTGAAGCTTAGCCTTTAACACACAAAAGCTTCAACACTCGATCTGACCCTTCAACACTCAAGGCTTACTAAGGGCACTGTGCAGCACTCATCACATAAATCCCACCTCATACTACTTTTACTGCAAAAAAAAAAAAAAAAAACTGATCTACTTTTTGAAACAAAGTGCCTTGAAACAAGAGACAATAAATTAAAAACCTTTCAAATCTATAAAAAAATATTGTTTCTTATAAATCTTTAAAGCTTATAAAAGCCAGAAAATACATTTAAAAGAGGCTTTTAAACACATTGTTTCAACCATTGAAGTGTGGTTGTGGTCAGGAAAGTGATAAGAAAATGACATGTGTGTTCTACATTTACTCTTCCTCAATCACTGCTATTTTATATATGCTTAGTTTACAAATTAAATATTCTTTTAAATTACAGCACTCCCAAGGCCAACTTGTTAATTGATCAAGCCAAAATTGTTTCTGCTTAACTTTCTTTTTTTAAAAAGAGAACACAACTTAGCTGAAAATGCTGATTTTGATATATACATATGGAACAGTTTGCTCCTCTATAGCTACTGCACTGCAATTTAAGTGTTGCTGGTCTAAACAGATAAAGGCAGCCATGACTCTGAAGCTAGAGGACATAAATGTGTAGTACAAACTTGCCATTTTTGAGAATTACTTTTCTGACCTTAACTAGATTTTCACATAGAGCAAATGGTATTACATACACAAATGCCACTTTTAGTGGTCTTAGTTTTCCCAACCATTTGGCATTTTAAAAATATGTATACTCCTGTTTAATGAGTATGAAATGTCTCTGCACTAAAACTAAGCTCTAAAGACTTGCTAGTTCCATCCAGTATTTAAATTACATCAATTGGTCCTCTTGCATTTCCATGAAGATTGTCCTTCATCTTGCAGCTTTTTAAGTTTTGGCCCAAGAAGGAACCACCAGACAAATCCCAGAGCAACGCATATTATGGATTCTACATAATAACCATCCAGGGTCGTAACACAAGAGCCACCAAGTTTTGTACAGAGCTGTGAGAGAAACAAACATATTTATTAAACAATTGAAACATTTGACCAGTATTTCTTTACAGTGAGACAAGTGCTTAACATTCAAATATAGAAAGGATTTTGCTGTTATCTAACTATATTTTATATAAGCACACATTTTAGATGCCCAATTATGCTACCCTTCATAGTTGCCTTTTCCCCTCCCGTACCCCCTCTACCCTGCAAAAAAAAAAAAAAAAAAAAAAAAAAAAAAAAAAAAAAAAAACCATTAGTTTCTTGGCCAAGAAGGAAAACAGGATCAGGACAGGAAAACGAGCCACACAGAGAGGTATATCTTCCCCAATACAATAAAGTATCTACACCAAGACTCATGCAGAGTCAGTGCTGCTTCCAGCAGCAGCAACTGCCACAGTTATCGGTGTTCCCTCCTCCAGAGTAGGGTCACAGAGGGCAGCCACAGGCTGGCATTCAATGTGAACATGAGTACAAGGAACACAGAGGGGAAACCTTAGTCAGAGAATCCCTCTTTATGGGGCAGTGAGCTAACCATGAGTAACAACTATGATCTTCTCAGCTGGGGGCTTCATTACCCACAGATCTTTGGATTCCACTTCATTATTCACTCCCTCCTCTTGGATGGTCAACAACCCTGCAGAGTTTATTAAATTGCCTTCTCTCCTCGTGTGCTTTTGATGATGGGAGCATATGGGCCTTGGGGATCAATTCAGTAACCAAAAAAAACCCACCAAAAACCACTATGTCCAGCTTGTGCATTGCATACAGATGGAAAAATTGCAATCAGTATTCCAAAGCCCATGAAAAATGTTCATATTTCAGAAGCCTAGACTCATTTTTAGAAGTCAAACTCTTGCATTATACTGTATTACAGACCTCTTATTATACTGTCTGCAGATCTACAACATGATGTATTCATTTTGTCTACAACTATTGTTGGTATCTATGGCTATGCCTATGGAGCACACCTTTTAAAAAAACCACTTCTCTCCCTCTCCCTCCCCCTCCCCAAAAAAGCGTTTATAGTGCAAATTCAGTGCAGTCACTATGCATTTAACAGGAATGAGAAAGTACTGAAACCAAACTCCCTTCTCTGAAGTGCTGTCCAGACCGGCAACATGTGATCAGGGAAGCAAAAGGAAGCGATACAAATGGGGGAGACGTAGAAACAGACTGGAGGAGGAAGAGATTCACTCACCTACTTCAGGGAGGAGGGCGAGAGGATGGGAGATCTAATTAGTAACAGGAATGAAGAGAGGTATACCCAGGAATCTCAGATTTCTCAGAGCTGGAATCAATTTTTTCCAGAATGGAGAGTTACTCTGGTTCAAAGAAATCCTGCTTTGCTCCATACCTATTGTTTGGATCCAATATTTATATCCCTAGAATGCTTTGTGAAATTGGTATGCTTCTACAGCCCAAACAGTATTCTAAATACATAAGAGCATTCTATGGTGAAGTTTGAGCCATGAGCAAAAAACCCAAGGGTTTGACTAAAGCAAGTGAGTTACAAGATACCAGTTATTTCTTGCTTCAGCAAAGACGTGAATTTGAAGTCCTCATTTCCCCAAATTTTTTTAGCTGTGCTTATGCTGTTTTGCTCTACTCTGTGTGCAGTAGCACAGCGTGTTCTATTCTACAGAACATCCATGAGAGCATTAGAGAGAGTGGGAGTGGAGCCAATTTCACTGCCCTAGAAGCAGCGAAACATCAAATGGTCAGGAAGAAGGGATGTTCAAAAATGGGGGGAGTAAAGAAAAAGGCAAATTAGAAAGAATCAGAAGGTGATAAAACAGAAAACCCACTGAGGAGGAAAAAGGGGAAAAGAAATATGGGGGGATGGGGGGAGAAATATCCTGCCAAAAATAAATAAAAAGCACCTAATCACAACATTCCAAACTGTAAAAAATCCTGGTCCACCCAGGCTTGAGGGGTGCAACCACATCCTCTGTACTCCTGCTACTAATCCAGTCTTTCACCGCATCCCTGAGAAGTCTCCTCCCCCTCCCCTATAAAGAAAGAAGTAAACATCCTGAAGATGTAGTTTTCTAACAGGACCATATGTGTGTGTTTAATAACTGAACAGTAGAAAAAAAAAATCAAACTTCATATTAGTGGAAGTTCAATATAAAAAGCAACTGGACCTGGGTGGGGATAGGGTCCAGAGTGACCTAGACAAATTGGAGGATTGGGCCAGAAGAAATCTGATGAGATTCAACAAGGATAAGTGCAGAATCCTGCACTTAGGACGGAAGAATCCCATGCACCGCTACAGGCTGGGGACTGACTGGCTAAGCAGCCGTTCTGCAGAAAAGGACCTGGGGATTACAGTGAATGAGAAGCTGGATATGAGTCAGTAGTGTGCACTTGTTGCCAAGAAGGCTAACGGCATATTAGGCTGCATTAGTAGGAGCCAGCAGATCGAGGGAAGTGATTATTCCCCTCTATTCAGCACTGGTGAGACCACATCTGGAGTATTGTGTCCAGTTTTGGGCCCCCCACTACAGAAAGGATGTGGACAAATTGGAGAGAGTCCAGTGGAGGGCAACGAAAATGATCAGGGGGCTGGGGCACATGGCTTACAAGGAGAGGCTGAGGGAACTGAGGTTATTTAGTCTGCAGAAAAGATTTTTGATAGCAGCCTTCAACTACCTAAAGGGGGGTTCCAATGAGGATGGAGGTCAGCTGTTCTCAGTGCTGGCAGATGACAGAACAAGGAACAATGGTCTCAAGTTGCAGTGGGGGAGGTCTAGGTTGAATATTAGGAATCACTATTTCACTAGGAGGGTGGTGAAGCACTGAAATGGGTTACCTAGGGACGTGGTGGAATCTCCATCCTTAGAGGTTTTTAAGGCCTGGCTTGACAAAGCCCTGGCTGGAATGATTTAGCCGGTGTTGGTCCTGCCTTGAGCAGGGGGTTGGACTAGATGACCTCCTGGGGTCTCTTCAAACCCTCATCTTCTATGATTCTCTGAGACATTTTGAAGGCCTTTGAATGTGCAAGACACAGTAAGAGAAACCATTATTAAAATATTTAGACAACATCAAAGTGGAGACCATCACACTTTCCAAACTTACTTCCGCAGCAGCTGTAGTTCCACAACTCTGTTCCTGTGCGCCTATACACTCTTTCACTGTAAGCGGATCAACAAGCCAAAGAGCTACCGTGGCGGGCCAGTTTCCTCCCAGATTCGACACAGTATTTAGAAGTGTCATATATGTTCCTCCAATCAGTGGATCACTAACTTTGGCATTGAAAGCCATTATAGCAACATACATGCTGTACAATGTAATCTGATGGGGGAAAATAATAAAATTGATTCAATTATTCTTAACTGTTTTTAATCTACAAACAAATTACTTGAAATATAGTAACATTTATTTTATATTATTGCAGTTCTTCTTCTAGAGATCTGTGCAGTTAATCACTAGAAAAGTTTCTTTGTGGTCAGGATTTGTCTGCATTCAACAACAGGAGGAAATCTTGCTATTTGCTTTGGCTCAGACATATGTAGACCCAGCCTCAGATATTTTGGAGTTATCTGTGGTCAGGATTTGTCTGCATTCAACAACAGGAGGAAATCTTGCTATTTGCTTTGGCTCAGACATATGTAGACCCAGCCTCAGATATTTTGGAGTTATACCTGAAATCTATTTCAGATGACAGATCAAATTGAATATGCTTTAATAAATTTAAGGTTGTCAGATTATTTCAAAGAGAGTTCACAAACACTGGCCCCGTTTCAAAGCACACTGAAGTCAACAGGCTTTGTATTCAACCCATTGTGCTATTCCTAACAGTCAATAAAATGCAACTTTATATGCTTTTTAGGGCAGGGATCTCACATTAATTTCTGTGTACTTTTATGGAACTACGTGATCATCGTGTTGGTCAGACTCAAAGGCAAATGGTTCCCCCGACTCCCATTCAAATGGGTTTCTTTAGCTCACTTTCAGAAAAATAATTTCTGGAGAAAAAAAGCTGAGCTAGCAAATAAAAGTGTGGCAGAAAGTTTCTGATGCACCACACTAGAGCAAAGAGAAATCCTATGAGCAGGCTGATTGATCTGTTCTACTGTATGGGTTTGGTTATTCAGTTAACTCCATCTCATAATCCTATTTATTAGTTAACTCCATTTTATAACTTTATTTCAATCTCCCATTATAAGAGCGCCAGTATAATTAAGATGAGGACAAAGCCAGATAATTATATTTTTTACAAGAGAATGAATTATAAAGATAGTCCACTCATGCCCCCTGCAGAAAAATTCTATCTTTATGACAACAAAACGTAGCAACTTGTTACCTGATGTAAAGCATAACTCAGCAACACCACAATATAGTAATAGATAGGAAATCCTCCTTCATGTTGTACTTTAGGAGTCCACCAAACCAAAAGAGCAAATCCCAAGCCTATCAGTAACCTGTAACAAAAGGGAAGAGCCTTTAATTCTAGCTTCTGAATTTAAATATGTGGGCATGAATCACTGCATAACTTGGAAAACCTACAGCATTCATGTGTGAGCAAAGATGCTTTTTAAAATAGTTAGTGACATGAATCAATGTATCTGAAAGATTATAGTAAAAATCTATTTAAAATATACCTAAAATGATTACAAGATAGACACAAACTGTTTTTAAATTCATTTGACTACATATAAATATAAAAGCAACTGAAGTTGTAAACATTTCATACTAAGCTAGTTTTGCTTGGCAGTAAATGGTATAGCTAAGGTTATGGAAAGTCTCCAGAAATAACCCTCTCCATTTTCAAATGCTCATTACTTTCAGAAAAGTTCTCTTTTGGGTGAAAACAACCCACAATTTAGCTAAGGGTCTGTCTGTTTTTTTAAATTTGGAGCAAAAACTATTTACTCACTTTTGAGTTATTCAAGAGCAAGAGATACCTTTTTTAAACTGCAGAAAAAAAAGAGTAAGACTTTTATACATGTATATCCTGAAAAAATATGCAGAAAATTGAAATTTTGGTATTTATCAAATTACTGAATACACAATATTGCTCTTAGTTGCATAGATGAGGTTTGTGCTGTTGCATCACTGTGGAGATCCATTTGTTTGACAGTGCTGCAACCATGGAAGTACACAGTGAAATCAGCAGAATCTAATTCCCTTTTTCTAAAATGTAAAAAGGTATCAACAACTAGACTACAGTGTGACAATTTTAGACATTTAGGAGACATAAAATGCAAACGTTAAGTTTCTCATCTTTGATGCCCCCATATTGCATAAACAGGCTGACAACCGTTTCCCTTATTCTCACAACTGAACCCAATGAGGTATATGGGACTACTAGCATGAGTATATCAAGTAGGATTTAGCAGATGAAATATTTTGGATTACTAGTTATGGGCCAGATTTTGCCATCCTTACACTGAGAAGTACCTTGCTATACAAATACAGCCACTGACTTTAGTGAAAAAAATTGGAGAGTAAGGTACTACTTGAGTAAGGGTGGAAGAATATCACTCTGTACTGCCAGATGTACATCTTGCTTAAAGCAAAAAAAGCACAATTCTGATTTCAAATATACATGCCCAACACTAACTGGCTTCAACAGAAGTTGCACAGATGTATTGGAGGGAAAAATTGGGCCCTGAAATGTGGGCAAGTTTACTATGAGAATCTTAACTTGCCTATTTCTTTATGTCTGTATGTTTGAAAAGTACAACCTTCATATTATTTTTATTTATTCAGACTATACAATTCACATACATTGTATAAACATGGAAAGTAAAAATCTATCATCTACTTTTTTACCTAAAAGGCATAGCTTTGTAAAATGTGTTCAGTGGCTGTGGACCTGCTGTGTATTTGCTGATGATCAGAGGCAATATTATCTGTAAAGGTACTATTGGAACAGCTAGTAGAGCTAAGTGTTCTTTAGGTACTCCTTCTTCCACCAATTTAAGTCCTGTTACTGCATCCGCTGCTGAGAAGCCAACCTGCAATGTAAGTTATAAAGAGAATAAAAACCTGAAAGCCAATGACAAACTTTGCTAGACTATCAAAATTACATTTCTCCAAATATTAATCCTGAGTAGGTTTGTTACTTAAAATGAACTACAATTTGCCTTTTTTTCCCCTATAGTTCACTTCCAAATATAGATCCAGTCCTGTTGCAAATTCTGCATGGGAGGACTTCTGCACTTGCACACTGCTCGTTGTAGTATCAAGGCCATACTGAGGAAGTTAAAAGCAGCAACAAATTTCCTGGTCATATGAATGCTGCAGGTAACAATGAAGACTATCAATATAAAACTGTGGAAACCTACATTGCATAATTTTGTTTGCCACAGAAATTAAATCTACAGTGCCACAGAATTCCAAAGACCCTACAAATACCCAAGTATTCTCCAAATTGCAGATTAGATTTTAGAATTCCAAATTAGAGGAAACAGCCTCATCAATATACAGGAGATACAATCAGAAGTTCACACAAAACCCAAAGAAAATCGTGTTGCAACTCTAATTTTAAAAAATGTCTTTACATATTATAAACAATGTACCCAATTCATATCAAAACATTAAAAACAGGAGGTTTAGATGCAAGTCTTTTGTACAACTCTACTCAAAAACATGTATTATGCACACTTCAGATAATTTGCAACATGTAAACTGTGAAAAAAAATCCCTTTTCTACCATGAAAGGTGAATACAGTTTGAAAACATGGCCCACAGGTTATCAACTATTATTCATAAGTATATTTACTCACTTTTGCTGTTAAAATCAGGACACAGAAAGTAAGAACTGCTGGCATTCTTACTATCGAGAAGAGCAGTTTGTATGTATCAGTGATGCCTTTTGTTTCTTCTTTTGATGGTGTTACTTCCTTGTTTTCCTTTTTCAAGAGGGCCACTAAAGTAGTAGTTATTAAGAAGACAGCTCCCCAGAAAAATAGGAAATCTGAAATTAAATTACCTTATCATAATTCAAATATATCACTGTCTACATTGTTAATTAGGAGCTCAATATGGGAAATTGACTTATTCTTCAAGAATATACACAGATACCTAGTAAACAGTAGTAATAGTAAATGGGAATTACAATCATACCAATCATGAGTAGCAATAGCATTAAAACTCATGTAACCCCCAAAACGGACATAAAACATTCCTAAATCTGTCACTGTTTGTTCTCCACTTTACCTGGAGGGAAAATGGCAAACTGGTGTCATTACAGGGATGTTTTGTATATTTTTGTTAGTTCAGTGAGCATGTTGGGGAGAAGAAAGTGGGATAAAAGTGAAATTAAAATATAAGCTTTTAAGGAATTTTAAATGTATATACAGCCTTTTATCCTAGAAGAGCTCAAAATACTTTAAGGAAAAAGTACTGTGTAGTGGTTAGAGAACAGAATGGGAAAATGAGAATTCTGAACGTCATTCTTGGTTCTATCACTGACATTAGCTCAAGGATACACAGTATAACTTCTCTGTGCCTCAGTTCTACACCAACAAAATGAGGATTATATTTACCTATATCACAAAGATTTAAGTTTAAAGTGCATAAGATCCACAGATGAAAGATGGTACAAAACAGTCAATTAAAAAGTCACTATACTATAATACTTGCACTGTCATTGGAGGGGGAATTATATTAATAGATTTTGTTTTAGAAGGAAGGAAGATTGGTAACTTTCTGAATTATTAAAACAATCAAGTACTGTAAATTAATTCACCTAGGATGATATTCTGTACTGTGCCTCTCAGAGGTGTAGGATAGACAGGGAAAAGGGTAAGGCAGCCTTAAGCCACCCTTATGTCCTCCTGATTCCTGACAACTCCAAGGGCCAGAGAGGCCCCTGACATATAACTAGCCAGTACAAAGCATGAAGGACCTAGAGAGCACATCTTTACCACATCTTAGTATTTCTCGGTCAGAGGGGAGAGAAGAAGGTAATTTAAACTGTTTTCTCCTATTTGCTGCTTCCATAATGCTTCAAATATTTCAATAAAATAGAAAAAGCCATGTGGTTTGACAAGCCAGCATTGTTGATTTAGTTAGTTAACTTCCTAGATTCCTCCTCCTCCAGAAAAAAACATAGGGACCTCAAATGATCTTTTATATGATGTAAAGTATCAGTTTTCATTGTGCAGGCACAACAACTTGACAGCATGTACAAAAACTGCACTGTGGTAATAGTGCAAAAAGGTGCCACAGGGCAGAGAGTCGCTACTGCAGTGATAACAGACCAATTTACTAGGATTGAGATAATGCTCAAAGCTATAATCACAAAGATATTCCTATTTTATACACATGCTTCTAATCAAGTCAATACTCTCAATTTGCACCAGCTGCAGTGATTAGTTTAGCTAAGAAAAGTATGCAGAAAAACAAAAAAAATCAATGAACTGTTAATTAAGATTGGAAAGCTTAAATATAACTTGGTAAAAGTAACATATCCTTCCATCCAAAATGTCCACTGCTGATCAGTATGCAGATGGGGAAAAATGTGAAAAATCTTTTTAAAAATATCACTTAAAGGCTAATAAGCCTGTATTTAGGAGAGCATATAAATGAATTACACTCAGTGACAATATTCCATGATGATAAAAGTTCAGTGAAACATATTGGGACAATTAAGTAGTTATTAATCTAATCATCCTTATGAATCCTATTATACAGTCATTAAAATTATGTCCAACCAATAAATGACTACGGTTTCTTGCTAGTGCAAACATTTAAGACATTGATTACTTCCAAGTAAGTACACTAATGAAAGAAGTATTATTTCTAAACCTAACTTAGTGTAAATTTTATTTTGATGAGAGATTGAACATTAAGAAATGTAAATTTCCCTAGCTGATGATTAAGTGTATCCACGTAACTTGCCTTTCCCACCATCATCCAATTTAGCATTCAAGGACAAGTTGAACAGGTTTGGTTATTTTCTTTATGAATGCTTCCGTAATAGTCACAGATCTCTTTTGTAAATAATACGGTTCATGTAAACTAAGATGACCTGAACAATGTGGGTATGTGGAGCAGAACTGAACCTCCTTAACAAAGCAGGAGCACACAACCTTATTCAGCAACTCTTGGAAGGAGAACAACCTGTCAAAAAATCATGGTGGAAGGAGCCAGAAAACTGGGGAAACAAGGAAGCTGCAGGGTGGAAAACAACAGAGTGCCAAACCATGGAAATGTAGTTCCATTTGGTAAGTGTACACACAAGCCTGTTGGCATGTATGCAACACCCAGAGCAGTACTGTCACTATAGGATAGTATTTTTCCTATATAAATTAGCATTCATTAACTTTAAATAAATAAATAACCATGAGAATTTCAGTGCCTGGGTAAGGGACCAGCTCAACACTCTGCAGACTGACATCCCCCATTTATCCATAGAACACAGACAGCACGAACCTCTGTTAACTCTTAATTGGAAAGCCCATCCCTAGAGGAAAGTTAAGGTTCTTTAGCCTCTCTGCTGAGGCTGCCAGATGGGGTGCCAAATGTGGTGGTGGTTTTGTGATATAGCAACAAATGAAAAGTGACTATCCAACTCAAATAGCCAACCCATGTTAAAAGTTTCAGTTCACTACCAACCAGGGCCACACTGGACTAGTGACCTGGAACAGTTCCCAATTCTGATCCTCTGAGCTATCCAAGTTCCTTGGAAAATTTAGTTGCCAATGGTCAAGCTTGTCACAGCACATACAAAACATCTATGCTTTAACAACTTCTGAAATTCCTGGTCAACATACATAATAAATGCAGCCTACATATATCCAATAACAAAAACACAGAGCCTAGTGACTGACAATACCATTGGCTGTTATATAATGATTCAGGGATACTCTGTTTTGCAGGAAGAAGGAGGAGTTGTTGTTTTTTAAAAGACATGTAGTTATTTACGTTTCCACTAATATGGCTTGAAAGATTCTTAGCATATCTAGTCCTGAACATTTATATTTTTGGGGCTACCATAAAAGGAATAACAGTGTTCATGCAAATGCAATATGATTTATAATCCTGAGAAAGAACAGCAAGAAAGAAAAAGATTGTTTGTCTAGAAGAGGATCAGCTCAAAATAGCCTCAAATTATTTTGATCTAAACAGAATAAACCTTTAAAATTCAAAGTAGTGCTGACTTGACAGCTCTGAAAACTGAGGGCTGGTCTACACTGGGGGGGGGGGGGGGGGGGGGGGGGGAATCGATCCAAGATACGCAACTTCAGCTACGCGAATAGTGTAGTTGAAGTTGACGTATCTTGGATCGAATTACCTGGGGTCCACACGGCGCGGGATTGACGGCCGCAGCTCCCCCGTCGGCTGCGCTACCGCCGCTTGCTCTGGTGGAGTTCCGGAGTCGACGGTGAGCGCGTTCAGGGATCGATATATCGCGTCTTAACAAGACGCGATATATCGATCCCGGATAAATCAATTGCTACCCGCCGATATGGCGGGGAGTGAAGACATACCCTGAAATTCCTCTATACTCAAAACATTTTGCATGCCTTAACCCTGAGCTAGAAAGATAATCTCTAAATTTAAGGGGTAGTGACCTTCCCTCTTAGCCTCTTTACAGAGATTGCCAATTGCACTCATTTATCCACTGGGACCTAGATTAAGACCCCACATTTCACCTAGACCAAACAATTTCCAGTCATTTTCAACCTGAATAACATTCAAACCTTTAAAACAAACCGAGATCGAAGGTTCCAAAATCCATTACCACTATCATGATTTGAATTTCAATATAGTATAGATGATACCTGAAAGGGTAACAATTCCTTTGGGTTGAGGTTGAAACCGCAAATATTTGTTACAGAAGGAGGCAGATTCAAGGGCCAAGAACAAGACATTTCCCAAAAAATAACCAGCTGTTTGGCCAACAGAGTTACAAGTGGAAGCATAGCCCACATTTTCCCGTGACAACATAGTCAGTGCCCAGCCATCCACAGCAATGTCCTGTGTGGCGGCCAGGAACTCAAACAAAAAGAAAGTCATGGTGAGGGCCACCACATCAGGACTCTTGCCCTCTACATCGCCTAACAGGAAGTCTACCTGTGTGGACAGGTACATCATAAAAAACCCCAGGATGTACTGAGTGGGCACAAGCCAGGACTTGCGGCGGCCAAAGCTCTTGAAATAGACTGCATCCACCAATGGGGCCCAGAGCAGCTTGAGACTGAAAGGCCAAAAGACAAAGCTGAAAAAAGCCTGGTCCTTATAGCTGACATTCTTGCTCTGTAAGATGAGTGGGATGCTGCCTGCCAGCCCCAATGGGATACCCTGTAGTACATAGAGAAAAAGGAGGAGCAGGATACTACCCAGTTCTGCCCGATATCCCCGGGGCACCATGTAGGATGGTGAGTTATGCTCCTGGAGCAGTGCCTCTGTGTCATCTTCTCCTAGTCTTTCAGTGTGATTATCCATGTACATAGCTGGTGGTGGCGGCTTGATCTCCATGTCCACGGACTGGTGGTAGCTGCCAGGCCGGCGCTGCCGGCTGCTGTCCTTGTAAGAGATGGTTGGGCTCATGTTGCACACGAAGTCCGGATTTTTTTTGGACAGGGGATCCACTGTTCCCCAACAATCTTACAATGGCAAAGAGCAGCTCCTGCCCACTGCAAGTCACTTGGGACGCTAATTCCCAGCTCTGCCCACCGCAGGATGGGTATACGCAACTCTCCTCGCGCCCCGACACAGGCTTTCAAGGCAGGGGGCTGCTCAGCTTTCCCCACCACAGAGCAGGGGAGTTTCAGTGCCCGCTGCTCGCCAGGCTTGGGGGGATCAAGTCTTCACTCCGTGGGTCACCGCTTTCGTGGCGAGAAGGCACAGGAAGTTCAGCTCTTCCCCTTGCCGGGAAATGTATGCGCTGCGAGGGGGCCACCGCTCCGCCGGGGGGCGGGGGAAAGAGGTCGGTCAGCGACTACGCGCGGGGGGGGGTATCGCTCCCCTTTACGGCTCCTCTCGCCTAACGCGGGGTCTTCGCGGAGAAGTCGCCCCTCTCCGGTCCGGCACCGACCACTTGCTGTTCACCAAGACCCCCCGGGTGCTATCAATGGGCTTCAGCGCAGTACTTCCGGCTCCCCTGCCCGGTTGGGTCCGTCCTGTAATGGCTCCCCCGGAAATACTCGCCAGCACAAAGCTTCCTCCGAGGGGAAAAAAGCGGAAATCTCGCGTCTGCCGCGCCTAGCAGGCGTGGTCCCATCCCATTGGTGGGGAGGCGGGTGACGTTTGGGTCAAACGAGGCCGCTCTGTGAACAGCGCTGCCTCTGGCCGTCTGCTGGAACTACTCTCCGCTCTGCGGCAGCGCCCCCGCCGGCCTCTCTAGGAACCATTGCAGCTCTGCATCTTGTCCGCTCAGCTACCAGTGGGACTTTCCTGCTCTCGCACGGGCTGCCACCATACATCCCCAGCTTCCAACTCCGCCATTCTGGGGATCCCACCCTTCTCCCTCCCACAGCTAGAGACCTTCTTAACTCTTACTCCAGCCTTCCTCAAGGCTTCCCCCCAACATGTCCTGCAGCTGCACATACCCCTACCAGCTGCTCCCTGTCCAAGGCCTTTCTCTGCCCTGGCTTCTTTAATATCCTGCAGTCCCCACTCTTGAGGCCTCTGTTTTCTCATGGTCTATCGTGGCCGTGGGTACCTCTGCCTACCCACCTGTCCCTTACTTATCCCATTATTTGGGGGGTGAGTAGCTGGCCTTGTCCCTTTTTCAAGGGATTGTAAAAAGAACAGGAGTATTTGTGGCATCTTAGAGACTAACAAATTTATTAGAGCATAAGCTTTCGTGGGCTACAGCCCACTTCTTCGGATGCATATAGAGTGGAACATATATTGAGGAGATATATATACACACATACAGAGAGCATGAACAGGTGGGAGTTGTCTTACCAACTCTGAGAGGCCAATTAAGTAAGAGAAAAAAACTTTTGAAGTGATAATCAAGATAGCCCAGTACAGACAGTTTGATAAGAAGTGTGAGAATACTTACAAGGGGAGATAGATTCAATGTTTGTAATGGCTCAGCCATTCCCAGTCCTTATTCAATCCTGAGTTGATTGTATCTAGTTTGCATATCAATTCCAGCTCAGCAGTCTCTCGTTGGAGTCTGCAGCCGAAGAAGTGGGCTGTAGCCCATGAAAGCTTATGCTCTAATAAATTTGTTAGTCTCTAAGGTGCCACAAGTACTCCTGTTCTTTTTGCGGATACAGACTAACACGGCTGCTACTCTGAAACCTGTCATTATTCAAGGGTTTGTGTTTGTCTTCCCTGGCACCACCTTAAAAATAGTCAGGGATATAGGGGTCTTCCAGATAAGTGATATCACCTTCTATAATACTGCCAGGATGGGGGTGGGGTGGGGGCATGAGGATTAGGGGAAGGAAGTCCAACTCTTCTAGAGTCTGGATGTATTTAAGGAGCCCTCCAATTTAGAATTCAGAAAAGATCCTACTTGGCCCTTAAGAGCATTATCTTTGGTTGGTGCCTGATCTTGATAATCCAAATGCAAAGGGGTGGCCAGTGGCCACAGATGCTGACACCGAACATGGGGAGCCTGGTTCTTCATCCAAGCAAAGTCTGGCTAGGAATATTTCTAGAGCCCCCACAGCAGGTTTCTATTTGGGGGCACACCAATGAAAAATAAAGAAGTAGTGAACAATTCAATTGTATGAGCCAACACAGACATATTGCAATTTGACTGGTTAATAACTGGATATTGATCTAAAATAGTCAGAAGGGTACTTTAAGAAGTGCAAGGGGACTGCCAGTCTCTCTGCTGGCAAGGCCATTATGTGAATACACATACACTTTCTAATAATATCACTCATATAATTCGTATAATGTATTCCAGTGTTTCATTTTTAATATAGGAGACAAGGAATTTCTCAGTGGATACAATTTCACCTAGTAGTCCTTCAACCATGCAGCTATATGTAAAACTGACTATATCAGAACCTTGTAATTTGAAATGACTCAATATATCTAGTATTAAAAGGTAGATAAACAATACTGAACATTGCTCCCAGAGTATGCACATACACCTCTACCCCGATATAACGCGACCTGATACAACACGAACTCGGATATAACGTGGTAAAGCAGTGCTCCGGGGGGTCGGGGCTGCGCGCTCCAGCGGATCAAAGCAAGTTTGATATAACGCGATTTTACCTATAACACAGTAAGATTTTTTGGATCCCGAGGACAGCGTTATATCGGGGTAGAGGTGTACTGTGAAATAAGTTAGAAATCTGTAATACATTGACATGTATGGGGAGCAGGAAAAGCAGTTATAAAACTATATTTTTAAGGATCTCTGATCAAGAAAAGACTAGCAGGACAGGATCTTTAAACATTTTAGATCAATATACAATAGTATGAGCAAAAGTATGTAACATCTCCCACACATGATAAATTGCTACAATTAAGCAAGGAAAGATAAGCTAGACCTAATTTATAATAATATAGTAAAATTATGTATTATTAAACAGTCATTGAAAGTTTAGTAATAATATTCTGTAGGCAGATCACTAAACTGACAATTAAGTAAGCCTGAGAACTAAAAAGACATTTCATATAGAGATGTCAAGGGAAAGCCATAGCTGAACCAAATCAAATTATTTACTTCCTTCATTCTGTGAAAAGCTGTGTACATCAGTCATTGAAGAAGGATGTTTGAAATATTCCTGATATTTAAAAATATGACTACATTTGTGATGTCAAGTAACTAGTCAAAAAGGAAGAATCTCCGGGAGAGGGTGTAACATGGAAACAATTTAATTAATAAAACGTTATGCTAACCTATCAAGACCTGCTACTGCCATTCATTGAGAACACAGCCCATGGAGTCATATCTTGAGAGGAAGTGTGCTGGGAGTTTGAGCACAGGATGGGGAGCTAAAAACTCCTGAGTTCTAATCTTTATTCTACCATTGACTTGTTTTGTTAATCTGGCCAAGTCACTTAACCTCTCTGACCCAGATCCTCAAAGGTATTTAGGCTTCTAACTTCCATTAATTTCAATGAGGATCTGGGTCTCTGGGCCACCATCAGTAACACAGAGTTAATAATACTTACCTACCTCAGGGTTCATAGTAGATTAATTTGTTAATGTTTCCAAATGTAACTTAAATAAATGCTTAGTATTAATTGCCTCCCATTTTGAGCAAAACTGTAATATCATAATAAACACTAGGGTGTGGCCCAGATTTTGTGATAACTATAACTTACATACTAATTATACAGTCCTTACTAGAAATCTTGTCTTGCAGCTAGATACAGTGAGTGAAGGCTCACCATCTTTATTAAGTGGATTTTATAACCTGAAATGCCTACTCCCTGGGTCCATATGGGACCCATTTCAATTGTTTCTTTAGAAGCCTCAAAAGACATATAGAATAGTATTAGGATTGTCTATATACGGATAAACAAGATATAAGAACTGGCTATCCCAAGTAATCAATCTGTGATAGAAACCAAAATTATATGACTGGTAGCATCACTTATTATTAAAAAAAAAAAATGAGGAGCACTTGTGGCACCTTAGAGACTAACAAATTTATTTGGGCATTATCTTTCGTGTGCTAAAACCCGCTTCATCAGATGCATGGAGTGGAAACTACAGTAGGCAGGTAGCCCACGAAAGCTTATGCCCAAATAAATGTGTTAGTCTCTTAGGTGCCACAAGTACTCCTCATTGTTTTTGCTGATACAGACTAACATGGCTACCACTCTGAAACTTATTATTAAGGTTCCTTGAAACTTTCCATTATAAGATCCGTTTTCAGTAACTTACAACTTTGCCAGACTTTAGCTGTTCAGGCTGAAGTTTTCCATGATGGTATCTACTCAGGCTACTATTTTTAAGCTTCAGCCAAAATGGTTCAACTGTTTCCAAGAATGAGACTAGGGAAAAATACATGGTTTTGCAATGTAAAAAATAAATAAATCTGGCAACGTTTACTTTGAGAAGTTCTAGCATTCCCATATTTTATAGCTGGGACTTTAAATTTGGCAAAGAGGGCTTTGTGTCAGGAATGTGCCTTTTGCTGTTCCTGGGAAAATCTGTCCAAATTTGGTCAAGTTATAAGCCTTTGCCAACTGATTTCCCCCCCCCCCCCCCCGCCCCACATTTTCAGTAGAGATTTCTTAGGTTACCTCTACACATTGAACTTGGAATGTTGCAGTTCCCAGCTCAGAGACATACCTGTGCTACCTCTGATAGAGTTAGTGTGCTAAAAGCAGGGCATAGCCATGATGGCACAGGCAGGGCATAGCCATGATGGCACAGGCAGCAGGACGGGCTAGCCATCCTGAGTTCATTCCCATCCTAGATGCTAAGTACTGCTCAGGATGACTAACCCCTCCCGCCTTTCATACCAACGTTGCTACATTCTATTTTTAAAAAGAAGAACAGGAGTACTTGTGGCACCTTAGAGACTAACAAATTTATTAGAGCATAAGCTTTCGTGGACTACAGCCCACTTCTTCGGATGCATATAGAATGGAACATATATTGAGGAGATATATATACACACATACAGAGAGCATAAACAGGTGGGAGTTGTCTTACCAACTCTGAGAGGCCAATTAATTAAGAGAAAAAAAACTTTTGAAGTGATAATCAAGCTAGCCCAGTACAGACAGTTTGATAAGAAGTGTGAGAATCCTTACAAGGGGAGATAGATTCAATGTTTGTAATGGCTCAGCCATTCCCAGTCCTTATTCAAACCGGAGTTGATTGTGTCTAGTTTGCATATCAATTCTAGCTCAGCAGTCTCTCGTTGGAGTCTGTTTTTGAAGTTTTTCTGTTGTAATATAGCCACCCGCAGGTCTGTCACTGAATGACCAAACAGGTTAAAGTGTTCTCCCACTGGTTTTTGAGTATTTTGATTCCTGATGTCAGATTTGTGCATTAATTCTTTTGCGTAGAGACTGTCCGGTTTGGCCAATGTACATGGCAGAGGGGCATTGCTGGCACATGATGGCATATATCACATTGGTAGATGTGCAGGTGAACGAGCCCCTGATGGTATGGCTGATGTGATTAGGTCCTATGATGATGTCACTTGTATAGATATGTGGACAGAGTTGGCATCGGGGTTTGTTACAAGGATAGGTTCCTGGGTTAGTGGTTTTGTTCAGTGATGTGTGGTTGCTGGTGAGTATTTGCTTTAGGTTGGGGGGTTGTCTGTAAGCGAGGACAGGTCTGTCTCCCAAGATCTGTGAGAGTAAAGGATCATCTTTCAGGATAGGTTGTAGATCTCTGATGATGCGCTGGAGAGGTTTTAGTTGGGGGCTGAAGGTGACAGCTAGTGGTGTTCTGTTATTTTCTTTGTTGGGCCTGTCTTGTAGGAGGTGACTACTGTCTTGTAGGAGGGCTAGCTTGATTATCACTTCAAAAGTTTTTTTTCTCTTAATTAATTGGCCTCTCAGAGTTGGTAAGACAACTCCCACCTGTTTATGCTCTCTGTATGTGTGTATATATATCTCCTCAATATATGTTCCATTCTATATGCATCCGAAGAAGTGGGCTGTAGTCCACGAAAGCTTATGCTCTAATAAATTTGTTAGTCTCTAAGGTGCCACAAGTACTCCTGTTCTTCTTTTTGCGGATACAGACTAACACGGCTGCTACTCTGAAACCTGTCATTCTATTTTTAGTGCACTAGCTCAATCAGAACTAGCATGGAAATGTCTCGAAGTGTAGACATACCCTTGGAGTTTAGCAGATAAAGACGGTTCACTGAGCACGTTCCATCCCTCACAACTCCAGCCAGGAGAGGCTGGGCATGGCAACAAAGAACAGGGAACCTGTCTCTCCAGTGGTCTTAATGACTTCCCTGCTATGTGCCCAGTGTGGAGGAGGAAGCCAACTGATTTGAAAGCAAAGGGGACAACAGCTGGACTCAGTGAATGGGGGTGGAGAATAGATTGGGACAAGGAGTCTGGTGAGACTGGGAACAAAGATGGGGGACTGGTTGGGCAAGGAGATTGGAACCAGGAGCCAGGTGACGGTGGGAAACTGTGATTGGCTGAGCAAAGAGATGGTGGCTGGATGGTGAGGGGAAGCTGGGTCTGGCTGAGAAAAGAGACTGGTATTGGTTGGGTAAGGAGACTGAGCTTGGGATGGGATGGGGACACTGGAACTGGAAGCCACTGCGGGGAAGACTGTGAGCCACTAAAGAAAATGGGGTAGGGGAGACTAGGAACCAGTTGGTGGGGGAGACAATGAAAGGAAAAAGGAGCCAGGGCTGATGGATGACTGAAACTGGCTAGACAAGGAGACAGGGAACCGGGATGGAGAAGTTATTATGAGAAGCTTCAGGAGTAGAAACTGAGACTCGGTAAACAAAGAGAATGGAACTGGGACAAGGAGCTAGGGGATAGGAAGAGACAGGTTGGCAGGGATGGGGCAGAAGTTATCGAGCATATGGAAGCAGGACAGACAGGAGCAGCGTTCCCTCTAATTTTTTACATCCATGTGCGGAATTAATGTTGTTATGTGCACCAATATGGAGGTGATGATGTGTGACACATCACTTTCATATTGGTGCACATAACAAAATTCATGTGTTGGGGTTGAAGGCTTTGGAGTGTGGAAGGGAGTTCAGGGCTGGGGCAGAGGGTTGAGGTTTAGCGTGGGGGGGGCTCTGGCTGGGGGTGCAGACTCTGGGGTGGAACTGGGGATGAGAAGTTCAGGGTGCAGGAAGGGGCTCAGGGCTGGGACAGAGGGTTGGGGTTTGGGGCAGTGCAGGCTCTGGGGTGGGGCCAGGGATGAGGAGTTTGGGCTGAAGGCTGCCCAGGATGCAGTGGGGAGAGAGGATTCCCCCCAGCCCTTTCTCGCCACAGCAGCTCGGAGTCAGGGGAGAGCCGCCTCTCCCTGGCTGCAGCAGCTCCAGCAGGGCTGGGCTGGGCCAAGGGAGGGGCTCCTCTCCCCCAGCTGCAGCAAGTCTGGGGCAGGTCCGTGTTGGGGCCAGGAGAGGGGCACCTCTCCCCTGGCGACGGCAAGTCTGGGGCAGGTCCATGCTGGGGCTGGCGGGACTTAATAGGCAGTTGCACGGCCACGCTGCTTAGAGGGAACTTAAGACAGGAGGGTATGCATCCACTAGAGAACACCCCTTTCTGGAATTTGGAATGGAACTCAAGATTCCCAAGTGCTGGCATTATTAGTGCAGGGTATTACCATGACACTAATTTAACCATACATTCCTTTATTAAATCCAAAGGCCGAATGGTACTTACACAGTTCTGGAACAGCCTTCCAAGGGAAGCAGTGGGGGCATAAACCTAATGGCTTCAAGACTGAGCTTGATAAAGTTCATAGAGGGCATGGTATGATAGGCCTATCTATGATGGCATGTGGCCGATTGGCAATTGCCAGCGCAAAAATCCTCAATGGCTGGAGACAGGACACTAGATGGGGAGGCTCTGAGTTCCTACAGAGAATTCTTTCCCAGGTATCTGCCTGGTGGGTCTTGCCCACATGTTCAGGGTCTAACTGATTGCCATGTTTGGGGTCAGGAAGGAATTTTCCCCTGGGTCAGATTGGCAGAGACCCTGCAGGTTTTTTGCCTTCCTCTTCGTCCTTGGGCATGGGTCACTTGCATTTTTAAACTAGTGTAAATGGTGAATTCTTTGTAACTTGAAGTATTTAAACTATGATATGAGGACTTCAGTAACTCAGCCAGAATTTCTGGGTCTATTTCAAGAATGAATGGGTGAGGTTCTGTAGCCTGCAATGTGCAGGAGGCCAGACTAGATGATCATGAAAGTCCCTTCTTACCTTAATGTCTGAGTAGTTGAACTAAACATGTCTAAAAGGCCTAAAATAATAAGCAATTTATTACATCCAAACAGCAACAAAACATGTATAAGTATTTGTTCAAGATACTTACAAACGGGCTAAATCAGGGGTGCTTAGACCCAATGTAGATCCAACTGATTGGTCAGGCAGGTGTTAGAATGAACCCTTTAACAGTTTAGCTTTTTATACCCAGTCATAGGCATTTACAAGACCTTAGCTAAAACCAGAGTTTATTATATAGCCAATTATTGACTGCATCTGGTACCCAAGTAACCATGTTTCATTTCTATTATTTCAGCTGAAACCTTAAATAAGATAAGTTAGATTTTGAAGGGGCACTAAAAGTTTAACACAGCTCTTCTTTCTCATGAGCTCATTTTTTTTGGTCAGATGTTTTGGGCCTATTGCTCATGGTAATATCCAGCTCAGTTCACCCAGATCTAATGTGGATTCATATTCCTACACCAAGACTCAACCTTTATGGTGTTGTAAGCCAATATTTGTGAAAACCATTGACAAAGTGTGCGTCTCCTCCCCCTCTTGTGCTGGTTCATGTAGATCAGGGGTGGCCAACCTGAGCCTGAGGAGCCAGAATTTACCAATGTACATTGCCAAAGAGCCACAGCAATATGTCAGCAGCCCCCCCATCAGCTCCCCCCCACCACTCCCAGTACCTCCCACCTACAGGTAGCCCCACTGATCAGCGCCTCCCCCTCCCGAGCAGCTGTTTTGTGGCATGCAGGAGGCTCTGGGAGGGAGGGGGAGGACCAAGGGCACGGCAGGCTCAGGGGAGGGGGTGCGAAGGCGTGGAGTGGGGGCAGGTCCTGTGGCAGAGCCAGGGGTTGAGCAGTGAGCACCCCCTGGCACATTGGAAAGTTGGCACCTGTAACTCCAGCCCCGGAGTCGGTGCCGATACAAGGAGCCGCATATTCTGAAGAGCCGCATGTGTCTCCGGAGCCACAGGTTGGCCACCCCCGCTATAGATGATGATATCCTGCTATTGTTGTAAGTTTTTCCTCTAGTTCAAGTGGCAGAGATCTATGAAAATCGATCTAAACCAGGGATCTCAAATTCAAATGACTACAAAGGCCACATGAGGACTAGTACATTGGCCCAAGGGCCGCATCACTGACAACCCCCCCACGCTGCCCCCTGCCCTGCCCCCACCTCTTCCATGAGGCCCCACCCCTTCCCCAAAGTCCCCACCCCAACTCCGCCCCCTCCTTGCCCCTATTCCAACACCTTCCCCAAATCCCCACCCCTGCCCCACCTCCTCCTCTAAGCGCGCAGCTCTCTGCTCCTCCCCTGCCCTTCTGGAAAGTGCTAAGCGCTGCCAAAACAGCCGTTTGGAAGCAGGAAGTGCCTGGAGGTAGGCAGAGGAGCGGGGAGGCGGCACCCTGGGGGGGGAGGTCAGGCAGCAGGTGAGTGGAGCTTGGCAGCTGCAGGAAATAACTCAGGGGGGGGGCGGGGGGAGCTTGGCGGGCCACAGCAAATAACTCCACAAGCCATGTGTTTGAGACTCCTGATCTAATGGTTCCAAACCTGCTGATAGCCTTTGTGGGTGGCACTATGATGCCACATGATGGAATTTGTTTTTTCAGCTTGCTTTGTTAAAGCCTAGAAAATTACACACAAAGCTATATTAAAAGAACATTAAGGTTATTAGCGAGACAAGGTGGGTAGTATCTTTTATTGGACCAACTTCTGTTGGCCACAGAGACAAGCTTTTGAGCTTACACAGAGCACTTCTTAGTCAAAAGCTAGGAAATGCCAGAATTAAGGTTGCCTTGCGTGTGCATTATGACACGCTCTTTAATTCTATGATCACATACAATTTTTTGCATAGACCCATCTCCTTTAGTGCATGGGATGGACCTGCTTTGGGACTGGAGCAAGGTTGTGTGGAGCAAGAGACGGTTGTCTGTACAATCACTGCCCTAATTGTTGCAGAAGTTGGAAGGCATATATGTAATGAATGAGGCAGAGGATTGATGGAAGAGAAAGAGTGGTGTTAGACTGCTACTCTGGAGAACTAGATTCCATCTCTGCCTTTGCCACAGAGTTCCTATGTGAAGGTAGGCAAGTTATTTAAGCCAAAATATGACGGTGGCTTGCTAAATGTGTGTGACATTTCCCAGGGTGCAATCTGGACTGTTGAACAGCTGTGTCCCTCAGTTCTCCAACCTGGAGTGCCTTTTACATTGCTTCGCTGTGAGAGTAACCACTCTTGTTTGGCTCACACACGGCCTCCATCATGTAAATTATTTCCAGCTATACTGTATGAATGCTACGACCAACCACTCTTGTACTACACTGCAGAGCAACACCATCAAATTCCCAGCCACCGGCTTTCCCCCAGAAATGTACATTTTGCACAAATCCTGTTATCTCAAATAGAATTTCCCAAACACTTCAATCAAAGCACACTGGTTTAGATAAAACAAAGAAACAAGTTTATTAACTACAGAAAGATAGATTTTAAGTGATTACAAGTAATGAGACATAAAAGTCAGAATTGGTTACAAAAGAAATAAAAGGTAAAACGCAACTAACACCTAACTTAACAAGTTAAGTGATTTCAAAGCTAAAGTCTCTCTCACCATGTTTGAGCAGTCTTAGTGGCTGAATTCCTTCTGCCAGGATCCCTCCCCAGTCCAATTATGCTCCTTGTGTTCTTCAAGTGTTGTAGATGCCGTGAGTAGAGATGAAGGGACAGCACTTTTGGAGCAACTGTTCCCCTTTCGTATAGTTTGAAAATCATCGTCAGCTGACGTTCCGGAGACAGCAAGTCTGTGGTGATGGGAACCTCCAGCTGTTTCTTTGCCAAAAAATAGATTTCTCTCTCACACCCTTTTTCTTGCCAAAAAATGGCTGCTTAACCAGGTGCCAGTTTGCCTTTTGTCTCTGAGGAACTGGTTTGTGCCTGCTTTTCTAAACTTGGAACACGTCTCAGCAATGTCATGCCAGTAGAATTTTATAACTTTACATACAATGTTGCCACACGTTTCACCAGGACAATAATGATCAGCAAATTATGAGTTTTCAAATGATACCTCACAAGGTACATTTTGTACAAAATTTATCATAGTCTTGTAGAAAGGGTGAATATAGGGATAGAGACTGTCACACTTTGTGTTCCCCATTTTCTGGGGGCCTAACTTGATATCCCTCGGGTCTGATAGGCAGAAGTGTTGAGCACTCACAGCTGCAACTGAAGTCAATGGAAGCTGTGATTTGAACATCTAAAGTGGATATCAGTCCTCTTGATAATTTTATATCTACTTATATTTTCAAGGCTATCAATGCTCCCGGGTTGGTTCATATGTAGGGATAACATCCACATTTTTCAAACTTCCTAGGCAAAACTGGCTTTTGGTCCCCATAAAGCCCACAGAGCCCCTACCCGGAGGGAATTTAAATATAAAGGAAATTATCAGAATAAAGAAATATTTAACATGAAACATCTGAAAAAAAATAACTTCTGCAAATTATAAAGATAACTTACTCCTTGAAGAGAGTCCTTGAGGGAAAAGATGTATTCATTACAAGGAAGTAATAAAAGAAGAAAAAAGGACAACTAGGCACCTCTAGTGAGTAAAAGATGGAACTACATGGCTTGTATGCACAACACGGAAAAGGTCTTGTTCTCTTTGCTTTGCTCTAGCTTAGTCATGTGCTCTGTAGCCTGACCCTGAGAGGTGCTGGGCTGCTGCAACTAGTAATGGGAGCTGTAGCTAATAAGCACGTCTAGGATCGGGCTTCTAATCAGTACACCAGTAAAATCCTGCCCCCAAAGAAGGTAATAGCAAAACTCCCATTGACTTCAGTGAGGCCAGAATTTTACCCCAAATCTCTAAAGATTAAAAGTAATTAAATCTTCTCTCTGGGATGGTGTTAAACACCTTCCTGAGTATGAAAAAGAGGAACCCTACTGGAATTTAGTAAACAATTCTGTTGATGATGATCAGTAAGGAATATAATCCTGCTCATCCTCACTTAGTAGTGTTCACTCTTCAGCAGTAATAGAAGTAAAAACCAGTAACAACTTTAGCACTAAAGTCAGTAGGTTTGTCCTATTGTTCTATCTGTATGTCTCTATTTATACCATTATGCTAATAAAACTGTCACAAACACACATTCTCTCTCTTATTTCTCTTTTTATTCCTACTGCTACTTTGAGATCAGTTCTTCTCCCATTTTTAAATTCTGTGGACTTCTTGAAAGATATTTTTCGCTGGTGTGACCTGATTAAAATGTTTAGTGTAAAATAAACGTATACTATGATCCTTATAACAAAACTTTACTGAAATCTATGACATTATTTGCATTCTGTTAGAAAAGCAGGCTAATTCTAATTTATATTTTAACTTGAGGTTTCATGGCTTCCCCCCCCAATCTGATTTGTAACCAAGATTCTCTTTCTTAAAATCTGTAAGATTTTTTTTAAAGTTCCAATGAGATTTCCAAGTATGTTTAGAGAGGTAACAGTAGTAGAACTATTTTGATCCAGTTAACGTCAAGTATTTTTCATTATAAGAACTTTTACTGGTACACAAATGACTGGGGAAAGTCCTTTTTTAAAAGGATATTTAATAAAGAGATTCCCAGAAAAATTGTCTATTGATTAAAGTACCAAAGTCTGCCTCTTTACTTTTACCCTCACAATGGGCTCAAATTAACATAATAATGTCAACCTCATGTTCAAAAATCATAAGCCAGTGTCAAATATAACTATTGGCTTTAAAATCATTAGATTTAAAAAAAAAAGTGTTGGATTCTTTATATTTTTCTCTATATATCATGTTTTCAAACTATTCTTCACAATTATGAGGGCTAGATTTGTATTTATTTATTTTAATTGAACACTAAGATTCTCATGTAATCAAATTATTCCAGAAGCTGGAGAGTTTAGAATGGCACCAACTACAAGAAGACATATGATAAAATTGTGTGAATTGGCAACACTGCCTGTATTAAATTTCTATCATAGCTTTGGGCAGCCCAGCAGTACTCACACAGTTGTCCAGGTAGCTTAGTTGTGCAAGGAAAATAAGTAACCCACATTGCTGAGTGTGCACAGAAGTTGTAGGGTCTGTGCAATGTGTGGAAATACCTTTTGTCCCACAACTCTGGTTCACACCTCAATGCGCGGGGCTTGAGAAAATTGACTTTGAAGTTTTTGGGGGGAGCTAGAATCGAGATACAACTGTTGCATCCCACAGTTCTCCTTCACCACATTTTTTGGGGCATACAAACAGCCTGAATTCAGAATTTGACATCGAACATGTAAACAGACACACACACACACACACAAAAAGGTATGCTCCTTCAAGCATCAAATCAGTAAATAAAAATATTTAGCAAATTTAGAAATAGAGAGTCAAAAGCACATACAGTGCTAGGACCTATAATTAATAGGCTTTGTAATTAGTATGTATTCAATTACTAGTAAATAAATTCTAGAATGCATACTAATTACAAATGTTATTAGCAACGGACTACTATTAATATAAGGAACAATATACCCCAAATATGCATAATGTTGATGTAATTCCATTGAGGAGATTCTGATGGCATCATCAATTATGACAGCAAAGCTCAAGTAGTCTGTAAATTTCATGAAAAACCTGAGATGGAAAAACAATCTTAATTTATGCACAGCTAGTCAGTGCACTACTTAAGCAATAAGACAGGATAGTGGTCTAAGGAACTTCTTGGATGCCCATGGACAATAGAATTCCTGCCTCCACACCTGGGCCCCAATGCTGAAAGGCATGTGCTTAACTTTACGCATTGTGAGTAGTACAGCTGAAGCCAATGAGACTATTACACCTATTCTGAAATGTCTGAAAAAGCGACATTAATGTATAATACTGGAGGCAGAGGGAGTGGATAAGATGTTATGGTATAAAAGCATTACAAGAATTTGGGATGGCTATATTACTCACAAGATGTGAAGCAAAGGGTGAGTTATATAGGTCACCCCAAATGAGTGTCAATAAAACCCTTGTAACGCATTATGTATTCAGCATATCATCATTACACAAAAAAGTGTTCATACTGTATCTACAACAAGGGGGCCTTGAGACCATGAATAGGACTCCTAAGTACTACCACAATACAAATAAATAACCTCAAAAGATAACCCAAGGTAGTTTTTCTACTATTATTATTACACAATAAGGCCCTGATTCTACAAATATTTTGACTATGCTCAATTTTCCTGCCCTGAGTAGTCCTACTGAAGTCAGTGGGGGCTAATTTGTGCCTAAGTATTTTTAGTACTGGGGCCTTGGTTCCTAAATGGGCTAGAAGCAAGTACTGCATATCCATTGGAAAGTTGGAAATACAGCTGGCTGAAAAATTAAAACTTATTCCCTCCTCCCCAACCCCCCAAAAAAGTCAAAGTTCCTTTCATCTTAAAGTGTTTAAAATACAGCCATCCATTTGTTTTTGTTTTTATGAATATTTAAAAATATTTTTCAAAACATTTATAAAAATTAATATTTGAAAAATATCAAAAAGCAATTTTTCACAAAAAAAAAAACCCTTTCACAATTCTTACAATTTTTAGTGAATAATGTAACTTCCAAAAAATCATTTTTCAACAAAGAAAACATTTCATATAAAAATCTTTGGCGAGATTTAGTTGAGAATCTCCCTGTAACAATAGTAGTATATGTTTCTGCTTTTAGAACTCATCGGTTGAAAGATATCAGACCATATGTGCTAGAATGTGTGGAACATACCTTTTTGCAGTGTTGTTATAGCCAGGCTGGCCCCAGGATATTAGAGACACAAGATGGGTGAGGGAATATATTTTATTGGACCAACTTCTGTTGGTGAAAGAGACACGCTTTCGAAGTACATAGAGCTCTTCTGTTCCATACTGGGCAGCTATCAGCATTCCAGGACTGAATATTGCCCATCCTTTACCACAGACTGGTATGAACTGTGAGCGAAATTTTTATTTCCAAGGGAAAAGGAGGAAACATTTTTGTGATAGGTTGATTTTGGAGGAAAATGGCAGTTCTTGGAAGTTACTCAGAGTTCTGGAATGTTAGAAATAGCAACAGGAGAGATACATTTTGTGGGCTGAGTGCAGGTGAGAAATCAAAGTTCCATGATAAATGCAGGTTATCACATAGATATCACACCAGCTAATTTATATTTAAATAGAATACTGTTGCTTGTTAAATTAACAACATTAGTTTTTATGGGGTTTTTTTGCATCTTGAAATTTGGTACACTGTCATTATATATTGCTGATTGCAGGGGGAAGACCCTTAACATTTGACATATCTTTTGAAATGTTTGAACACGACAAGGGGTTTTATTTATTCTACGTCCCCTCACTTTTCTCTTTTAACATGTGTTTTAACTGATCGTTTCTTTCCCTTGCCGCCCTCAAGCTCTTCCACTCAGCCTAGACAATTGTAGACAGTCCATTAAAAGCCACGCTCAGGAACTCACAGTCCCCAGTTTCGTTATTCTCTCCTCTTTTCGTTTTCCTATCTGTAAGTTATCTAGCTGTATATAGAAACAGCAGCACAACAACAGAGCATCTACAAGCGGCTTGCAGGGCAGCTCAGCTCTGCAGCTGTTCCGTGCGTGGAACCCGGCGCAGACAGGCCTCCAGAGAGTGGTCAGTCTCCTCTGGTTAGCAACTCACCTCTGCTTAGTCAGGTCTGTCCAAGCTGGAGGCACAGAGGCCCGTGCGCGCCTTTACTTGAGCTTTCAAGAGGGGTCTGGAGTGAGATGCACCCCGGTCAATCAGGCCAGGCGTGAGGGTTTAATGAAGCCAGCCAGCCCAGATGGTGGGGCCACACTGAGAGGCAAGGGAAACCTCTGCCGTGAGACCTAGACAGGCGGGCGGGATGAAGGAGGAAGGGCCAAGGGAAACGGGGGACGAGGGGCTCCGGTGCCAGGGCCGCTCCTCCCAGGACCCGGGCCAGAGGGAACGCCGCGAGGCTGGGAGCCGCGCTGTGCCCCGGCCACAGGCCGCTCGCGGACAGCCCGTCGTTCCGCTAAACCCAAACCAGCCGTTAACGTCCCCACCCGGAGCCGAGCCGCTGGCGCCGTTGGGCCGAACGAGGGACTCCGCGCTCCTCCCCTTCAGTCCCCCCGCCGCAGGAGCGGAACGGGCGGCCTCGCCTGCCCCTCCGGAGGCAGCAGGAGGAGGGAGCGGGGCGGCGCCGGGCCCGGCTCCTCCCAGTGGCGGGAGAGGGGGAGCGGAGGCGCACACGGGCAGGATTAGCTCATCTCGGCGGCGGCGGTGTAGCGACAGCCTCCCCCTGCTCCGGGCGCCCTCTCCTCGTCCCCGGCCGTGCGGCGCGGCGGCCCGTCCCCAGCCGGCTCCATGGCTGTGTGCAATGGAGACGCCAAGGTCAGTGCCGCGGCGGGAGCCCCGGAGCGAGCGAGCGCGCTGCCCCCTTCCCCCGGCAGCCCGGGCCGCGCGGCCGCTCGCCCCAGGACACTCCCCGCGCCGGGCCTGCCAGCCTCCTCCCGGGCGCTTTGTGCGCTCGGTTGGTGGGAGCCGGGACCCCGCGCCCAGGCCCTTCCTCGGGTTCCCTCCTTCCCCTCTCCCGCCCAGGATCGCCGGCGGCGAGACCGCCCCCTGCGCGCGGAGCTCGCTGCCGCCCTGATGTGAGTCTCCGGCCGGACTCCCTGCAGCGGGAGGAAGCGCCGCCCGGGGCACATGTTACAGGCAGCGGGGGAGGGGGCATCGTGCCTGGCGCTCGCAACCTCAGCGCAGGCAGCGGCACCGCTGGGGGAAGGGGGGCAGCGGAGGGGACATTTGGCTGTGGCCTCCCTGTACAGCGCCCATGTGCTCCCCCGGCCGGGGCTTTGCATTATCGCTACTGCCGCTTGCCCCCTCACAGGTGCCCCATGAGGGCGGTGGTAAAGGGGAGAAGGAGAAACACTGGCGCCTCTGTTGTGTTAGCTGCAGGTTGGGGGCAGCCGCGCAAGTGGCCAGCCGTTGAGCCTTTCCCCTGTCCAGACCAGGGATTTGGGGTGAGACCAGTAAAGGTGCCAGCTGCACACCCACACACCGCCTGAGTGTGGTGGAGTCTGGGTGCCCCACTCAGTGGATGGGGGGGAACAGCACACTTTCCCCGTATTGCTGGCTTGAGCATGGGTCCCCATTGCTGCATAGGGCATGGCACCCAAGAGTCCTGGTCTTTTCCTTTCTCCATCCTTCCATGGGGAAAAGAGCACAGGTTTCCCCATCTCCAACCTTTCCACTATCAATAGCTTTGTACAAGTGATAATCCCATAGTGGGGACAAAATAGTCTTTTCTCAGTTTTCTGAGCCCAAAGCTGCTGTTCCCTTTGCACAGCAAAAAGACTGAATAATACTCCTCCCAGCTCCTGGGGGAAGGGTACCCCTTGCTCTCCTAGTTTTTGTAGGTGGTGCCCAACCTAAATTTGCAGTGAAGTTATGCTTTAGTCAGGCACAGGTAGTTGGATTTGGGGTAGGAGTATCTATGGTGGTTGCAGTTTAGTGGCATGTGGGAGGCCAGATTAAATGCTTGGATCCTTCTGGCCTTTAACTCTACGAATCTATGAAATAAAGCAGAAAACATTGAATGTAATGGATGGTATGTGATCCATGGGGCTTAATGGGGAGGGGAAGTGTCTGGTATTTCGTAGCCCATGATCTTTATGAAGGAATTGGGAATTAATTATCAGATCTTATGAACCCGCTGTACAGTACTGCCGCAAACCTCTGCATGTAAAGAGCTGCATGTGCCTGGCTCCTCTGCTGTGTCTATTACTCATAGGCCTTGAGGATGTATAGGGCAGGAGATTCACAATGACTTCATTATAGCTCAGTTCCAATTCAGAGGAGCTTTACTTCAATTTACCTTTTTTATTTTTAACTAGCTTATTTTTAAACTCCTTCAACTAGCTTACTAGTTTCCCCCAAGTGTTTTAGAGCTATCACAAGCACTATATAATTAAAGTTCCCTTATTTCTTCTTTTTGATCCTTTAATTTTATTTTGTCTTAACTAGAAAACAAGACAGTTCTGTTAATAATATCTTTTATTTATATAGTGACTTTTATCCTGAAGAATCCCATAATGCTTTAAAAATGTTGGTCCCAGCCCTGCAACCAGATCCATGTGAGAGATGCCTGTGCAGGCCCTGTTGAGTTCTTTGGAGATCAGGGCTTATGTATTTGCAGTAATGGGGTGGGAGTGTGAGTCTCATGATTGGAATACCTTTTCTAATGATTCAGGACCACACTTTGGCAATAAATAATATTCAGCTTAGCGTACTACAGACAGTAATTCATGAACACAAGTAATGTACATAAGAGAGCTGAAGTCAAAATGCATATTACTTGGTTTTAACTCTACCGATGGATTCACATTTATATACTTAAGTTTTATGGGTATAACTATATTTGTTAGGGTGTGAGTTTTCTCCTGACACCAAGGTACTTTATACTGGGATATCTTATTTTAGTTGCCAAACCAAAATAAGCTATGGTTAAACGGTTGCATCCGAAGAAGTGAGGTTTTTACTCACAAAAGCTTATGCCCAAATAAATCTGTTAGTCTTTAAGGTGCCACCAGACTCCTTGTTGTTTCTATGGTATAACTGTGTCCATACTAGGTTTGAGTATTTTTGCCACTTTATACCAGTGTAGAAAAAGCAGCAAAAGTTTCTGCTGTAGACAGCCCCAAAGGGCATTGCCGGGCTCCACTCCCAAGCACATTCCTCTATTCCCCGCTAGGGGTCACACCCCATTTTTTTTTGGCAAAACTGGCCATTTGTCCAGTTTGCTCTTGCTGGCTGATGATTATTTGGCAAGAGCAAATGGGACAAATGCCCAGTTTTGCCAAAGAGATTGGGACGGCCAGGACAGGGCTTAAAAAAGGGACTGTCCCAGCCAAAACGGGACATCTGGTCACCCTATGCAAGGCCCACCTTTTAACTCTTGTTTATGAGGAAATGACTATAGCATAGGATTAGGTAACGGTGGCCTGGGTCTGGGGAGGTAAGTGTGGGGTTGATTAATTTGTTGTATTAATGTTGTTGCTGGGTTATTTGATTTGATCTGGGGTAACTGACAGGTCTGTTTAGTTTATGTATATTTTAAAAAGATTTTAAACGGTGACAAAAACATTGGATAGGTGCTCTTCTATTGTACTTTGTAAAAATCCAAGTACATTTTTTTATAGCTTTCTTAACCAAAATAAAGCCTACACTAGCTTGAAAAGATCATCCAAAACTCAGTTTTGGCTTGTTTAAGCCCCTGATTTCAACGGGAGCTGTGGGTGTTAGCACCTGTGATTAGTCAGGCAACTTATTTATGCACCTGAATACAAATTCAAGTGCCAAAGTTAGGCATTCAAGTATGAATTCTTTGGTCTGAGCTACTCAGAAAACCAGATTTGCTGCTGAGTACTGCACAAACTTAAAACTGGGTTAATAGAAGTCTTGCAATATACTGTGTATATATAAAATGTCTCTGCAACATTACACACTTTTAACACTGTGTTGGGGTGTTTGTGTGTGTGCGTATATATATTTATGGTTTTAGAACAGTATTCAGAAATTAAGAGAAGTTGATGAGCAAGACATTTGTAGTTGATCTGTATATATATTTATGTACTTAAGTAGCAATTCATGTTTTCTGCAAGGCTTGTTTAATTAATATTGTGGTCAATTTTTAAAAATGTAATAGAACAAAGAATGTTTCAGGACTGCCAAGAGAGAGTTAATATAAGGCAGTTTGGATAGAGGGATCACACTTCACAGGGCTGTAACTGGTGATAATGTAACTTCAATATATTGATTTTAAATTTCAACTTTTGAATGTCTTAGGATACAGAATTCTTAGATTTTTGAATGTGAAACTGCCAGCAAATTCAAGTCATAAGATGACTATTTTGTAGTAGTGCAATGGGCTTATTTGGCTGATAGTCACAGATAACTGGACATTTTTCACATATGACATGATATTTAATGTGAACTCTTGTGACTTAAATTAGTTGAATAGAAATATTTAATGTCCCAAGAGAGATGAAAAGGCCTTGCTGTATTTTTGCTCTGTACTACCTCTTCACCGTCCCCATGCTTTTCTGGTCTGAGTACAAGTTACAACACTTTCTGTTGTTTTATTAACTAAAGCTTCCTTTATCCAATTTGTATTTGAGAGCTCTTATTTTTTAGCCAAGCTGTAAATCAATGAATAAGATATTGTCCTAAATGAAACACACATGCAGGCCCATTGCTGTCATGGTGCCATATTTAGCGTTAATATGTGAGTTAGACTAACTTAGATTTGCACCCCATTAGACCCAGCGTACAGTTGCTTAATGAATTCAGAATTACCTGTCAAAGGCCTAAAGTTGCTTTTCTATTTTTTGCCTATATATTAAATGGAAATACTACAGGAACATATTTAAGAATGTAGGTTTTAAAGAAACATTAGTAAGGGCACAAGAGCAAAAGGGGGGGAGGGATAGCTCAGTGGTTTGAGCAGTGGCCTGTTAAACCCAGGGTTGTGAGTTCAATCCTTGAGGGGGCTACTTAGGGATCTGGGGCAAAATCAGTACTTGGGCCTGCTAGTGAAGGCGGGGGCTGGACTCAATGACCTTTCAAGGTCCCTTCCAGTTCTATGAGATGGGATGATAATAATAATATATGGAGATATACCTAACACATGGAAAAAATAGGAAGTATGGTAAGAGACCACTGTCTTAATCAGGAGATCGTCAATAACCTGAAACTCAAAAAGAGTCATACAAAAAGTGGAAAATAAGTCACATGACAAAGGATGAATATTGAAAAAAAACAGAAGCATGTAGGGACAGAATTGAAAAGGCCAAGGCAAAAAATGGGATTAAACTAGCTAGGAACATATAGAGTAACAAGAAAACATCTTATAAATACATTCAAAGTAAGAGGAACACCAAGGACAGGGTAGGCCCATTATTCAATGAGGAGGGAAAGACAATAACAGAAAACGCAGCAATGGCCAGTGTTAAAATGCCTTTTTTGTTTCAGTTTTCACAAAAAAAGTTAGCAGTGATTGGATGACTAACATAGTGAACATCAGTGTAAATGGTGCAGGATCTAAGGCTAAAATAGGGAAAGAACAAATTAAGAATTACTTAGTCAAGTTAGATGTCTTCAAGTCAGCAGGGCCTGATAAATACATCCTAGAATATTTAAGGAACTGGCTGAAGAGATCTCCAAGCCATTAGCAATTATCTTTGAGAACTCATGGAGTGTAGGAGAGATCTATCTTCTTGTAGCAACAGCTGTTGTCTTCAACACTTTCTCTTGCACTATATGTTGGTGTTTGAACTCTTAATAATCTACTTCTCTTGTAATTTGTGTGTCCTGTCAAAAGAAGTTAAAATAGTACTGGTGTTTAAATTGAGGATTTAGGAGGGTAATTGTCAGAGTTGGCCCAATCTGACCTTATTCTGAATTTGGTAGTTATTGTTAAAGGATTAATTAAATGTGGGGCCACCAGCTCTTACCAATTAGCTCTTCATTGACCTCAGAATGAAGAGTTGATTCTCTGATTCTTTTAAGAGACTACAGTAGCATTTTTCAAGAGTGGCCATATTAGACTTTTTCTTTCTACCTCATTACTGCTAGATTATTAATGAGCTAACACAAAGAATAGGGGAATGTTTTCAAAAACCCCAAAATAAAACCTACTTTTTCATTAATCAATTTAACAAACCCACAGTTTTAAGTTATAAACACAATAAAGAAAGGAAATTCTGTTGTGTGTGTGTGTGTGTATATATATATATATATATATATATGTGTGTGTATGTGTAGTGGACCCTCATTCTCCCTCTTGGAGGGAGGCCACTTGTTCAGGTTGCCTTTGGGCTTGTATGGCCAAGGCACGAAGCTGCAGAACAGTCTAGGGCCCTTGTCTCCACCCGAGGTGGAGCAAGGCCCCCCAGGTCCTCTAGTTCCTCAAGCTGCCAGCAGTTAAACACCAGCTAGAAGGGGGTTGGCTTCAGCCAGAGCGGGGCTGTGGCTGCCAGCAAGGCGATCACAGTCTATGTAGCTGGTTTGGGCATGGGCTTAAGGAGGCTCAGGCTGCCAGTAAACAAACAGTCTCAAGGCTGGCTTTAGCCTGGGCGGGGCTCAGGCAGCCAGCAAGGCAACAGTCTATAAGGGAGCTGGTAAGAGAGGCTCCTTCTTCAGAGCGGGAGCTTCCCTGCACAGTGTAGGGAGTCAGCCACACCAGGGTGGAGTAGCAGGGGGACTCAGGTTCACCCTACTCCATCGCATCCCAGCCCAGGGTCTTGGCAGAGGCAGGATTGGCTGCCCCTGCATCAGCGGGGATCCAGCCACAACACGCCGTCTGAGCCACACCTGACTCCGCAGCTGGCTGCTCCATGGCTGCCCCTGGTTCACTTCTTTCCTCCCCAGGGTTTGGGACCTCTCACTTCCAGGGCTCATCAGGCTCCTTCGGGTACTCTGCAGCCGGTAGTCTGGGCCACTCCTTGTCGGGGTCTCCCACTTCTGCAGCTATCGGACAGCCAGGGGTAGGTTCTCCTCCTGAGTACAGCAGGAGCATCCTTCTCTTCTGGGGATTCCACCCCAATGGGGCTGTAGGGCCTTCCTCTTATACTTCTGGCCCTGCCCCAGCACTTCTGGTGAGGGGGGCGGAGCAGGCTAGGCTCCGCCCACCAAGGGGAGTGTAGTGGACCCTTGCTCTCCCTCTTGGAGGGAGGCCACTCGGCCTCACTACAGTATGTACACACAATGTAACTTTAGTTATCTGGCCCAAGACTAAGAAACCATCTTACTAACTGCTTCTTATCAGAGATGCAGTTACCACTCTAATTCCACTGGTGTTCTTATTAATGAGAGAAATTAAGTGACAGACTCCAACCGTGAAACAGGCTATAGAAAGTCTTAGCTTTTTTCTTTTCCTTACTCTCTTTACAGGGGGATTCAAGCAACAACCAGCAAAGTTTACAGCTCTAGATTCTTGAGCCATGGTCACCTTACAACCTTCCTGTGCATCTTCCGCTCTTAACTAATTCAGGGCTAGCTAGATTACAAGTAAAGGATGCTTCAGTGTTTATCTCAATTGTCTTTGGAATGTTGTGTTGCCATAGAAGTTGAAGAACACTCTTGCTTCACTGTAGCAATACAAGGAAAATACAGTAGATAGAATCTTCACTCATGGGGAATCCATCCCAAGTGGGACCTGAAGGAGAGGAACTTTTGATACCCAAAGTTGGAGCACTGTTTGAAGAGCTGAAGGGCAAACTCCCTTATTTGGAGGCTGCTGATGTCTGAAAGAGGACATAGTATTTTTACCTTCTCTGTGTTTGGTCCCTTTCGTCTCTGTGAGGTTTGTTGCAGGCCATTGAAACAAAGTAGCTTAGTTCCCTTGCTCTTGACAAGCCACTTCTGCTTAATTATCAGTAAAAGTTATATCAGTAATAAATACATAGTATTGGTAATACATGTTTGATATACAGAGCATCCAACCATTATAAGGGAAAGGTCACTGCACTACAGTTAAATAATCCTGGATTGCAGTGGTCCTAATACGCAAAGTACAGTAGAACCTCGGAGTTACAAACACCTTGGGAATGGCGGGTTGTTCATAACGCTGAAATGTTCGTAACTATAAACAAAACTTTATGGTGGTTCTTTCAAAAGTTTACAGCTGAACATTGACTTAGTACAGCTTTGAAATTTTATTATGCAGAAGAAAAATGCTGCTTTTAACCATCTTAATTTAAATGAAACAAGCACAGAAACACTTTCCTTACCTTGTCAAATCTTTTTAGAACTTTCCCTTTATTTTTTTTTAGTAGTTTAAGTTTAACACAACACAATACTGTACTGTACAGTATTTGCTTTTTTTGGTCTCTGCTGCCTGAGGTGTTTGTTGACGGGCCAATTCGTAACTCTGGTGTTCGTAAGTCTGAGCTTCTATTGTATTTTTCTCTTAGAATGATTCTGCAGCTACTATTTATGTAATTGGTTCATCTTATAATTACTTTACAATTGTATGGCACTTACATGAAAACATAAAATGTTAAGGAGGGTTGCTGTCTGTGTCTGCCTGAATAATACACTGAAAGGCTTCAGTTCTTCCTTCTCCCAATCTAAAATCAACAAGGAACAGGTTTCTTAAGCTACATGTAATTAAAATGTCCCCTCCCCGCCCCCCCCCCCCCCCCCCCAAAAAAAACCTTACCCCTGAAACAAAACTGTTCGGAAAGTTGCATCAAAATGGCAACTTTGGAATTGTGACTTCTGGCAAGCTTAGTAGATAGATCAGACTGAATAAGCATAGAATGTGAACTACACTTTTCACCTTCTATAGGTGGTCACTTCTAGTCAGAGTTGAGAATACGTAATGGGATGGTATGGGAAAACTTGTATTGCCACTGACTTTGAGGTATCCTTTGTCTCTAGGTTCTGTCAGTTCAGTACCTCTTTAATAGGGCTCAATTCATGCACTTTTAAAATGACCATATTCTGTTTTAGGCTTTTTATGAAACACAATTTTTATGTTCTCTGAAATTCCACTGCTCCAAAAGCTGGAATGATGGTATTGGTGGGTGGGTCCTGTGCACCACTTTTATAAGTGGAAAGATGTGGTAGAAGTATTCTTTCTTCCCCAGGGTTTGGCCTGGTGAGTGAGCAGATGTGGGTGGGGAGAAAATGGCTTCACCCTATATTAATCATTGATAAAATTGTCATCCATGCAAATGGCACACATGGGTTGCCATGTGGTGTTAAGGTTGCCTATATCCTGCTATTTCATGTATTGCTGTATATAGTCTATAATAAGGCTTTTTCATTAACATGTTTTTCCTTTTTAATGCAATGTAAATGTTACACTTTACATTTTAAAGAATTCCTTTAAAGAACTTTCCACACCCGGGGACTGAATTTATGCCCTTAATAATTAACTTTCCAATCAGTGTTCTTTTTGAAGAGACTTGCTTTGATTTGTTGTCCTGACTGTTTTGATAAAGTGCTTATTTCAATAATGTTTGCAGCTGGAGAATGCTGGAGATCTCCAGGATGGCCAATATCACTATGACGGGGCAGTGGTAATACTCGATGCTGGAGCTCAGTATGGAAAAGTCATAGATCGTCGAGTACGAGAATTGTTTGTCCAATCTGAGATCTTTCCTTTGGAGACTCCAGCCTTTGCAATCAAGGAGCAAGGATTCCGGTAGGCTCTTTTTTTTTTTTATAATTTAAATGCAAAGGATCTCAGCAACAAAATTAGTTTATTCATTGTGGTGATAATACTGCTTATGTTATCTTTAGTTTAACAGGAACACATGAGTTTCATTGGGGAAAACTAGCGCAAGGACTTGCCTAGTGCTTTCATATACTACATATTCTGACATTTGGTTTAATTTTGTTAAAAAATGTTGATTTCCTAAGGTCATTTTCTGTTATGTAAGTCTTTTGAGGGGGTAACTTTTTTGTATGTAAAATATTTGTGATAAGTCTAATATTAACCTTTGGATAGCCATTCAACAGGAAAATACATTTGGCTTTTTTTATTAATACTTGTAATAGTAAATAAGAAATCTTGCATCATTCCTTTTACAGAAAATTACATATCACTTAAAATATTTGTAGTTTCATCAAAGAATTATATAAATGGGAATTGGTATGCTATATCATGCCAGACTCTTTCTGGGAGGCGAGTAGAATATTATCTGATAGTGCTTATTTAATTTTTTTTTTTTGCCAATTTGCTTAATGCTGTACACATTTGTTTTAGCTTTTTAAAAAAAGAGCTTACAGATGTATATCCCTTTCTCTTAAGGAAAAAATTGCTATCCCCGTCTTACAGATTTATACAAATCACTTGAGTATCTAGTATTGTGGTACCATAAAGCCAGTCCAGTAAAAATCCCAAGAATGCAGCACACACACATCACATTACTGTACTGGAAGTAGTACACAACAGAAATTGCTTCGTTGAATTGTTTTTCTCTAGCCAATGATTGTTGTTGCTCTAATAGAATGCCAGTATAACTTAATGAGTCTGTAAAAATCTGAATTCACTACATTTCTTTAGAAAACACAGATGGCATACTATAGTAGACATAACTGCACTATTGCATATCTAATATAAAAGATTCACCCTGTGTACTCAACTCTTTCCCTTTTAGAATTGCAGCTGGAAAATACTTGTAAGTGCAGTATCTTGTTTTAAGACCCCTTTTTATTCATTAAATTAATTTAAAGAAAATGTTATATTGTTTCCAGTGTGGTATCTTAAAACTGACTATCTAGGGTCTCAGTCCAACATTGAACTGTGTGAGCAGTCCCTGGGGTGCACAGGTATTGTGTTTCTTATCTTAAAGAAAGAGGATCTCCTTCCAACACACAACCTGAAGTCTCTTCAGAACCTCTGTCATGAGATACAATAGTTGTGTTGTCAGCTACCAGGTTTGTGGCACTGCAAATAATTACTTTTTAAAACTTGGCCAAATACTTTCATTCAAAGGGTCACTGTTCCAAGGCTGAGGAAGATCTACAATGATGTCAGGGTTATTGGTTGTTTCGGGTAACTGGTAACAGGATACAAAGCTTTCTACCTCTACAGACATTCATTTAAATCTGGATCATGTTAGTGATGATTGAAAGTAGTCACTTGAGGCTTTCTAATGATATTTGTTAAATTAGTTGGTGGTTTCACTCTAGTTCCTAGATGACCGAGTGTCAATTGTGGTAGAAATAATCTGGCTTCCATGCTGACATTCTCTGGACTGAATGGTCATAGAAGTTGTGCTGTGCTCACCTCTGAAATTGGTCCCCTGTTGCAGAGGAGAGAGATACTTGTTTGTGACTCTAAGTCGGGGGCAGAAGCATGTCTCAGTGCTGTTGCTTAAATTGTAATTATTCTGTGGCTAGGACATCTTAAAAGAGAGAAGAGCAAAACTTGCAAATTTGATCTTCAAGATTACAATGGATTTGTCTACCTTGCAAGATACTGGATGGGATTTTGAAAATTGCCTAAGTGAGTTTAGCACATAACTTGCGTAGACACGTTTTTTAAAAAAATCCCACGCATCCACTATTAATAACAAGATGTCCACTCTCCAGCACTGGAAAACTCAGTTGTGGGAACAGTTGGTCTATAGGGATGTAAGTAAGCTTGCTTCACTGTTCTTTGAATTCCTAGATGGGCAAATCATAGAAAGATGCTGGAGCAGTCTTTGGGCTTGTCTACACAGGAAGTTATACCATTATAGGTATATGGCAATAACTCCCTGTATGGACACTTTTATTTTGGTATAAGCAACACAAGCTAAACCAGAAAAAGGCATTCTTATATTGGAGTAAGGGCATGTCTACACTTCCAACTTTGGCTGATGCAAGTTACATTGGCATAAAGCTGCTGCAGTTAGTATATTGCTTGTGCACATGAATACTTGGCTCTTTGCATCAGTGCTGCATGTGCTCACCATGAGTGCTTGTGTTGATGCACAATGCAGTGCGCCCTGCGTAGGTATCCCAGTGTGCAACTTGCCACTGTCCAGACGCTGTCTTTTGGGAAGGATTGGGAATGCATGGTGGGGCAGAAACAAGTCACGTGGGCTGACAAGCAAAGGGTCCACTTCCCAGCATGCAACTTTCTCTGTCCCATAAAGCTATCTATATCCCATAATTTTTGCACCTTTTTAAAAAATCCCATGAACCTCTGCAGGACTTGTCGGACGCCATCTCTGACAGATGCACGGAGCCTGCATAGCTCTGCGCTGTTGTCATAAGCATTGCAAGCACAGGATGCAAGATCCTCCGGTATTTGCAGAGCCTCAAAAATAACTGAATCAGTGGAGAACATGATGGTTTTGTGGAGGACAAATTGCTGCGGGACATATGAGAACTAATTCAAGGCTGTTGGTGGCATTCACAGAGCAGCTGCAGATGGTGGAGTGCTGTATCTGGGCCTGAGAACCGAGCAGTGTCTGGTGAGATCACACCGTAATACATGCTTGGGATGATGAGCAGTGGCTGCAGAATTTTGGGATGTGTAAGCCACATTCCTGGATATGTGTGCTGAGCTCAACCCAGTCCTCAAGCACAGGAACACCAGAATGAGAACTGCACTGTCAGTGGAAAAGCACGTGTTGATTGGACTGTGGAAGGCTGCAAACCTGGATTGCTACCAGTTAGTGAGAAATCATTTTGGAGTTGGAAAATCAATTGTGAGGGGTGTTGTCATGCAAGTAGGCAGGACCAGTAGTAATCTCCTGTTATGCAAGACTGTGACTCTCTGCAATGTGTAGGGCATAATGTGATGGATTGGCAGCAGTGTGGCCGTAAATAGCGTACATATCCCTATTTTGGCACCAGATCACCTTGCCACTGAGTATATCAACAGAAAGGGCTACTTTTCTATGGTTATGTAAGCATTGGTGGATTGCTGGGGACGCTTCACCAATATCAGTGTTGGCTGGTCAGGGAAGGTGCTTGGCTCTCTCATCTTTAAGAACATGTTGAGAAATCTGTAAGCAGGGACTTTCTTTCCTGACTGGCATATTACCATTGGCAATGTTGAAATGCCAAAAGTGATCCTGGAGGACCCAGCCTACCCCTTGTTCGCTGGCTCCTGATGCCATACACCGACCACCTCAACAGCACCAAAGAGAGATTCAGCTACCAGTTCAGCAGGGGAAAAATGACGGTTGAATGTGCTTTTGGTAGATTGATGGGATTTCTGGCAAGTTTACTCGCCAGATTGGATATTTGGGCGGGAGACACATCCCAGTGGTTATAGCTGCCTGCTGTGTCCTGCATAATATCTGTGAAGCAAAGGAGGAAAAGATGCCACTGGGATAGAGGGCGGAGGTAGAGCAGCATCTGCTGAGTTTGAGCAACCAGCTGCAAGGGCTATTAGAAGAGCTCAACATGGAGCTATACAGCTCACAGATGCTTTGAAAGAGCTAACAGTGAGCCACAATAGTGCTCTACCATGACCTGCTGTTTTGGGTCCTGTTAGGAATTGTATGGTGCTTGGTGTACATCTATGAATCTAACACTGACAGTGCACCTATTAATTTTGTGGTGCTTGCTATTCATTTATTATTATTACGTTGTGCTTTTTTTCATTGATCCTATGAGTTGCATCACATTGTACAATAATAAGTAAGGGCATGCTTTCAGTACTGCTAGGCACTCTGCAGCATATGTTCGGAACTAATAAAGATGAATTGTTTTCCAAGCAACAGCATTTTATTGAGTAATGAAAACACTGCAAAAAAATTCTGTGCAAGTTAAAAACTTAATACATTTTTGGAAGAGAGTTTAAGAAGGGGAAAGAACATTCACGGCCATTTTATCTACGCATAGAGCAGCTGTGGCTCTCTCAGGTCAGCAGAAGTGAAGCTGTAGTTGTCCTTAATGTCCACCGGTGAGGCGTGGTAGGGGAAGGGATGCAGCCTCTGATGTCGAGTGGGATGTTGAGTGGGATGTAGGGAAGTTCTCCATGGAGTTCTCCATGGACTACAAGAAGGTGAGCCCAGGATTGTTGAACCTGTAGACCCACAAGAGTCTGTAGCATGTGTGTTTCCTGCCGGAAAAGCCCCATTCTGTTCTGGTGCATCTCCCTCTCCTTTTTCTGCTGGGACTCTTGGGCCTTTCTCCTGTTCACTCTTTCCATCTCCAGGCTGTGTGAAATGTTCACCCTCCAGGCCCTCACTGCTCACGGTCTAATGCAGCTCTGGCTTGCAGGACCTCATTGAACCTGTCGTCTCAAGTCTTCATCTTTCTCCTCATCTGGCTCAGGCGTTCCATGGATGTGGGAGGGAACACTCTCAAGGCCACAACTACAGAAGCTACAGATAAAATACACAGAGGTATCACTGTTAATATAGTCATATCAGAAAACAAAAGTTAAGATTCAGAACTGTCCCTTACTCCCCATAAGTTTTAAACAAGACCCGCTTATTGACACTTCTGCTTCAGAGTGCTTGTGCACGGCACCACTCACCGCATCAGCCATGATGAGTGTTCTGGCTAGGGGTGAGGGAAATGAGCAGGGAATTACTTGGTTGCATGAAACGATGCATATAGGGCAAAGGCACTGAATACTGGCACCATTTTCCACAGGCGGTGGTAATTTTAGTGATACTCCTGAGAGTAACAAAGGTACAGAGAGCACAGCTGCTGCTGGATTCCGAAGCTGCCCGGGCCCATGTGCTAGTAGTCTGTTAACTTCAGCAAGCACCACTGCAGTAATAGTGACCTGGCATGAGAAAGTGTCCTACCATGGAGGAAGAAATAAACCTGCCATCCTTCAAAAACTTTGGGAGAGGATTGCAGAATACCTCTGTAAAAGTTTCATTGAGATCTTTCAGGAGGATTCAAGGGATATCCCTGTGCACATAAACGAAATGCTCCATATGACCTCCCCTGCCCAGCTCTACAGGGGAATGAAAAGCAGTTAACAACTGTACCGCTCATTATCGTACCACTGTCTCTGTAGTATAAGTAAATTGATGAAAAGTCAATAGTTGTGTAGTGCTAAGTTGGGGGTGCCATCAGTACATCATTGTACTGGTAAATACATTTACACACTTACCCACGGTTATTTCCCCTGCATCAGGCTAGCCTGTGCTTGACTGACTGGATTGCAGTGGAGTCTCAAACAGGTCCTGGCTTCCTGGACTGCCTGGTCGCATGTCCCTCCTCCACCACCACACCCTCATCCTTGCTATTCAAGGCAGAGGCCTGTGACTTTGGCTCCTCGGCAGTGTCAGTGGTGGTCTTTGGGGTAGTGGTGTGTGTGTGTGTGTCTGTCTGTCTGTCTGAAGACAACTATGGCATACGGCTCTTTGTAAAAGCCCCACGTCTGCAGCTTGGCACCAGATTGACTGTTGGTCTCCCTGCCTTTCTGATGTGCTTGCTGCAGTTCCTTCACTTTCATGCAGCACTGCTGCTGATTCCTTTCATGCTTCTCCTACATCTCCTGTGCAATCTGCTCGTAGATGTCCACGTTTCCATGGCTGGTTCGTAGCTGTGCCTGCACAGCCTCTTCTCTCCACAGGCCTAGGAGATCCAATATTTCCTGTCTACTCTAGGCCAGAGCATCACAACAATGGAGAACTGCTAGTGGGTGCTCACCAAGATGAACGATCAGGAAAAGACATTTAAAAAATGTATGGGGTTTTAAAATGGGGGATGGGGCTTCCGGTCTGCATGACCCTCTGGCAGTGGATTCACAATTATGAACAGAGAGGTTAGTGTTGAAGGACTGCTGGAGGACTATTAGAGTTGACATAGGTAACACATTTTCTATACTCGCGCTGTGTTGACCTCTGTATAATCCTGGCTCGACACTGCTTTGGGAAGTGGTATTACTACGTTGCTGTAATGGGGCGCTTACATGGGTGGGAGACAAATTTAAGGTAGCCACACGCAAATTACATTGATGCAAGGCGGCTAACGTTGACCTAACTTTGTAGTGTAGACCAAGCCTAAGAGTGTCCACACAGGTCATTAGATTGGTATAATTACAGCACTTTAAATTCATACCATGCGGGTATAACTTAGTGTAGACAAGCCCTTAGATTCCAGGAAATTGGTCGCTGTTAGGGAATGCTCAAGAGTTAAGTGAGGGAAAAATGGTGGCCATGAATTTGGGTTTGATGATGAATCTGCCAGGGAAAAGATCTAGGCTTTTAATACTTCAACAAATTCAAATAAAATAATTCTAGCTTGGTAAACCTGTTGTGTCCAGCATCTTCAACGTAATCACCAAACTGATTATTTCAAAAGGTTCCAGCTCAATCAGTGTTTTGAGACAGATTCCACTCTGCTACATTCTCACCACTATGGTGGTGCAAAGGGAACAGAAACACCTATGATTCCTTCTGCATGGGAGGAGTCTCCATTGGGTGTAGTGTCAGTGTATTTGGTTTCTGCACCTCCTTCCCCAACTCTTGGCATAGGGGTGGTTCAAGTGGGGAGATGGAGTAGTTGGTGTGGAAACCAACTGGTTGTCCCCAGGTAGCATATGGTCTCTTAGGTAATGTAACCAGCTTGTGGAAGTTACCCAGCCTTGGAGCGGAGAATCAAGGAGCTGTATATGGTTCAAAAGTCTCAACTTCTCTCTTAGCTGAGGCATGTTTCTGCTTTTCAGCTCTATCTGTGTCTCCCACAGCCCAGCGTTGGGAGGCAAGCAATGAAGTAGCCAGGACTGCTTAGAGGAGCTGCTAGGTAGCTGTAAATGGGGAGGAACACTCCAGGCTCACACCAGAGCTACACCACCGGCTGCAGGGGAGCTGGTAGGGCAGCTGGAATGGCAGTGATCCTATCTCCTCTGTGTAATGGCAGCTTATTCAATCACTTCAGTTTAAACTTGCAGGATGCAGCCCAGGGAGCACATTTTCGGTTCATAATCAAATGCAGATTTTCTGTTTAACACACAAGTGGGCCACAGGTTGGATACCCTGATGTAAACCAACCCAAAATAATCCTTCAGTAGAATTTTATCAACAGGAAAAATAAAAAATTCAGAGTATACCCTGTTTTTTAGGGCTGCAATTAATTGTTTTGACCTCAGTAGGCTGAAAGTTTTGTCAGGCCCTGTTCCTTTTTTTCTCCCTCAAATATTATAAAATGTTCTGTACCTGTGGTGCTTAATTAGCAAGTAATTCTGTGTGAGGGGTTTAAAAGCAATAATTTCCTGACTGATATATTTTCAGGCTCTCCCTGCCAGCTTTTAAGTTTATCAGATTTAGCATTATGACTGTGATCCGTGTCGGCCCACCTACCCACTAGGGGGAGGTGGGGAGCTACGAGGTCACTGGCCGGCTCGGGTCACGCCTCCGTCCACGGGGAATTAGCGGCGGGGTGGCCGCCAGCCAGAGTCAGTAGCGCGCCCCTCAGGCAGGGGAGCGCCGGCAGAGGTCAGTAGCGCGCCCCTCAGGCAGGGGAGCGCCGGCAGAGGTCAGTAGCGCGCCCCTCAGGCAGGGGAGCGCCGGCAGAGGTCAGTAGCGCGCCCCTCAGGCAGGGGAGCGCCGGCAGAGGTCCCGGCGTGGCTCAGCCGGGTAGGGGAACGCAGGCCCACCCTACACCACTGCGTTCCAGCCCAGGGCCCTGACAGTGGCAGGACGAGGGTCCTGCCACTGGATCAGCGGGGTCTTTCCGCAGTACAGACTCACCACTGTGCAGCTCTGTCCCTGGGCTACTTCCTACCCAATCGCTCGTCCGAATCCCTCTGGTCCCGCCGGTGCGTCGGGATAGTCTGCTGCTGGCAGCTCCAGCTCCCCCTCAGGCTCAGGCTCCTCCAGCTCCTCTGGATACGCGGCGGCTGGCAGCTCCAGCTCCCCCTCCGGCTCCTCCAGTTCCTCTGGGTACTCGGCTGCGGGCAGTCCTGGCAGCCCCAGTCCGTCCTCCAGGTGAGGTCTCCACTGGGCCAGGGCCTCCCCCGGCGTGGCAGCAGGGTCTGAAGGGAGCAGCCCGCAGTCTGCGTCTGCCTCCCTCCCTGGTGCTGCCCTAACTGAGCTAAGGGCCCCGCCCTTTATACTTCCTGTTCCACCCCTCCCCTTCCGGGGGGTGGAGTGAGCTTGGGCTGGCCCCGCCCACTCAGGCTGAGGGAAAGGCCCTTTACCCTCAGGTTCGGAGGGCAGCCACCCTGTCTCCCTACAATGACTATTTCTGATTTTTAGCAGAACAGATCCCACTCCTACCTGTAGACATTCCTTGTTATGCTCATGCCTATAGCTTTACAGTAGTTCATAGAATACTTTAAGTGGTACCTTTATTAATAAATTTATAATTTAAGTATCTGACATATAAAGACAAACATGCTGTTTGTTTTAAAATGAAAACTGTTGCAATGAAAGGGACCTTTGTTCCACAAATGCACGAATGGGTTTGCATGGTTAACTTCTACCTATGTTAATGTGTGTCACCCATGTGCATTGTGTTGCCCCTTTCCACTAATGAGGAAAGTGATGTTGCCTTTGCAGGCACTATATACAATGTTAGGAAAAGTTTTCTTTTATTGACATCTTTAACCCAATGTCTTCCTTCTCCCCAGTCTTGCAATTGTCACTTCAATTAATGAATGTGATATTATGTATGGAATAAGCAGCACACTGGTCCAAGGTCTGGTCCTTTGTTATATTCAGTACTGGATTATTGCCAAAAACCGCTGACTAATGAGTAGTAATTTTGAAGTTTGGTATCTCTCAAATCATCACAAATTACTTCCTTCTAACCTTTTGAAAAAATGGGATCCTCTTTTTACCACTAGCATAAAATAATAATTTCTAGCCCTAGATGGTCACAAGGTATCAGACCTTAAAATTATATAATTTTAGTTACTTTAACCTCTCCTTAGTGCCCGCCCCACCCTACTTTGTTACCAGCATAATTTTAATTGTCACTATTACAAGAACTATAGCGCCTAAGAACCAGTGTTCATGCCACCTGAAAGGTTGGAATCCAAGCTTTCAACAGTGTGAAGAATGAATCTCTTAACTCTAGCTGTACTTTCTCCCCCCCCCCCCCCCCAATTCAGTATCTGGATAGGAATATGAAAAGCACTGTGGGCTAGATTCACAAAAGGATTTAAGCGTTATGTTGCTCGGTGTCTCAGAGCCTAGTTTTGAAGCACCTACTTCCTCCTCCCCAGTAGGATCTAAAACCCCTGAGTTAAGTGCGTAGGTTCCTTCTACAATGAATGGAGAGGGGAGAGGCGCCTGAGAATTGGAAAAACCAGCGAGTTGAGTGGAGCTGCCTAACCTATCCAATAGCAGATGCCAAGGAGGGGGGGTGGGTCCTAAGCCCTGCCTCTTTCAGGATGTTCCTGCCAAAGTGCAGGCTGATGGGAGGCAGAGGTGCCTGTCTCCACTTGGGATTCACAGCTATGGGTGGGTGGGAGAGGAAAAGTTGGAGGAAAAGTTGCCCTGTTGTTAAGGTAATCTCCTGGGATGTGGGAGACTCCTTTGCCTTCTGAGGAGAAGGGATTTGAATGTGGGTCTCCCATCCCTCAAGTGAGTGCCTTAACTATTGGACTATAGAGTCATTCTAATTCTCTTTCTCTGTCCCAATGCATATTTAATTTTTTAAGTCTATAATACACAATGGAATAGCTTCAACTGGAGAGACTGAGACCCATGCCTGAATATCTCATAGTCCCTTTGTGAATTTAGCCCTACCATTTAAAACAAAACAAACAAACAAAAACCAATTCAATAAAGACACAGTTGTTACAATCGTGTTTTAGGATGGCTTGCAGCTATTGTTTGGTCTTGGTACAAAAGTTATACAAATTGATATGCTCTCAGTCCTGGCAAGTTGCCATTTTTACCCATCCCACTGTGGGAAAATGTGGGCATCTTTGCTTTAGGGTTTAAGCGCCAGGCAAACTGGAAGTATGCAAGGGATCATCATAAGTCTCTCAACATTTAATGCAAACAATTTTTAAATGTAAATGTGTATTATTTTGAACTCCCTTAATCTTTTTTAATCTATCTTGTTTGCAGGGCTATCATCATATCTGGAGGACCAAACTCTGTGTATGCGGAAGATGCACCTTGGTTTGACCCAGCAATATTTACAATCGGCAAACCAGTTCTTGGAATCTGCTATGGCATGCAGGTGCTAATCATGGATCTGTTTGTCTACAAATATTGTTTTAGGTCCAGGTCTTAGTTCTGACATTCAGCTAAGATTTAACTACTAAAAGAACTTTTTCATATATAGCTTAACTATAATTAACGGGATAAATAAACCTTGCATGCAGAATTTCATTTTAGAAAAAGTGTGAATGATGGTAGTTTTGAACATACTGAGTATACTATATACAAACTCTTCTCTGGGCTCTGCCATGAAAATAGCATAGGAAATACTTATGTTCTCCCTCTTTAACTATGCTGACTTTTTATTAAAAACATGATAAATGTATAGTAGAATCCAAAATTGCATAGCCATTAACTTGTTTAGTTTAGCTGGTATTGAGGAATGCACCTCTCCTATAAACAATTGGAGTAGTTTGATCATTTAAATAGCTCATCTCTTTGTTTTTGCATGTAGAACACTCCTTAGGATAGTTTTCAGGAGCTACTCTACTGATGGAAAAATATATAAACTGATTTCATGTTTGTTTGAAACTAGAAATTGGGTTAGTTGATACTGTAGTGGAAACAATGTCTAATCTTAAAATAATTACCAATATGCTTAGTCACTAATACTGCCAAATCAAGTGTGTTCTTTAAAATGGTTGATTACAGTTCTCACTGATTCTCAGAAAAAGCAATTAGCAAGAACAGGAAAAAAAGAATACCATGAAATAGAAAATATACACTACAGAATATTTCTTCTTTAAGGCTGTTGTAACATTTCAGATCAGAAAGAACAGAAGTTCTGTATTTTATGTTTTTTATTCAAAAATAAACCTTTGCATTTAGGCATTCAGTGTTGATCCTCCTCCCCACCCCCCCAACTACATTATAATTCACCTGTAATATGCATCCATTCTTTTATAGTTTCAGCTATTTATCACATGCCTTATATTTTAGGCTTGGAAGGATTAGATTTTTATTGATAAGTGTCGATTTCACCATACACAAATTGACAAACAAAATTTCCATCCATGATGAATCAAAATTTACAGCTAGGCAAAATAAGAGAAATGCTGTTTGAGAACTTATTAGAGTTCACTGGTAGAGATGTCGGAGCAGGAGGGCCATGTAGGTAGCTTTAACTTTTTAAATCTCACTGTCTACCGTCATTAGATAATTATTGTCTGACTGCTAAACCCCTGCCATTTTGTCCTGCAATTGTGAAAATTAAATGGATACAAATCTAAAAAATGCTTAAAACTAAATATCAATATTATCTGTTGAAATAAAAATATATATATTTTGCCAAGCCTACTTATGTTCTTCTTACAGCCAGAATAGTTGTTTAAACGTTAAGTACCAGAAAGGTCTTACATTTATGTATGGCTCCTTGCTTTCAGAATTATTGGGACATAGGATGCATAACTTTTGTTTGATCTCTTTTATGGTACACAAATGGCCAACTAGCCAATCAACGGAAGTGATATAGGCTGTATTATGATTTCATTTCAAGAAGTTAGGTGAGGAAGAAGCATAAATACATAGAAAGTATGTTCAGAAATAAGTATTTATGTAGACATGATTATCCACAGGTCTGGATTGAGACGAAGTTACAATCTGCCATCATACATGCACATCTTCCATTGTTGTAAAAGAGAGCTAGGTGCATGTTTCTGCAGTCAGAATTTAGCATACTAATGCATACAGAGTGCATACTAATGGAACTCCTGTTAGTTATGAAATGATGTATGAATTGCCTCTAGTATATGTGAGAATAGGCTGCTTGATTCTCTTCCGACCAAGAGAATCCTACAGTGCAAAGAGAAGCCATATTGATTGGTTTGAAAAAATAAAACGGGAAATAGAAGAATTGGTAGAATCCAAAGCCTGCCACTAAAGTTCTTGATTTAATAGCATTAATGGTGGGCTACCTAGTCAATTTATAATAGGAGTGGTTCCAAGCTATGCTGACAGGAGGCCAGCAGAAGTGGAGACTGATCACTGAATAGTGAGAAATAATGAAGATTCTGACTGTTTAGTAGTAACATTCTATATCTAGTATAAGAGTGAACTTGTCTGCAGGAGGTTTCGGTGACTAACAGTTGGTTGTCATGTCCAGCAGGTTAAAGTTATAGGAAGAGCAAGGTGAATATATTAAATGGAAATTATGTTGGACTGTTGGAACTTATACTGTAAGGTAATTAACAATGTTTCTGATTTGACAGATGATGAATAAGGTATTTGGAGGTACAGTGCACAAAAAAGATGTTAGAGAAGATGGAGTTTTCAACATTACTCTGGATAACACATGCTCACTGTTCAGGTATGCAGGCTCTTCTAGCCACAAAAATGGTAGAGGAAATGCCATTCTAGAAATGAAAGCTAGTGACAGTATAGACACAGGCTAGATTTATGAGGTAGAAAATGGAGTTTCATCCATGCTTGTGTGAAATTGCCCACCATTTGCTTATATAGCTATTGCAGCTGTGTGTGTTAATTAGGCAGTTGCACATACAAATATTGAGGCAGTTAATGGCCCCATTAAGCATACATATTAGTATGCATGTTTGTTTGCAGAACTCCAGTCTCTGTCTTTTTAAAGCAAGCAAACCCCTATGTTGTCTTCTTTTTAAAAAGAATAATCACCCTATACTTTACATTTGCTGAAAAGGTAAGGGGTTTTTGGCTATATTCTTCACCCTTGGATCTTTTATGCATGTTACTTGGGAGTACTCTGTATCGTTATATTCTAAAACATTTTTTAAATGTTTAACTTAAACAAGGAGTGCTTTATTGGTGTGGCACCATAAAGGGTGCCAGGGACCACAGCCTGGGAATTTTTGCATTAAGGCAAGTTCTACAGCTGTTGAAGCATTGTGTTGTATAGTAGGTCACTTTGGTATTAGCTAGCATCCATAGGTATCCAAGTTCCTGAAAGATATGGAAAAACTGAAACAATTAATGAGGTCTTCTGTCCCTTTAAACTTGGGTCTTAGTATTCTATAAAAGCAAATTTGATTCTCAGTATTGCCACAGCACCTCTCTTTCAGCCCCTTGTAAGAATCCAGTCAATTTACTGTACCACAAGGTCCTAATTCTTGTGACTGTTTCTTCCAGAAGTGTCATGGAGCTTCACACCCTATCCTGTAAAGTTTAAGGCCCATCAGGACAAGCTTGTCCTTATGACCTTTCCTAAATTCAGGCTTAAGGAAGCTTTGTTAATTTTGTTTTGTTTTGTTTAAAGCACTGCTCATTTCCCTCCCACCCCCATAATCCACAGAAGTCCGAGTATAATACAGGCTTGGCTGTCAAAAGAACCCTCTGAATTTGTCTTGAGCGGAGTTCAGAGCTTCAGAGAGGTTATTGTGGCTTGCATGGAGCGCACCTACTATAAGAAAAGTGAAGCCGCTTCCGGAGAGAAAATGTAACAGCTGAGGAGCTGATTAGTAAAACTTCAGTGCTGGAAAGAATGTCCCACATGTATTTAAAACGTGTACTTGACAGGTGGTGTCTTAGTGGGAAGAGACCCTTGAGAGGGTCTGATAGAAATCTATTAAGTGGCCAACTGTGTATCAGTGCACACCTTCCTGAAGAACTAGGTATGTTGTCCATGCATCACTGGATACAGCCTTTGGTGGAAGGATATTGTAGATGGCTGTAATTGCACCCAAAAGTTGGATTTCTTGTACTGATGTGGGAAGGTCCCAAGTGTTCAGAGTGGCATATAAGATCAAAGAGAGAAGGGGAAACTTTCTTTAGCTGTAAATTACCTTTCCTTGAGATTTTCTATACCAGTACATACTGCTTCCCTTGGATGACTCGTATAAAATTTTATCTTAGTTTTTTACTTATTTTTGGCTAATGCTACTTCTGAAGTTTCAGTGAAATCCTATGAACTAGCAAGTTCTTTATACGTACATGTCATCTAAAGACTTGATAGCGGTTATTTTCTCTCTGGCTGGGAGAAGTTATATGAGACTGAGAAAAGGTTGAGATTGAGAGGGAAGGTGGTCTCCAAGATGTTTTGTTAATTGATCTATGCTTTGAAAAGGTAGAGAACCTGTGCCCTAGAACATTAGTCAATCTGAACTAAAATGTCTGTCAGCAAAAAGTAAAAATCGAAATATGAAGTTGTATCAGAAAATCTGTGGTGTGCTTAAATTTTTAATATTTCACAATTAACTATACAAATAAAATTAGATGTTCTTGTTTGTACTTTCACTGATTCTGTTTTTATCCTGTGTTTAGGGGCCTTCAGAAGGAGGAGTTTGTGCTCCTCACTCATGGAGATAGTGTAGATAAAGTAGCTGATGGGTTCAAAATTGTTGCACAATCTGGGAACATTATAGCAGGTATGTATTCTGTACAATTATGACTTGTCTCTTGAGCCTTTTTTTTAAAAGGGAAGTTATCTGCTGAATTGTGGCACAGAATTTAGGCGTAGTAAAAATAAGCTTTATGAAACTCAAGATTACATTTCTCTGTAGTGTTTTAACCCAAACATTGCTAGTAAAGAAAAAAACTGATGCAGAAATGACTAGTTTTGTTTTAAATGTTCAAGTTGAGAAATGTTAGAAAAGGCATCAGAGAAAAGGAACTTGATTTCAAGAATTCTTTAGTTTAGATTATCTAATGGGTTTAATTAGTTCACTCTCTATTTACTATTGTCATTTTAACTTTTTTTAACAGAGTAAAAAGAATTGCAGTATTAAAAGAAATCTTTCAAATCTCTTCCATAGAAGGTCACAGGGGAAATGTGTAGATGTGGGCCCTGAGAGTTGACTCAGAAAATGTACTTAAATTATTAAGCCAACTTGCAACTCACTGAATCAAACCACCTTTTCTGCAGCCAGCAGATTATAGGTTAGTCTTATGTTTACTGAGCCACTTTGTGAAATCTTAAACCATTCATGTGGCTCTTATTTTAAATCCTTGAGGAAAGGTCCAGGATAGAAACTGCTGAATTGTTGGAAGACCAGCGTTCTGTAAGCTGGTCTCCATTAACCACAGGTCAGGCACAGTGCTATATTTGATCTGTAGCAAATATGCAGTACTGTCACCTGCGGGATGTGTAGGTAAATATAGTTTGAATAGCGAACTTACTGTAGCTAGTAGTCAAGATTACTTTTTTTAAAGTCCTTATTTAGCTTTTAAATAAAATTACAATTATGTAACTACTAAAGAGGAAACTGGCAAGCGTTATAGAGTCTCATTATAAGAAACCCCCCAAATTTTTCAAATCCTTTACAACGTTGTGTGGGCAAAGAAGAAAAACTAGAACTTTCAAGCACATCCAAAAGTTCTTGTATAATGGCGTGGCCCTTGCCTAATCATAGTTGAGGTTAAGCAAAGTTTTCGGTTTAGAGACAGTTTTCAAAGTGCTGTAAAATCCATATACTGTATGGAAGTGCTTATACTGGTATTGCTTATTCCCAGACAGGAAGGAGAATAAACCATACCATTGTAAGGCTTTTTTTTTTTAAACTGGTATAACTGCATCAACAATAGAATTTGGTACCAATATAACTATTTGCTCAGAGTATACATTTTAGAATAGTAATACCGGTACAACTTTTAATTGTAGATGAGGCCTGTAATTTCTTTGAGGGTATGGGGTGGAAAGCATGACATTAACTACATTTCCTGGTTTTCTAATATTTGTATTGCGTGGTTGAATATTTCTCCTGGTTCTCCAAGGTACCTGATTTTTGACTGCTAACTTCCATGTTTTGGAAGGGAACAAAGTACTGCTAAACAGTCTGAACTGTGCTTTAATGAACTTTTTGTTGTTGTTAGTGAATACACCAAATGCAAGAGTAACACAAAAATCAGATCACTTTCGAATGTCACCTATTCATAGTCATGCAATAAAGAATTTTCCAAAATATTATCTACATAGTACATGTTATCTTAATTTAGATGAGCTTCCTTTCAGCCTAATTGTATTAACAGCAAGACTGGTATTGTCTTAAGTGTGTGTGTGTGTGTGTGTGTGGGTTAGGTGTTTTTGTTTATAAGCTTTAGTTTTATTGCCACCTTCTAAGCCGGAAAACCTGATGACAGGAATTCAGGATGTAGTGTCACCAATTTTCTTCTGTGATCCTGAGTAGTTCTGCTAATATCAGAACAAATAAAGATCTTTTCATCTATAAATTGTGTTGTATCCATCATTTTCCAAACTGTAATCAAAATACATTCCCAGTTCCATGGTGATGACAGATTCACTAAGGCCCCATCCTGCAAACACCTATATGCAAACCTTTATCCATGTACATACTTTCAGTGGAGTGAATCCATGCATAACTGTTTGCAGGATCAGGGCCTAAAAATGTATGAGTTGAGATGGATTCATAGTTATTAAAAAAAAAAAAAAAACCACCAGAAGGCACCACTATTATTTCTAGTCTAGCCTCCTTATAACACTTATGAAGTAGGCAATTTAAATGGGGGAGATTTGAGAGGTATATGGAATTTTTTTACAATATGTAATTAGGGTCAAATTTGGAAATGGAATTCTGCAAACACAAAATTATTTCAGATAATTCCCTTCCTTCAAAAGAGTGTAGAAAACCTAATATTCTTATGAGTTGATTTTATAAAGTTTTCAATAAACTAAATTTTCCAATCCAGAAAAGCTCTTTTTTAAAGGGAAAAAAAAACCCTCTAGAGATTTTTTTGCATCTGTGCTTCATTAATCTTTTCACCTAGATTTTTCATTTTTTTCTCAACAAATATGGTTCTTTATAATAATTAATGGAGATATCCCATCTCCTAGAACTGGAAGGGACCTTGAAAGGTCATCGAGTCCAGCCCCCTGCCTTCAATAGTAGGACCAAGTACTGATTTTGCCCCAGATCCCCAAGTGGCCCCCTCAAGGATTGAACTCACAACCCTGGGTTTAGCAGGCCAATGTTCAAACCACTGAGCTATCCTTTCCCCCAGATATACTTCTGCTGAAGACAGATACAACTTTGATTCAAACACATAAAACTTTATACTGTAGGGGTTGAATAGCTGCTAGTATGGCTTCTAGTGAAACTTTGGAAATGATCCTTGTTTCAATTTGTTTAGGGGTATGTTTCTCATAAGGTAATTAGACTAGAAGTCTGGTTGGGCCTAATTTTTAGGCTGGACCTGAACCAGACCCAACCCCACTCCACCTGAGCCTGAGATCATAGAGTCGAGTTTTGACATGATTGCCTACTGCCCATGTGTTCTGCTCTTTTTCTGCCTGGGGTTGGCAAAGTGCTGGCTGTGTATACCTGCAGCAGCTGCATGCACTGGCAGCACACTCAGCCCGCAGTGCACACAGCACAGTGAGGTGACCATGGTCAGCAGGAGCAAGGCATGCTGTGGCCACCCAGCTAATCCCCACAGGCAGGAAGAGAGCCAGCTCGACCCAAGCCCAACAGAGTCCAATTGTTTTGCAATCTAGATCTGACACTTTTAGTCGGGTCCTGTTGACTTCAGAGCAGGTTGCAGGACTCTAAATTGTACTGCTTCAAAAGCAGTAATGGCTAGTAGAGATGGAAAGAGAAAGTCTGTTCTTCTTCAAGTAGATGTGGCCATGTGTTCCATGTAGGTTTGTGTGCCCTGGAGCTGGAGAACTTTAACTAATAGTACCCATAGGAGTGGCGTTCATGCCCTGTGGCCATAGCACATCCCTCGTCACCTCCAGTCGTATAAGGGTGGCGCCGCTCTGAACCCCCACAGTTCCTTCGCACTGCCTGTGACTAGAGCTGGAGCTTTGTGTGGTGTCCTCACCTCATACTTCTGCTCTGTTTTCTGAGAACTTTTCTGTATATAAAATCAGTAGTACCTTAGGTTTAGTTTGTGTTAGTTTAGTGTTAGTAGAGTAGTTGGCTGCCCTGTGTGATGATCTCACCAGGGTTCAAGCATTGTCTGTCGTGTAGGGGTGGTCATCTGCAACAGCACCCCCCAAAGGAGGTGCTTGTTGTATCTTAGTGAGGGACACATTAGGTTTTCCATCTGCAAGTAGTTCACCAAGAAGACTCAGGTGATGAGAGACTTGCAGCTGAAGCAGCACCTTCTGGAGCAGGCCATGAGGCCCGCTTCGGCACAGAGGCCCTCATCTAAACAGCAGGCGCCTTCAGATCTGGCAAGTGATGCTACCCCATGCTTACGCTTGGATGTTTTCCCCCAAGAGAAAAAGGGTCATTTACCCCCCTGTGGTGTGGTGAGGAAGAGGTCCCGTAAAACAAGTCGGGATCATTCCAGGATTCAGGGAGACTCCGGCTTCTCCTCTTCTAGGAGGAGTGCTGTCCAGCACCTTACTTCCTTCAGCACACAGAATGGAGCAGGTCCATCCAACCACTCCCCAGTACCATACCAAGAGCAGCAAGGGCCCATATGGTGAACTCAGGTTCTGGCCATGGGGTGTCCTTTGAGTCCAGTACCAACAACATTGCACCAGTGCCAACTCTTTCCATGCTGACAGCATACCAGGTGGTATCAGACATGCTTTGCCTCTCAATCCCGGACTCTCTGGTGGTTCAGGAGTTCTCCGGTGCTTTGGTTTCTAGCAGCTTGTCCTGTGTTGTGCCCTTGGCACCTTCTGTCCATGTTGCAGAGCCATCATGTCTGTCGGCATCACAGCTCTTACCACCTGGGCAGCTGACTATCAAGTAGAGGCCAGGCCTGGCACCGAAGACACCCTCGATGCCGGTACATCCTTCAGTGCCGTCTTTATCTTGGAAGCAGATCCCATCATCAAGTCCATTCCCGGCCTTGGTGTTGATGCCTCTCCGGGTACTAGGGGGGAGTGTGTCTCATTCAGTGCCACTGTTGCCGATTCCCCACTCTTCTTTGGCACTGGTGCCACCTCCTTACTGGGCTTCAGATGAATCCGATCAGTTGTTTACCCCATCGGGACTGGGTCCCACGTTGTTATCACAGAACCTCTAGGATTACTCAAGATCCAGGTTGGGGTTGTCCTCCCCTTCCTTGTCAGATAGGAACTAAAGGTTACCTTTAGATCACTATTGGTACCAAGCTAGGCATCTGTCCTGCAATCGGGATGGGCTTTTGGCCCGGTGCCTATGATCACCAATGCATTATCCGTATGCCCTGTGGCCTCCTTGGAATCCCTGGGACACTCCTTGATCCCTGAGGTCCCAATCCTCAACCTGCTCCATAGCAAGATCACTGGTCCCAATGGTGGCTTCCACTCCCATACCATCTAAACTGTGAACGACCACTGAGTTCATTCCCCCTGGATCTTCTGGGCTCTTCTGACCAGATTCTGTGGTACAAGAACAGGTGTTGTCATTGGTGCAGCAGACCGTCTCGTTGTCCTCCCTGGATGACTACCATGTCAGAATCTTCCTCTCCCTTGGTGCCCGAGGACTTTAAGGCATACCAGGACCTCCTGATGCTAATGGTCACTACCTTGGGTATCCTGGCAGACCTGCTGCAGGAGAATATGTCTAAGCTGCTGGATATTCTCCAACCATCAACTCCAGGAAGAGTAGCCCTCCCGATAAATGAGGCTCTCCTGGAGCCTGCAGTGGCCCTCTGAATTATCCCAGTTTTGTTGCCCCCTACAGCCAAACATTTGGAGAAATGGTATTTCGTTCCTACACAACGGTTTGAGAGTTTCTACTCCCACCCAGCATCTAACTGCCAGGTGGTGACTGCAGCAAATGACAGAGCTTAGCGGGGAAGGTATAAGTCCACCCCTAAGGACAAAGAGTCCAAAAAGATGGATGTAATGGGAAGGAAGAGTTTATACCTCCTCTTCCCTGCAAATGCACATCAAGAACCGGCAGGCACTGTTCTCTAAATATGACTGTCAGTTGGGCCGCCATATCTAAGTTCGTGGACAAGCTGCTGGAATCCTCCAGGGAAGAATTTTTGGCATTCATTGCAGAAGGCCATATGGTAGCCAAGACCTTGTTGCAGTCAACTCTGGACATGGCAGATGCTGCAGCCAGAACCATGGCCTCAGTGGTGACCATGAGGAAGGCCTCATGGCAATGGAATTTAGGCATAGTGTCTGATATGCTGCATACCATTGAGGACTTACCATTTGGTGTTTGGGTTTTATTTTCTGAAAAGACTGACAAACCTTGCACTCTTTTAAATGCTCCCAAGCTACTTTGCATGCTTTGGGAGTATATACTCCAGCCATGAAGAGATGCCACTATGGCAATCAGTAGCCTCAACAGCAATGCTGCTCTCACAGCATTGCTTTTTTTGGTTGGTTGGGTTTTTGGCCAATCCTCCCTCCCTCCCCCCCCCCCCCTTTTTTTTTTTTTTTTTTTTTTTTTTTTAAATAATGTGGCAGTGGGACTACTCCAGAGAGAGCCAGAGATTTCAAAGGAGAAGATCCTCTAGTTCTGGGCTTAACCAGCTGCCCACTGCCTTCTTCCCCTCTCCTTCACACTCCTCCAGAATCTAGCAAGTGCCCATTTTGACTCATATGTCCAGGACAGCAATCCAGTAGTAACCTCTCCTTCTCTGTCTCCCCTGTTTGGGGACAGGCTGGCCAACTTTTACAGTGTTTGGGTCTTGATTACAACAGAGAACTAAGACTTAAGCACCTTAAGATCAGGTTATGTCTTACAGTTCCTCTCTACCCTCCTACCTGATCTCTTTTTAGGGACCCCTCTCACGAGACACTGGGTCCTCAAGCAGGTTCAGTCTTTACTGGCTTTGGGGGCCATTGGGGCAGGGGTTCTACTACCCATATTTCCTCATCCCTAAGCCAAAGGCAGGGACGAGACCTATCTTCAACCTCCATGATCTCAACAGATACATCCGATATGTGAGATTCCCTTCCCAAAAATCTTCCTTGCCTTGAATCACAATGACTGGTTTGCTGTCTTGGACCTGCAGGATGCTTATTTCCACATAGCAGTCCTCCCAAGCTACAGGAGGTTCTTTAAATTTGTAGTGGTTGGCTGGCACTGCCAGTACACTGTGAGGCCTTTCAGCTATCTTCCACTCCCCAGGTTATTACCAAGTGTATGATTGTGGAAACAGCGTACCTCAGGAAGAAGGGAATTCATATCTTCCTGTACCTAGATGAGCGCTTACTGAAAAGCGAGTCCAGAGAGGAAGTCCTCTCATGTTCACGTCACACTGTGCCTATGCAATTGTCTAGGTCTCATCACGAACAGCAGGAAGTCAACATTGGTTCCAGCTCAATTCTTTGAGTGCACTGGGACCTTGATAAACTCTACGAGTTGAAGAGTGTTTCTAGGAGATCCAGCCCTATGTCTGGAGCTGCAGTCTCAATCACAACCCAAATATACCTGAGGTTGCTAGACCATATGGACATAGGTAGTCCAATATGCCAGGCTGCACGTCTTAAGTTATGGCTGAAGTCGATCTATTATCCAAATCGCTGTCCCCTGGACATGCTGGTCTAATTCCTACCACTAATTTCTTATGATGGACAATTCAGGACAATATGTGCCAGGATATTCCTTTTGCCTCCACTGACCAGGACCTATAGTTACTAATGCCTCCTTAATAGGTTGGAGAGCACATCTGGACTCACTGAAAGTTCAAGGCCTGTAGTAGAATAAGAAGCTTCTCTGCATATTGGTGTCCTGTAGCTTTGTGTCATCTACAATTCGTGTTAGACTTTTCAGGATCACATCAGGGGCTCAGTGGCTCTCATACTCACTGACAATACCACCGTGATTATATGAACAGGAGGTTGGGGGGAGAGCATGCTCCAACATGGTTTGTCAAGAAGCAATCAGGCTCTGGCAGTTTTGCACCAGGGAAAACATTACCCCCATGACCAATCACTTAGCGGATCACCTCATCAGGAATTTCTCCCTGAATCACGAGTGGTCTCTGAAGTCGAGCGTCCTGCGGTCCTTCTTTGCAGTTTGAGGCGTCCTGACAATCAACCTGTTTGCCACAAGAGAAACAAGAAATACCGGCTGTTCTGCTCTTGAGGGGTCTCATTCCGGGCTCCTTGACCAATGCTTTTCACCTGAACTAAGAATCGGCACTCTTGTGTGCTTTTCCTCCAATTCCAATCATCCCACAGGTCATTCTCAAATTGACTTTGGGCCATCAATGTGGCCGAGACAACGTTGGTTCTCTGACCTCCTCGTGTTATCAGTTTGGCCTCCCATATCCCTTCCTCTTCATCCTGGCCTCCTGACTCAGCATCACAGTCAGTTTTTGCTTCCAGCTCTCAGCTCCTTGCACCTCACAGCATGGATGCTTTGTGGTTTGATGAAGAGGAGGAATGACGTTTGGAGGTGGTCTGACAAGTCTTTCTCAACAGTAGGAAGCCTCCATCAGGGCAGCCTTTTCAGCCAAGAGGAAACAATTCTTAGTATGGTCGTTAGCCCAGGGAGTTCAACCAACCTGGGCTTGTATCCAAGACATCTTAGAGTACCTGTTACCTTCAGTCTTCTGATCTTGTGCTTGGTTCATTGAGAGTCCACCTGGTGGCAATATTGGCATTTCATCCACCTATCCATGGGAAGTCTGTTCAAACTTTATGGCAGTGAGGTTCTTGAAAGGAGCCATTCGTCTCTACCCACCAGCTAAAGAGATGGATCCTCTGTGGGACCTTACTACTCATGGGAGGGGCTATGGCCACGGGGTGCGAGTGCAGTACCCATGGGTACTGTAAGGCAAAGTTCTCCGGCTCTGGTGTATGGGGTGCGCATGCCCACATGAAATACATATCTGCATCACATCTCGAAGAACAACCATTCTAGGTAGATAACCATTTCCCCCTCATATTTGACACCACCTTTGGTATCTCAGTATAGTGATTGGAACTTTTAAATTGTTCCTTCTCGTTTGACTTTCTGCTTTCTTAGAGAAAACATAATCAAGCAGATGAAGTGCGTAAGTCTCTTCAAAGCACAAAAATGCAGGTTTGAGGCTGTAATTCCAATGATTTCAAGTAGATATAGTTTAATCTCTGAGGTATTTTAGGGAAATGTTACGTATAGTAGAACCTTGTTTATCTGGTCTAATTGGGGCCGGATCAGATAACGACTCCGGATAAACTGGAGAATGGGAAAATGGGATGCTGCAGTGCCATTTAGTGGTCACAGGAGTGATTGCCTGCTTCTTGCCCAGGGGTCTTGGTGGTTCAGTAAGTGCAGAGAGCTGGTTAAGGGAGGGTTGGATAAACAGGGTTCTACTGTAACTAGTGATCTACTGTTAATAGACAAAACTGCAGAGAGAAACTTAAAAAAAAAATAGCTGCCCACTTTGAAATCCCACCCAAAATCTCAAAGAACAAAGTTAACGAGGACAAAAAAATAACACCAGTACGTGGGAAAGGCAGTTCAGCAGCAGCAGCGGTTCATGCTCTGTGGGGTTTTACCTCTTCTCCCTAAGTATTGACACCTCATCCCAAATGTGGAAAGTGTAGAGTCTCAGTTCAGCAACACCTGCCAAATTATTGCTTAAATATCTTCATTGAGCAAAGGAACTGCATCATAGAAATGTCTAAAACACTTGAATTTCATGTGTAAAAGGAAAAGTGTTAGGTTGCTGTACGATCAACCTAATTCTAGTGACTATTGTTTTTAAAATATTTTGCTATGAATTAATCTGCCAGTTCAAACCAGACTATTGAAGAGGACACAGTATACATTTTAAAATTATAGATGGCCTTTTCATGTTGTAGTTGTAATTTTTAATACCATATCTCTTTACATGAAGGTATAGCAAATGAATCTAAAAAACTGTATGGAGTTCAGTTTCACCCGGAAGTTGGCCTTACAGAGAATGGAAAAGTGATACTGCAGAATTTCCTCTATGATATTGCTGGATGCAGTGGTAACTTCACAGTAGAAAATAGACAGCTTGCGTGTGTTCAAGATATCAAAGAGAAAGTGGGTTCATCAAAAGTCCTGGTAAGTAGGTTTAGAAAATGTTTTGCAACTTCCGGTCTTATGAATAAAACTGACACTTGTAGTTACGCTGGTTACTTAAAAAAAATGACAGTTTTCATGCTTCAGGGTATAAACTGGCCAGCGGTTTAGGAAGCTCATTCTAACGTACTGCACAATTTGCCTAGTGCACTGTTTCACTTTTCATTTTCTTTGGGTATAGCAAGAGTGGGCAAACTACAGCCCAGGGCCACATCCGGCCCTCCAGAAGTATTAATCTGGCCCTTGAGCTCCCACCGGGAAGCGGTGTCTGGGGTTTGCCCCCGCTCCGGTGCTTCAGCTGGGGAGTGGGGTCGAGGTCTTGCCCCACTCCACACTGCTCCCAGAAGCAGCGGTATGTCCCTCCTCTGGCTCCAATGCGTAGGAGCGTCCAGAGGGCTCAGCACGCTGCCCCCACCCCAAACGCTGCCCCCACAGCTCCCATTGGCTGGGAACTGCAGCCAGTGGGAGCTGCGGGGTGATGCCTGTGGACAGGGCAGCGCACAGAGCCACGTGGCCACACCACCACGTAGGAGCTGGAGGGGGGACATGCCACTATTTCTGGGAGGATCTTGAGGTAAGCGCCGCCTGGAGCCTGCCTCTTGACCCCCCTCCCATGCCCCAACTCCAGCCCTGATCCCCCTCCTGCCCTCTGAACCCCTTGGTCCCAGCCCGGAGCACCCTTGTGCACCCCCAAGCCCTCATCCCCATCTCAGAGCCTCACCTCCAGCCGGAGCCCTCCACCCTCCAATTTTGTGAGCATTCATGGCCCGCCATACAATTTCCATACCCAGATGTGGCCCTCTTGCGAAAAAGTTGCCCCTGGGGTATAGTGTGATACGTAGGTTATTATTGCGGTGTTATTGTAGCCATGTTGGTCCCAGGATATTAGAGACACAAGGTAGGTGAGTTAATATCTTTTATTGGACCAACAGAACACCTTGTTCTGATCATGGTAATTCTTATATTCAGTCTGAGTTTTAAGCTATCATTCTCCCATAGATGTTTGGATAAGTTTGATTTTTTTTTTCCCCTCTGGCCCTAACCTAGGTTTTACTCAGTGGAGGTGTGGACTCAACAGTGTGTACTGCTCTCCTGAACCAGGCTTTAAACCAAGACCAAATCATAGCTGTACACATAGATAATGGATTCATGCGCAAGAGGGAAAGTCTGTCTGTGGAGGAGGCACTCAAAAAACTTGGAATTCAAGTCAAAGGTACTGTGTTTCATGTTACTTATACTACATGTAAATGAGGGTAGTATGGCTAGTCTTCTAAAAGAAAATCCATAATCTTACAATTAATCATAGTTTTATTGTCTAATGAAACTGCGTGTGAAATTTTGAGAATTTAAATATCAAAATGTAGTTACTAGTACTATATGTACTATAATTATACGTACTGTATATGTACTATATATGTATTATATGTTCTATAATTATATGTATTACAATTATTTAATATTAGGGTACTCCCCAATGATCCAAATCAGGACTGAGGCCACATTGTGCTAGTCGTACAAAAATGCATAGGAAAACACAAGCCCAGAGCCAAATAATTTAAAATATAAGTTTAAATATATAGATTCTAACTTACAAATTCGTGATTTCCATCGATGTGTGAAAAATGATGTCCTGAACTGAGAGAGTAAACCATTTCACCAGTGGCACATATGTGATTACAGCTATTGAGGAATTGTATGACAGTTGGCATTTGCCTCAACCATCAGTTCCTTTTCTTCCCCTGGCAAATGAGTCCATTGCCTTCAGCCAGGGCCGGCTCTAGGCACCAGTGCAGCAAGCAGGTGCTTGGGGCGGCCAACGGAAAGGGGCAGCACGTACGGCTCTTCGGCGGCGGGTCCTTCAGTCCCTCTCGGAGGGAAGGACTTGCCGCCGAGGAATGAAGCGGCGGCGGTAGAGCTGCCGCCGAAGTGCCGCTAATCGCGCCTTTTTTTTTTTCCGCTGCTTGGGGCGGCAAAAATGCTGGAGCCAGCCCTGCCTTCAGTGGTTGCAGTTCCCTATTCATATGAAGCAATTTTTTCTTATTGAAGAGTTTAGCTCTCAGTTCTGTAGCTAAGTATTAATTGTTTAACTTTGTAAGCCAATTTGCATGTGTGATACCTTTCTGATTTCAAATTTTTTTTAATAAACAAGTTTCTTTTTGAGGTGTGTGTTGTACCGATGGCTTCTGGGGAGCCTTCTTATTTATTTTAACCTATTTTCAGAAAAGCTGGCTGGGAAGCATCCTGGGGGTTACAAGCAGTACATTATGAGAGATCAGAAGGTATCCCTTTTGGCCAATAAGGTCTCAGCTTGTTTCTCCTCAGAGATATGATGGGATCAGAGGAGACAAATGATGCATATCAAAGTTAGGCAGTGAAGTATCACATCATTCATACTGTTCACATAAAATCATGTAATTCGTGAGTAGCTTTTGCATATTGATAAATCTGGCAATGAATACTATTGTGTCTAATGACTTTTTATGCTCAGATTGTCAAGGCATCTGGTAACATGGTATATGTTAGACAACACATTCAGTTAAACTGCCAGCAGTGAACAGTGCAAAGAGCTGCAACCTCTGTACCTTCCATCTCATCACAAGGAAAACCTTACCCAATATAGTCTAAGCTTTGTCCATCCATAGTTGGTTCAGTGTTTCACCAAGAGTAATTGTATGGTGGAATAGATTAGTAAGGGAGGTGGATAAAATACCCTCATGTCAGATAATCCTTAAATGAGTGAGTGCTTGAGTAGCACTGTAAAATGCAGAGTATCTGAAGATATGACCTCCAAGTGATCTTTTTAAAGTAATAGACTTATTTTCTGCAATCCTGTTTAGTATTATATATTGATTTTGTCAATACATTTCTGTATTTTGTGCAGTGGTAAATGCAGCCCATTCATTCTACAATGGTACAACAACTCTGCCAATCTCTGATGAAGACAGAACTCCCCGAAAAAGAATTAGCAAGACTTTAAATATGACTACAAGTCCTGAGGAAAAAAGAAAAATTATTGGTGACACGTTTGTGAAGGTAATCGCTTTATAGTTATTTTAGCATTTAAAAGGGACACTGTCAATTAAATATTTTTTTAAATGCAGTCTTACTCCACTCAAGAGAGACTTTCTCAGGCAATGTATGCTTCAGGACATCAGCTATCACGTGTGTTTTGGCATGTGGATGTTGGACATAAGTGAGGATAGAATGTAGGACATCTTGCTCCAGAGCCCAGGCCTCTAACACATAACTTCAAGGAGAATCTGGTAGCTGAAGCAGAATTAGGTTTGCCACTGATCATAGTGTGATGGTTACAAACAGTTGAGTAGATCTTCTATTCTGTCCACTATGCAGCTTAGTGGCTGACTCACGTATAAAGGCTAATATACATTGCACAAGCTTTAAAAATAACATGCTTTTACCAAATGGCAAATGACTAACTTGATAGTTAATATCTTGATTTTGGTGTGTTTTTATAATGCGTCAACTTGCAGCCATTTTAACTTCTGTTTTATCATTAATGATTCAGGGAGGATGTGTACCTGGCTAAGAAGCACTGTTACTATTAGTGGTAATTCAAGTGTTTAAAAATATATATTTATTTTTATTAATCATTCAGCTAAATACATAACAGACAAATGTGGTGCAGGAGTTTTGGCTTCCCCTTTTCAGGAATAGAGTATTATCACAAGCAATCTTCTTATTAATCAGTGTTGGTCTGAAGCAGAGGGGATTGCAATTCACTAGTCCTTTAAATATGTTTGCAAGATGATTTTGGATCCCTCAAGATCAATGTAAAACATTTATTTTTTCCCTCCATATTATAGATTGCCAATGAGGTAATTGGAGAAATGAATCTGAAACCTGAAGAGGTCTTTCTTGCTCAGGGAACCCTAAGACCTGATCTCATTGAAAGTGCTTCCCTTGTTGCAAGTGGCAAAGCTGAAGTAATAAAAACTCATCACAATGACACAGAGCTGATCAGAAAGCTGAGAGAAGAGGTAAATAAAAAATGAGAGTATCACATTTATTTTATTTTTGGTGTAACCCAAATCTGAAGTTAAATGTGAAAAAACAAATATTATGCATACCTTCCTATCAATAGAAATGTTGACACTAGGGAGGCTTTGTACAGAGCCCCGTGTGATGGGGCCCTATTTTGGTCAGGGCTTTTAGGTGTTACTGTAATATATATGTGGCTGTAATTAATTTACTCTTCATCTTTCTAACTTCCTGGTTCTCTTAAAGTAATTTTGGTGGGTTGAGTATTTGGGCAATACTGAATAGTTGGGGAAAATATTCACAAATTGTCAATTTGATGAATTTCAGCATGAATGATTTTGTTCAAAAATTCATATAAGAAATTTTGCTTTTCATCATTCTCCCATTTTAAAAATCGTTTCCCAAAAAGGGAGCAGAAACAATACCATGTGTTTTAGGTGGAAAGCTAATTTGGATAGGCTTCCCAAACAAGCTGGATCCATCCCGCCTTCAACTCACTAATCAATAGCCCGCCTGCATTCCCAGAGTTCAGCATGCTAACTTTCCAACAAGATCTGGACACTCTCTAAGGGAGCCTTGACCAAAACCTGTGAATCCAACCCATACCTTTCCTGGCTTGTGAAAGAGAGTCATGGGGAATTGGTGCCACTCAGGCCTGAAACAGCCAACCCCTCATTCGAGAAGGAATCTTCCCTTCTCCTTCAAACACAATAGTTCAAACAACTCTTAAAAAACTCAGCCTGGTTCTAGCCCAACTACAGCCAAGTGTCAAACCTTCCATTCTTGAGCAAGCTCATAGAGAAGCTAGCTGAAAGCCACTACTGGTTTATCTAATTGAAGCTATTATCTTAGACTAGCACAGTCTGGATTCAGGCCAGGACATGGAACTGAAACCGCTTTAGTAGTACTGATGGATGATCTGCTGTCAGTGGATAGAGCGTAGACATCCATTTTAATCCTCCTGGACTTCTCTGAAGCACTTGACAGTGTCAACCATAAGATAGTATTCTTGTGCCTGAGAGAGGTAGGAGGGATCCAGGGTAATATACTAAAATGCTTGAATCCTTTCTGGAGGGACTTACCCAAAAAATAGTGATGGGAAATTGCACCTCCACTACTTAGACCCCTCACTTGTAGAGTCCGTAAAGATAAGTTCTCTTTCACTGGTCCCATACAACATATACATGCACCTACTAGATGAGCTGGTCAGACAACATGGATTAAGTGCCAAAAATATGCAGATGATACACAGCTTTACCTGTCCATCACCACATATGACTACAACTCTACCATCAAGATGGCCCAGGGCTTGGATGAAATTAGACCATGGATGAAGAACAGCTGGTTGAAGCTGAACCTGAGCAAGATAGAGATGATGCTGGTCGGCAGAGGAAAGCATTCTGAAGAGTTTCAACCACAGTGCAGTCTCCTAAGGTTGAACACACACACATCCAAAATTTGTCAATTCAGTCCATGGCTTAGGAGTGCTCCTGGATTCCTTATTGACACTAAGCACACTCACAGCAGCATATTAGAGTAATGCTTAGTACCATCTGTTGGCTAGGAGACTCCATCCCATTCTGGCAAGTAGTGACCTGCCCTCAGTTACTCATGCCTTCATAACATCTCAGCTGGACTACAGCGATGCAATATACCTGAGCATGAAGCATTTGGTGCTTAGGAAACTCCAACTGACACAAAACATTACAGCACACCTCTGCAAAAGCTGGCTGCCATGAATGCATCACAGCCATTCTCCTCTTCCTATACAGTAGAACCTCAGCGTTACGAACACTTCAGAAATGGAGGTTGTTTGTAACTCTGAAATGTTCATAACGCTGAACAAAATGTGGTTCTTTCAAAAGTTTACAAATGAACATTGATTTAATACAGCTTTGAAACTTTACCATGCAGAAGAAAAATGCTGCTTTCCCTTTATTTTTTTTAGTAGTTTATGTTTAACACAGTACTGTAGTGTATTTAATTTTTTGTTCTTTTTTTTGTCTCTGCTGCTGCCTGATTTTGTGCTTCTGGTTCCAAATGAGGAGTGTGGTTAACTGGTCAGTTCATAACTCTGGGGTTTCTAACCCTGAGGTTCTACTGTACTGGCTTCTCATAGAATATTGAATCAAGTTCAAGGTCTTGGCACTTCACAAGATTCTTGATGGCCTGAGCCCAGGATATTAAAAGATCTTCTAAAGCTCTGGGATGATGACTACGCTTAACAAGTTCACTTCTCTGTCGCAATGGAGTTTTCTTTCATATATGAGCTTTACCCTTAAGGTAGAGACAGAGCTTTCTTGAGGCGTCACCCAAAACTGTAGAATGAATTCCCAAAGGAACTCAGAACCATCACAAACCTCACCACCTTCCACTCCACATGCAAGGAGCAGTTCTTTAATCTTGCCCTCCCTAGCATAAACATATAGTAATGTGTGTGTGCACACTCATGCCCTTATTTATAATTTTAAAAATATTAAAACAAGACACTCCACTTCATATTAACCTAATTTCCTTCTTTGGCAGGGTTACTGGCCTACTGGGGAAGCAGATGTGATCAGTCTTGATTTTAGTAAGGCTTTTGACAGTCCCACATGACAGTTTCCTAAGCAAATTAGGGAAATGTGGTCTAGATTAAATTACTGTAAATTGGGTGCACAACTGGTTGAAAGACTGTACTCAAAGAGTAATTACCAATCGTTTGCTGTCAAACCGTGAGGGCATATCTAGTGGGGTCCTGCGGGGGTCAGTCTTGGGTCTGGTACGATTCAATATTTTTATTAAGGACTTGGATAATGGAGTGGAGAGTACACTTATACAATTTGCAGATGACACCAAGCTGGGTGAGGTTGCTAGCACTTTGAAGGACACAGTTAGCATTCAAAATGTTCTTGACAAAATGGAGAATTGGTCTGAATTCAACAAGATGAAATTCAATAAAGACAAGTTCAAAGTACTTATGAAGGAAAAGTCAAATGCACAGCTACAAAACTGGCTAGGTGGTAGCACTGCTGAAAAGGATCTTGAAAGTTATAGTGAATCATAAATTGAATGAGTCGTCAATGTGATGCAGTTGTGAAAAAGGCTATCAGGACTGTTGGATCTAAAACACGGGAAGTAATTGTCCCACTCTACTCAGCACTGGTGAGGCTTAAGCTGGAGTACTGTTTCCAGTTCTGGACATGACATTTTAAGAAAAATTGGAGAAAAGCCAGAGGAGAGCAACAAAAATGATACAAGGTTTAGAAAACCTGACCTATAAGGAAAGGTTAAAAAAAAATGGGCATGCCTAATCTTGAGAAAAGAAGACTAAGGGGGGGATCTTATCAGTCTTCCAGTATGTTAAGGGCTGTTATAAAGAGGATGGTGAGCAATTGTTCTCCATGTCTGCTGAAGGTAGAGCAAGAAGTAATGGGCTTAATCTGCAGCAAAGGAGATTTAGGTGAGATATTAGGAGAAACTTTTAAACTATAAGGGCAGTTAAGCTCTGGAATAGGCTTCCAAGGGAGGTTGTGGAATCCACGTCATTGGAAGCTTCTAAAAGGCTGGACAGACAGTTGTCAGGGATGGTCTACATTTACTTGGTCCTGCCTTTGGTGCAGGGGGCTGAACTCGATAACTTCTCATAGTCCCTTCCAGCTCCATATTTCTGTTGATTCCATACTCTTCTCCACCTGGGCAAAGGATAAGAGCACAAACACATGACAGATGTTAGTCATGTTGCTTAATGCATGACTGGAAGGTTCTCAGATACTATATTGATAAATGCAATATAAGAACTATAGAGAATAGGTGACTGACCACACCACACGTATAGTAAATAGTTGATGTGATTGGCCCATAACCTGAAATTTTGTCCGGCGTTTTTGGTGACTAATGAATGTATTTGAAGACTTCTGGGTTGGCTTGTGAATGATTGAACTGAAAAAGCGACTACATTTGTATGGCTCATTCACAACGAATAATTTAACCATCTCTGACTAGAGGCATATCGAGTCTAGCAGCTGATGGAACAGTTATGTTTTTTTTTCTCTTTGAAGCTAAATGTGTGGTGAAGATTCATTCTCATCCATTTTTCCTTCTTATTAAGCATTTTCTCAAAGCAATGTTCAGATGCACTCCTTCCTTTCTGCTTCAGTTATTAATCCCCAGTACTGGCACTTTTCACAGGACTAATTTGATTAAAACAACATTATCTGTCAACAGATGGTTGGAGTTATTACTAAGGTGCAATTTGAACATGGCAACTTGAATGTAAATTACTTTATTTTCTATGTAGGGTAGAGTAATAGAGCCACTGAAGGACTTCCACAAGGATGAAGTAAGAGTGCTAGGGAGAGAACTTGGTCTCCCAGAAGAGCTGGTCTCAAGGCATCCTTTCCCAGGTATGGGATTTAGGGTTCGTGTAATTCATTAAAGTCAAGGACTACAAGTGTCATTAATGTTTTTATTATAATTCTCAGAATAAGTTTTATATTTGAATATAAGAAAAATTCATCTCTATAATGTAGGGATGTAAAATGTTAACTGGTGAGCATTAGTCTTAATCGTTAACCACTGGGCTGGCCAGCCCCACATTAAGTCATGCATTAATCCCCAGCCGTGCCTGCTGGCCAGCCCTTTAATTGGTTAACCGTTTAAACAAAATATTTTTAAATTGTTTACATGGTTAATTTTTTAAACGGTATTTATATCCCTACTACAATGTTGAGACAGAAACTTAGTATATCTACTATGGCTTTGTATTCAAGCAAATTTTGTATTTTCTAGAGATGAAGCACCCCTTATATGAGTGCCACTGTGCTGTTTATAGTGATAAAAGAAATATTAGTCCAGTAGCTTTTTTTTTATATGCTTTCTCTTTCAGCTCCATAGTGCAAAAACTCCATTAACAGTGAGATGTAACTGAATATTATTTGTACTGTCCAGTGGAACACTAATCTAAGTCATTCCTTCCCAGGACCAATTTATCTTTTGTAGAAATGAGGGGCTATAAGAGATAGCAACAGTTCTTGACCAGACAGCCTCAGAATTGTATTGTATTTTAGAAAACTGAACCCTGCTAAAAGGGATGTCACTGTTTTTAAAATATGCAAGGAACAAAGGTAGTTCTATAATTCTTGATAGTAGCTGGCAGGTGGCACAAATCAGCCTAGTAGCTGGCAGTTTGCACAGACCAGCCTATTAGTAGCACAAGCACTGTATAAAAGTATGAATTAGTTTAGGAGTACCACTGTCCTTTTATTACAAGAGATGTCATTAGGACACTTCAAGCCAAATTACAAGCAATTTTGTGTTAATCAGCTTTTAAGGCCGTTCCACTGTCAGCATTATTCAGTGATGTGTTAGACTTGTAATTGTAATGTTTTTGTCAAATCTCCACAACTTTTGCATATAAGTTGTATAACAAGAGGTGGCAGTGGCAGCTGTCTCATCATTGCTGTAATCACAATCCTTTCTCTCTCTTGGTAGCAAAACATCAGAGACACTAACCACTGCCTGACACAACCATACAATTTAGGATGTAGATAAATGATGTCTGAGTATACAAGTTAAGTAACAAAAATGCTGCTTCAGAACAGATATTGTATATTGTACAATCTTGGTAGAAATGTTGTTAAGCTAACTAATACTGTAGATATAATAGCAAAGTGAACAAACTATACTTAGCGATAAAGCTTTCTCTTCTAAGATTCTTATAATACATTTTAAATGTGACTGTTCACTTGCACATTCTTTACTGTAATGCTGTTCTAACTTTGCATTTCAGGTCCTGGCCTAGCAATCAGAGTAATATGTGCTGAAGAACCTTATGTTTGCAAAGACTTCCCTGAAACTAACAACATTTTGAAAATAGTAGCAGATTTTTCTGCAAGTGTTAAAAAGGTAATTAAATATTATTGGAACTGAAGAAGGTGAGTTTTATGGGAACCAATAACATGAAAAAAATATGAAAACTAATTCCTTGGTGAATTACGGTGAGATTCATAGTATATTAAAATGTAACTGTTAAAAGTACGATTGCTGCTTTGTTTGAGAACTGCTGTTTGGTACTTAATTTGTGCGAACTTGAAGATTTTCTGTGTAGTCAGATAGCATTATTGGTGCTATAGCAAAACTGCATTTAAATGTTGTCTTTTTAGAAAAAGAAAAGTTGATTGTGTACTACTCTACAGCAGCAGAATAAGTTGTTTAGCTAGAACAATCTAAAAATTACTATGCTAAGAGGACTTTTGAGACTGTTTCCAGCCATATAGTATTGGCAGAAAATAGCTGTGGTTCCTCAAAATAGTTGTAAACTTCTAGGTTTGCCTGCATGAACTATCATTGGGCAGCTAGATCATAATGTGAGAAATAAGGGTCTGATATACTTGTGAGATGTCATAAGCAGGAATTCTGAGCACCCAAGTAAATTAGTAGTGGATCATTTCCCTCTGTTTGCAGCCATTACCTTAATGATAACCTCAGCTGCATCTTCTTTCTAGCTGAAAAAGGCTACAAATTAGCTATCAGGAGTTGCACTAAGAGCAATGTGTTCATCACACCTGTCCATAAGCTGCTGAAGAATTACCTGAGCATGTGATACTCCTGATCACCAGTATAAGTGGAGTCCCAAGGTTATGTACAGATCTGCTTTCATTATGAGGATGCTGCATTGGGAAGAAATAGCATAAATAGAAACCTCAGTGAATGATACCTTTAGAGAACAAACCTAGAAAGTAAAATAAGTTAATCTGTTGCTTCTGGAGAGCTGTGACTCAAACCTGCTAAGTGTGTATGCATTCTGGTTACCATACCATATCATACCATACCACAGACACTCATAGATTTGTACTGCTCTTCATAATACTTAAACTTTGTTAAATGAAAACCATACTGCAAATTGCTTTACAATGAATAAAGCTATCATAAATGTAAAGTGAACATAAACATTTGGCTGCATAATCATTTAGAAGTTTTATCTGAATGTGTCTTTTTACAAAAATTATGAAAAGTGATTATCTGCCCCCTTGCACAGCCACACACTCTGTTACAAAGGGTCAAAGCATGCACAACTGAAGAGGACCAGGAGAAGCTGATGCAGATCACAAGCCTACATTCACTGAATGCCTTCTTGCTGCCAATCAAAACTGTGGGAGTGCAGGTTAGTGGAGTGGCTCTGTGGAGGTGTTGAAGATTGCTTATGCTGAATACAGAAGGCTGCAATATAGTATAATCAATAATTAATGCTGTAAGAAAAATAAAGAAAATACCATGGCCCAAGAAAATAAAATTAAAGGAGAATCCACAAAATATATCACTTTTATTTTTAACTTTTTTTGCTGGTGTGTGGGCCTTCCGGTAATCTTAGGTCCTCAGGAAGGTTATGTCAGGCCTTACAGAAGTGACTATCCAGTTGTCTGAGGTCCTTAAGATCCAATGACACCCATCAGATGCTGTGCCAAAAGACTCATACTGCCAATCCAACCCATTTATATGCCCATTGTAATTAAAAAGAATACCCAAAAAACAAGAGCATTGGCACTAAACAGCTTACCTTTAAAACATATTTTTGTGAAAATAAAATTTGTTTTGTGGACAGTAGGAATACAATACAATATTGAAATCTCCAAAATATAGTTTATCATGTTGTTGACATGAAACTGCAAGGATTCTCTTGACATTGTTTTGTGACTGGGGGCGTACTGGCATCTCTGATTGTATCCATTCTAATTAGTTTTGTTGAGATCAAATTCACAAAGTACAATGACATGGTTGCTTGATTTAAATGGAAGTGTTTTCTGTATTTGCATTAGTATAGCAGTTATGGATATCCTTGTAAGTGCTCTTCTAATGCCAATGAGTTTTTAAAAATAAGTTATTTTTATTTAAATTAATTTTTACTTATTACCAAAACAGAAGTGCAGACATAGCAAGCTAAATGCCTTCTTCCATTTTGATAGGCTGTTCTTAGAGTATTATGCATGGCAAGTTTCTTAAATTTAGTGGGAGGAGGTGTGCTTTGCTATATTTGGCAAATTTTTTGTTAAGCTCTGTTAGATGCATAGGGTGTGTTTTTAAGGTATTTTGTAGTTTTTTGGCATTTTTAATAGAATGAGCTTGAATTTTTAAAACAAGTGTCAAAGGTCTAATTTAACAGATGACAGTGCTGGAAGCTGAGACTGAAATGTTGTCTTTTAAATTCTCTGTAGAGTGCCACAATTTTGCTGAGTATTTGATATTTAAGTTCACTGTTCAGAAGCCCTTCCGGTACCCAGGAATTACAAGGCAAATTAAAGATGTAGGGTCTAGTTCTGCCCTCGGCTATCTATATCCATGCAGTCACATTGATTTCACTGGGCTTATAACCGTTAATCAAATGTTGATTTGTTGACTAAAATTTAGTTCTCTAACTTGATTTTTAACGGCTACAAAATAAATGGGAAAGTACTATATATTGTTTTATATGTTAATTGTTTAAGAGATATCAGTTCACTTTCTGTTACTTCCCAGGGTGACTGTCGCTCATATAGCTATGTATGTGGGATCTCCAGTAAAGATGCTCCACACTGGGAGTCTCTTATGTTCCTATCCAGGCTCATACCACGCATGTGCCACAACATTAACAGGTATACAGTCTCAATTTGGTAGGCAATTACCTTTCTTTTTGGCAATCTGTTTACTAATAATTCTTGTGCATAGAATGCAGAAATTAGACTAAAGTTTAGAAGCTGAGAACTGAAGGTAGCTAGTATAACTAAAGTTTTCCTTTAAATGTTATGGCCTTCATAAAATGTACTTTGAGATTTATTTGTAACCACTATCTAATGAATTCTGATGTGTAGTTATTCCAAAGATGCACAAACTTGAAATACACATCAATAAGTTTTCTCTCCTTTTGATGATCACTTGATAAGACAAAATACAGTAAAACTTGTACAAGGCTCCATTCTTCTAGGCAACCTACTGTCTTGCATGGCTGCTACAAACAGTGAACAAATTTATTGGGCTGGGATTTAGAAGATCTCTTGAGTTGTCCTAACCCATCTGTCACTGAAATCACTTGTAAAACTCCCATTGACTAAAATAGGACTAGTGTTAGCAACACTAAGCAATCTGAATAATCCAACTTGTTCCACCTCTGTTAGAAAACTACCTCTGTTAAATAGCCCTTTGAGTGTCTGAAGACATGTTTCTCTGTATAGTCTGAAACATTAAATCAATGATAAATAGATTAATCAGAAAGTGCCTATGGAAGATCTAGGTGCACATTACTATAGAAATCTATACAAGGCAATATAGCAGGTCTGCCATTCAAGTTAATAGTTTAAATAGTGGTGGCTTGAAAGGAAAAAATGTCCTTTGGTTCTCCTCCCGTATATTATATTGTAATTAATCTGGTAGCACTGCCTGTTGTTAATATTGCATGACACTTCCCATTATAAGATCCTCTTTTCAGTTTCTTATAATTTCATCCCAAACAAATAATGTTTGGGATGAAATCTTCCATGCCAGGTGTCTGCCTCAGGCTGTTTTTTTTTTTGGGGGGGGCGCGAACGACTTCAGTCAACATGGTTCAGCCCTTTCCAAGAATGAGGGTAGGCAAAAATATGTTTTATCCATATTAAATTCTGGTGATCTCTATTTTGAAAAGCTCTAGCACACCTGTGCTTTGGTGCAGGGATTTGATATTTGGCAGATGCTTTGCCTTTGTTTCAGGATGTGCCTTTTTTGCTGTCCCTGTGAAAATCTGCCCAAGTCTGGCCTTTAAAAAATCAGTTTGCACATGCCCAGATAAAATCTCTGAAAATTCCATCCTCACTGAGCATGCTTGAGCCTCTTGCAGCTCCTAGCACTGGTCACACTGCATGCACCATCCCCAAAGGGCATGCTATAGCGCAGGGCTACAGCAACAAATCTTGATTTTTTTCCCCATAATGGCTGCTCCTGGCTGGTGTGGGGCTAGGCCAGGGGTGGGCAAACTTTTTGGCCCGAGGGCCACATTGGGGTTGCGAAACTGTATGGTGGGCCGGGTAGGGAAAGCTGTGCCTCCCCAAACAGCCTGGCCCCGCCCCCTATCCGCCCCCCTCAAAACCCTTGACCTATCCAACCTCCCCTGCTCCTTGTCCCCTGACCGCCCCCTCCTGTGACCCCACCCCCTATCCAGCCCCTCCGCTCCCTGTCCCCTTACTGCCCCGACCCCAATCCACACCCCTACCCCTTGACAGCCTCCCTCCCCCCCCATCCACTCCTATCCAATCGCCCCTGCTCCCCATCCCCTGACCGCGCCCCCCATCCAGCCACTCCCTGTCCCCTGACTGCCTCCCAAAACCCCGCGCCCCTTATCCAATACCCCCGCTCCCCACCCCCTTACCTTGCTGCTCAAAGTGGCAGGAGCTCGCTGCTGCCCGGCCAGAGCCAGCCATGCCGCCCAGAGCGCTGGCGGCGCGTCGTGCTGAGGCAGCATGGGAGAGGGGACAGCAGGGGAGGGGCCAGGGACTAGCCTCCCCGGCCGGGAGCTCAGGAGCTAGGTGTGGGAAGGAGAGACTGGGACTCAGATGCCCCCACAGGGGTCGTTGTCTAGGACTGGCTGGGCAAGAAAACTGGGTCTTGGATGAGAAGCTTGAGGAATAAAACTGGGACTGGGTAGGCAAGGAGAATCGGACTGTGACAAGGATCCAAGGCTGTGGAAGAAAGAGGGGGACTGTGCATAGAATGGACCTGCTCTGGGGGTGAATCTGAGTGATGCAATGAAGGAAGCTGTTGTTTGTAGGACCCCTGCTTTACTTGTTGCATAGTAGGTAGTGAGTGAGGCAGGGGATTGCTGGAAGAGAAAGGACTGTCTCTTGGTTAAGGCAATTGAATGTGGCTCTGGAGAACTGGATTTTATCCCTACCTCTGCCACAGAGTTCCTGTGTGATGCTGAGTAAATCACATAAACAAAACCTTTCACAGTGGGTCACTACGTTATTTCTCACTTTTCGGTTGCCCAACTTGATACCCTGGGGTCTGGTATGCAGAAGTGCTGAATGCTCACAGCTGCAACTCAAGTCTATGGGAGTTGTGCTTTGAACATTTTAAGTATTCTGAAAAACCAGGTCCTGGGCATCTCAAACCAGAAAAACAAAATTAGTGTAAATTGTTTACCTTAATCTCTCGGTGCCTTAGTTTGCATCTGTAAAATGGGGATAATATCACCGTATCTGACAGAAGTATTGTAAAGATAAATTTAATATTTATAAAGCAGATACTATAGTGATACTATAGTGCTGAGCACTATAAAAAAGGAAATTAATAATTCTATATTTAGATCTAAATAGTGTGCTGCAAATGAGGCATAGGGCCACACACTGAACTACAAGAAGAAAACAAAATACATGAACTGAATGAGGCAGGGTTCCTGAGTAAAAAATAGTTGTGATTACAGAATATTTCATAATGTTTATGCACAGCAGCAACCTTAATTCTGGCACTTCCTAACTTTTGAGTGTTTGACTTACAAGTTTAATAATGTTCCTTTAATATATTTGTGTGTATGTGTAATGTTATTCTGTTATAGACAGCATAACTGAATGTTACTGTTCTGTTCATTCCGTTTTCTTATGTCTCTGGGTGTTGTATGGTGCCCCAGTGCATGATTCTCAAACTTTCTTCTTTATGTTTATAGGGGCTTTAAAGGGAGAGGAGGAAGTTGATTTTTGAGTAGTGTATTAAAATAGTCTTCCAACCTCAAAATTTCACAGATTTTAGTCTCTAACTAAAAAAATAGAATTGAGAGAATGCATGCTTGCCCATAATTTGAGTTTATTTGGACACAAGTGTGCTTGCATTTTATTTGTTTATGCCCACAAATTATATGCATTCACATTGGCATGCATGGATGCTTAGGTCTACATGTACATTCAAACAAAGCGTGTTTAAAAATTTAAATTAGAAATTGCTTTTAGCTAATTTAGCTCTGAAGTTTGGAACTATCCCATGAGGAAAGATTATTGCTGTGTGAATCTCTGAGCTAACCTAGTCATAAATATAGACTCTTGTTTGAGAGGGGTTTTTTACTTTTCAAGTGTGTTTGATATGGCAGATTTATGTTTAGTACTTCTTTGTTAGGCATGTCAAGAACATAAGTCCGCGTTTACAGTATTAAACTATAACATATACTAAAGATGTATTAATTTGTCCTGTCCATCAGTCCTTTATCCTATATTTCACCTAACTCTAGAGCAAGGAAGAAAAAAGAGAGTCCATTGTACGTCCTAACTTACATAGTTTTGCCACTGAAATTTAAATTGTCACATACATTGTAAGTGGGAGTGTCTTTATAATCTGCAGTAATGCAATCTCCCATTTCCTGTATGAGGGATTTGTTGTTCAGTTACTACAGACTATTTAATTAAAGTTTCTTCTCTATTCATGAATCTGAACAGCTTCATATCGTATTTTTTGGTACAGTACAAAGTACAGTTAGATAAAAAGATGAAGATGAAGTGAATACACAGCTTGAATTCAGAAGATGAATTATTAATATAATAAGCCACTGGAGATTTATAAATAGCGATAGAGCCATGTATTCACAGGTTATTTCTCAAACTGTGAGGTTAGCCTCCTTAAGAAGTCTTTGATCTCTTTTAAAGGAGATTCCAGGAGAAGCAGAAAGAATGCAAATGCAAAATGCTTATTAAATATTATTGGAACAGTATGAACTTTCACTGTCATCAGTGGAAAAGTGAAAAACCCTCTAAGAAACATCAGTGAAAGAGCATTTTTGTTTAGTTGAAAGGAAAAAGCAAGCCTAGAGCTATTGGGACTGTATATAGGAAATCAAAATAAATAAAAGTAAATATCTTTTGAGTTCCAAAAATAAAAAATAAAAGGTACCTCAGGTTTACTGAATATATCCAGTTGAATTGTCTTCTCTCTTTTTAAACTCAAGATAGTAGATAAGGGCCATGGTTAAAAATTCATACTCTGATAGTTTCTGGGTCTCATGTGCAACATTGCAACAATAAAGATACAATCTCCAAGCTACCTACTTAATTCTTTAGACATAAAATGTATTTTTCTACAATCTACTTTATCTTCCTAGAGTTGTCTATGTGTTCGGTCCACCAGTCAAAGAACCTCCTACAGATGTTACACCCACTTTCCTGACAACCGGAGTCCTCAGCACTTTACGGCAAGCTGATTTTGAGGCTCATAATATTCTCAGGGAGTCTGGTAAGTGTTTGGCCTGGATACATTAGCTTGTGCTTGTCACAAAATGCTTGTAATTCTTAAATCAATATGTAGTTACAGATTTAGAGCCGGACTATCAAGAATTGTGCTGTGTATCTTCAAAAAATCACTACTTATTGTGGTGGTAGCCTTATTTTAAATCCTGAGATGAATGGCATGAATTGCTAGATGTTGTCCAAATAGAGTAAAATTTAGAGGGTCTTTAATATTACTCTACAGAAATCACTTCAGAAAGTAATTTTCTGACACTACATAATGCCTGATTATGAATTCATCCTTTGTTTGTCGGGTAACAATTTCTTCCTCTAGCACTTTCCATTTCTCTTTGGAATTGTGTGCATGAATCACAATGTTATTAAATTACTTACGATGTTCTTACCATTTTCACTTGTAGTGATATTCATTCCTTAACCAAACATTAAATATTTGAGAGATGATTTAAAATATTAAACAATGGAAACCTCTGAATAAGTGTAGCCAGACCTGCTGAGAGCAAAAAAAATTACGTGTCATCTGAAGTTTGAGATATTTCTTCAAGCTGAAAAGTAGTTGTTCCTAGATTTGTCTTCTTTGCGGGCTTGAGAAGCAAAAAATTAGTATGAAGAGATTGTTCAGTAGTGAAGACTAGGCTGAATGTGCTAAGAAGTTTTCAATTTCATCTCAAGAAGTTAGAATCCACTTGGTTAAAACAGAAAAGAATGACAGCTAGATAACTCCTAAATGGGCTTTCAAATAGAAGACTTCTAAATAAATTGCTAAATAATGATTTATATAGACAGGAGAATCATCTGTGTTTACCGGGAGTAAATGAACTGTGCAAAGAAAAACCTCCAGATTTCTTCCAAGATCATATTGTTTTGTGAGAACAAGAAAGCTCCTCAAGAATAAGCCAAACCTACAGAGATGCTCACACCATCTGCTACCAAGTTTTTTTTAATTTTAACTTTAAAATAAAAAGGCTAAACTGCATTTGTAAAACCAACAATCGGAAGCCTACGCACAGTAACACTTTCAACACTTACCCCACTGAGAAAATGTTTAATGTCCTCATAGACTTTAAGGTCAGAAGGGACCAATTATGATCATCTGGTCTGACCCCCTGCATGCTGCAGGCCACAAAATCGTCCCTACCCCTTCCCTGGACTCTGCTGTTGAAGTCCCCAATCCAGTCCTCTAATGCCTAAACTACCGACCAAGTCTGGGAATATGATAATGTATAGGTTCAGTTAACTTCTAATATAGCTCACTGCTTAGTTACATATCAGAGCTTGAGAGGTTCATGGTAAGTGTATGAGAGACCATTAATCAAATTCACCTAAATATTTTTTTCTTCCATTTTCTGCAAATCAAGTTACTGAGGAATAAGACTTTGACTCCTTTTTGTTTGCAAAGTCAAAAAACCATTGAAACCCAAAAACCAACAGTAGCAAAACATTTTCAAAAGCACTTAAATGACTTATGCTCTTATGTCCTATTGACTTTCAGTGTTTGTCACTTTTGAAAATGGGACATAGGCTTTTAAGTGACTTTGATGGGTCTGAAAATGTTTAACAAAGATGAATTAAGAATTAAAAGACAAAATGTGACTGTAAATCATTTAAGATCATGATAATGTGATTACACACCTTTATGACAGTGTATATCTTGCCTATGTTAACGTAGTTGTTAAACAGATCTTACCAGTCTGATTCACTAATCGCAAGCACTTACTCAGCTGATAAATTCTTGGAGAAAAGCCAATTTCAGATTGTCTCTACTCAAGGAATGTAAATCTGAGAAACTGCAAAATCTTTCAATGAATTGGTGTGAAAAACCATTACGTTTTCACGGTGAGAGATTTGCGCTCAATCTAAGAGTTTATCTAAGAGATGGATAAGAGGTGACTTGATCAGGGACAATGAGTACCTAAATGGAAAGAAGAGATATTAATGGTTTCTCTTTGATTTAGCAGACAAAGGCATTACAAGAACCTTTGGCTGGAAGTTGAAGCTAGATTAATTGAAATTGGAAATAAGGTGTACAAAGAACCATTGTAACCCTTTGCCAAGGGATGAAGTGGCTTCTCAGTTTTTCAAGATTGGGTGTCTTGCTAAAAGATACATCTCTTGTTCATTCAGAAGTTAAGCTTGATGTAGGAATTACTAAGTGGCATTCTGTGGCCTGTGTTATACAAGTCAAACTGGATAAGGCCCCTCTGGCCCAATGAATCCCAAGGACAGAATGGAGAGCTTAACAATTTATTCACATCTTTATGTAGTTCTATCTATCTACCAATACAGAATTGTTTCCTACTCTTTGTTTTCTAGAGTTTTGTCCAGTCTAGTCCTAAATGTTGTTGTTCAATTGATGGTCCCTATTTGTATTCCACTGTGCTCCATGCGAATGAGATCAGAAGAATTTTGCTAGCAGTGTCCATTTGTCCATGCCTATGCTCATCACCTTATGTTTCAGACCAAGGGTATACAGGGTGGTGCAGACTAACAGCATCCCCTGTTCCTTTCTGCAGCCTCATGATCTCAGATGGAACCCTTCAGTTTCCACTGTTATTTCTTCAGCGTTTTCCTGTAAATAATGTAAATAAATTTGATATATTTAGATAGCTTTTAATGTTTAGCTAGTTAGATTAAATAAGGAGTTGGGGTGTCCTTCCCTTTGCTCCCCATGGGGCAACTATTATGCCCAACATCTCAGGATTCAAAAACTGTATTTCCTGCCCCTGGACTTTCCTGGTCAGTGACAACTATCAGAAATGTCTCTACTGCCTCAGAGTAGCTCATGTCTCTTTGACGTGTGCTATTCGCCAATCCTTCCCCAGCTGAACTCACCAAGCATGTGACTACAGACATAGGAAATTTCATATTGATTGTGTAATGAGGCCCCAGTCTGACCCTAGCACAGTGGATCTCAACCTACTTACCATTGTGGGCCGCATATGCATCTCTCTGTGTTATGTGGGCTGCATCCACACAATGTATATACTACCGGTATGGCCCTGAGGATGATACATGGGCCACAGCTGTGTGCTGATTGGGCCACAAGCGGGCCGCAGGTTGAGGACCACTGCCCTAGCAGGTAGACCTCCCTGTAAAATGAAATGTACCTAGAAGTGCATTTCACAGTGTTAACCTCTGACACAGGGGTTGATCAGAGCCAAGGAAACCTCCTCACAGGCACCAGGAGGGTAGGAAATCTTCTAATAAAGGAAGAAAGAAATCCTCTTCCAAAGGGAAGACTTCTTCCTCACCATAATCGAAGCCAGTGAGGCTCTGCACTCTGGAATGGGAAGCTCAAAAGCTCATAAGGGGCAAGGTATTGACCTACAAGTTCCAAAGAGCAAAACTGCCTTCAAACCAGTACCGACAGCAGGAACGGGACTGACCAAAGATAAACACCCAGAGTCCCTGAACTAGGGGTCCCATTGCAATCTGATAAAGAGATGTTGACATCCATGGGCCTGGCTAGAAACCAGCTCTTATATAAAGGAATAGGAGTCTGCACCCCCATGTGTCTGGGCACATATACAGTATTCCTGATGATATCTTCATCCTCCTGGACCCAACTGCTCCCCTACCTGATCCTTGCAAAAGGTCCAGGAATGGCACCTTCTACCGCCCTTAGAACTTGAGCCTAATTTCACTCAGAAATCAAATGTTATTTTGGGAGTATTGTCTTCTGCGCCAGGACAGGATGTTAGCCCAAAGAGAGGGTCCAGTGTCTCCTAGGATTCCTCATGGCCTTATAAAACAGGGTACCTTCTGATGGTGCCTTATGCCAGGGGAACCTCCCCAACAGACGTTTGACCCCCTCTCACTGGTCTTTCTGGGGACCATGGGATCCATACATGCATTATCCTGAATCTACATGCCCATCAGGAATCACATCATCTTTTCCCTCCCAGAGAGGCACCTCAACTTCAAGAACCACTGGAGGAGGAAGAACTGGAACTGACAGTAATCCTGGTTCCAACTGGAATATCATGATCATCCCCTTATGAGGTAGTTGTGCTAGCCTCCTCTTCTCCACCTGATGATTTCAGGCAGTTTCAGGACCTATTAGGAGGGTTGCATACACATTCCAGATTCCATTGGAGGAAGTGCAAGAGACCCCCTCACAAACTTCTGGACATTCTACAGATTGCAGGGCCTATCAAATGATACTTCCCATTAATGAGGCCATCTTAGAGCCAGTTAAGATTGCCTGGTGTATCCAGTCAACTTATTTAATCATCTGATTGTGTTCCCTATTGCTGTGGTTAATTCATATGTAATCAGTGTGTGATGAATAGGTTACAATTTAGTAATGGGTATTTTTAGTAAAAGTCATGGACAGGTCACGGGCAATAAACAAAAATTCATGGACCATGACCTGTCCATGACTGATACCATAAATATCCCTGACTAAATCTTAGCGGGGACCGGGGGAAGGGGGAGCCCCAGGGGACCCATTGCTGGCGGAGGGTTGGGGCCAGTGGCACCAGCTGATGGGGGCTGCTGAGCAGCAACTGCTCCAGCCGCCCCTTGCCACTTCTTGGCCGCCCCATGACCACTGTTGAGGGCCACCGAACAGTGGCTGCTCTAGCCACCTCTGGGACCGCTGCTCAGGTGGTCCCTGGGGCCAGCCGCATTGGCCGCTGCTCAGGCAGTCCCCTGAGCCAGCTGCCCGGGGCTGCCCGAGCAGCAGTCACTGTGGCTGGCCCCAGGGCCACTCAAGCAGCAGCCATTGTGGCTGGCTGCGGGGCTGCCCAAATGGCTGGCTGCAGAGCCGCACCAGCAATGGCTGGTGTGGCTGTCCCCAGGGCCAGCTGCTTGGGCAGCTCTGTGGTCCACTCCTTCCGATAAAGAGACTGACCATTCACATCGCCTCAGGGGGAAAGTTTTCTCCTCAATCACCTCAGTACTGGGGAAAGCACTTTTATTCAAAATATTTCCTCATCCACAAAAAGAAAGGGGGAGGATAGAGACCCATCCTAGATCACCACTGAGTGTTGACTCAGACGACTGGCTCACAGCTCTTGATCTGAAGGATGCCTACTTCCATATAAACATCCCACCCCTTGTAGGTCTGAACCACCAGCAGTACCAGATATTACCCTTTGGCCTTGCAATAGCATCAAGAGTACTTACAAAAGTGCTGTCAGTAGTGGCAGCTCACTCTGGCGCCACAGTTCATCAGTCTTCCCCAACCTCAACAATTCTCTACTGATAGATCTCAGCTGGAGGTATAGAGAGCAGCCGCATCCCTGCTCTTTGCTAGGACTTTGTGTAAACAGAGATGTCCCACACAGACTATAGAGTTTATTGGAGCAACACTGAACTCTATTGGTGTCAAGGTATATCTTCCTCAGGACAGATTGCAGTCCATAAAAGATCTGGTCTCCCAGCTCAGACTGAGCCCATCGATGTCAGTCTATTTGTGCCTCATCCCCCGAGGGCACGTGGCTTCCTGCACCTGTGTGATGCCCTTGATGAGGCTCTGCCTTTGTTGCCTGCAGCCTTGGCTTTCAACAGTGTATGCCAGGGGTTCTCAAACTGGGAGTCGGGACCCCTTGGGGTCGCAAGGTTATGGGGGGGTTGCGAGCTGTCAGCCTCCACCCCAAACCTCGCCCCCAGCATTTATAATGGTGTTAAATATATTTTAAAAGGTCTTTTTAATTTATAAGGGGGGAGGTCGCACTCAGAGGCTTGCTATGTGAAAGGGGTCACCAGCAGAAAAATTTGAGAGCCACTGGTGTATGCAGTGTATGGGCAAGTTAGACTCGTTCCCTCACAGAGTGTGAGATTCTCTAGCCTGATGGGGCAACAAGGAGCAAATGGATGCTCCTCTGCTTTCGTCCCCCACCTGAGAAAACATTGATCATATATGCTTCCCTGCTGTGGTGGGATGCCCATCCAAAAGAGCATACAGCGCAAAGGACATGGACTGCCCAAGAGCCCAGGATGCACATATAAACCTCCTAGAATTGCAAGCAGTCTGTAAGGCCTGCAAACAATTCCTACCACTCTTGTAAACCCACCACATTCCAGTGATACATTCCACTACACGACAACAGTTTTCTACATCAGTAAACAAGGGGGAGCAAGATCTATCCCTCTCTGCATGGAAGCTGTTAATCAGAGTGATCTGGTGACTAACTAATCGACATTGCTAGTAAAAATCTTCCGGTCTCAGGCGCATGGAGCACATGCATGCTCTTGGTGGAATATACAAGGTAAGTAACCTCTCTTTGCAAGGCTTCCACTATTACTCTTTGACTACTGTTTCACAACACTACTTGGAAGCTCTTCCTGATATTCAATCTGAATTTTCCCTTCTGTAATATTTTTCAGTTACCCCTGCTAGAAGGAAGAAACCCTCCCTGAGCTCACTGCCAGATATGTCATATCTCCTCTTATCTGATACTGAAAAATAGGAGGAGCGGTGCTTGGATAATACCCCCAATATGCATAATTTGCACTGAAAGTCAGCCATTTGTATGAATGAGTTCTGCATTCCCTGTTTTATGTAAAAAGGGCTCCTACCATATTTGGCAATACTGGTAGTTTAAATGTATAGATCATTAATATTGTATGAAAGTATGATCACGATGATCCTTTACAGGGGCAACGTGATCCTTTGGGGGGGATTATAGCTCAAAATTATAGCTCAAAAAACTTCTTGTCCATTTCAATATATTTCATTGTATATTGTGTTGTCTGTCTACAGTATGAAAGTGATAAAAAGGTTTATTCCTCACCATGCATATCTTATGCATAATTTGGAGTAAAACAATCTGTTTAGGACAACATGGTTAATATCTAGCTTTTATCACCATTTTACTTAAGGTTATGCCGGAAAAATCAGCCAGATGCCAGTAATTTTGACACCATTGCATTTTGACCGAGACCCCCTACAGAAACAACCTTCCTGCCAGAGATCTGTGGTTATTCGAACCTTTATCACTAGTGACTTCATGACAGGCATTGCAGCAACTCCTGGCAATGAGATCCCAGAAGAGGTAATTGTTGCTATTTATTTATTTATTTTTAATTCTTTTTGGAGTGAGCTGGTACCCAAGATAATTTTCATATTGTCTGTTTTTTGGGTGATTTATAACTTAAAACTTTAAGATAACTTTTGTAAATGTTATGTAATACTTGACTCCTGTTTACTATTTTGATTTGGAAGTGTACTTTACCTAAAGGGAACCCTGCCATAGAATAAGCCCATAAGGATGTTGTGACAGGTTGGTAAAACAAGGCAACAGTCGTCAAAAATCACACTACTTAAGAATATTCACCAAAACTTTCAAGCCTTTGAGGGTCTAGAATTAGGTGCTTGCTTCCATAGTTAGAAGCAGCCCAACTTTCAAAAGTCATTGATTTCAGTGGGAGTTGTGGTTTGCTCAGCACTTCAAAAAAACTGACTAGTTATATTGAGGTGCTTACACAGATTTGGGAGCCCAACCTTAGGCACTTGTTTTGCTAATTTTAGCCATTCCCACCATTCTCATGTACTTTGAAGCTTTGAAAAAAATATGGTATGTGTAAAGAATGGTATAAATCTGACCTTTTGAGTTTCTTGGGTTTACTATTTTTCATTGTCTCAGTCCTAATTCACACTTTTTTTTTAAGTCTGTGTTTGGAAATTATTCCTGCATAGGTCAGAGTAGCATAAATACGTATGATTATAAATTCTTTGACTTGGCTCAAGGAAGTCTTATGTCATAGATTTTAAAAATATAGATAATTAAAATGTAAACATAATATATGAAACCATTCCAGTGTACACACATGGGATCTTCATTTTAACTGGGAGTTTAAATTTCTAATTTTACATCTTAAATGCATGTTTTGTGCTATAAAGCTTTGGTGTCTCATAATGTTGAATAGTAGCATTGAAACAAAATAGCATTGAATGTGTGGAAGAAATGTAAACCTAAGGAAGTAACTGAAGTTGATTTAAAATTCCAGTTGCTTGTGGATAGCAATACTGTGTTGTGGCATATGGATTTGTATATTACTCTACAGTACACACTAATAGGATACCTGGAACAAAATATATAATTACACTGTCAGTGCACTTCAAGCTGTGGAAATTATTTGGCAAGCTTTCTTCTTTTGCAAGGAAGCTGAGACTTTTCTTATCGGATCCACAAATTATTATTCAATACTCATTCTGGGGCACGCTTTCTGACACTAACTAGTTTTTGAACTCTGGAAGGCAGGAGGCTCTAAATAGAGAACCTTTTTCTCTGGAACATTCTTTCTCTGTTGTTCCTATAGACTTCATTTGTCCAGAGCATGATTTAAAGTTCATCTTTTTATTCAGGCTGTTACTTTTGTGTGGAGTGGAGCTCATGTTGAGGAGTACATTTTTATTTTTATACTTTGCCAATTTGTTTGAAATTATTGGCTGTAGTATTTTATGAGGCTCTGAAATTTGGTATGATTGCTTCATTTTTATAAATTAAGAACGTTTTCAAGATAATTTTATTTTGTCAAGTGAAATGCTTTGTACTTGACTCCCACTTTTTTATTGGTGTCCTAATTGTAAGAGGAGAAGTCATAAAGGTAAGGATTTTTTTTTTGTATTTTTTTATTGGCATCCAATACTTGTAGTATTTGTTGATTCTTCTTTTTGCCTCAAGACTGCTATGGTAAAGAACTTTCTTTTAAATATTTCCATTTTTGTAGGATGCAGTTTTTCCAAAGTAAATCATGTCTCATGTGCTTTTTTTCCTTTTCATCATAGGTTGTGTTGAAGATGGTGACAGAGATTAAGAAGATTCCTGGCATTTCTCGGGTGATGTATGACTTGACATCAAAGCCACCAGGGACTACTGAATGGGAGTAACAAATTTTGTTTTTCTATTAAAGTACTGTGTGCAGTTTAAATTATATCAGAAACCATTCCCAGTGTTGACATGCAGTACTGTGAAAAGAGTGACTGGAGCTGCTACGTAACATCTGATTCCTCTCCTGGAGCATAAATCTGCAGTTAAGAGCTATGTTGGGGATAACTGTAAGTGGGGCTGAGGATTTGTACGGGTAAATAATCATGGCAGCATTGCCTGTGCGCAGACAGATTCATATTGCTTTTGCCTTTTGTCTTTACTGATTCTTCCTGTTTTCATGTGTTTTATTGTTACTGTCATTTCAATGTCTCTGTTTTTGTACACTGTGTAAAAAGAGACAGTTTATTTACTTTTACCAAAATCATTGTTACAGCCTAAAAATGTAAAATGAATAATTAATGTGACCAACTGCTTTTGAACAGATTTATTATTATAAATAAATATTTTGCCAAATGGAGTAGTGGGTACTGTTGAGTTGTGGAATTAATGTGTATCTGTTTGCTGTGTACTGGTAAGCCTGTTCTATATTGTTGGAAGTATTAGCCCATGGCAATAACACTGAATTCTGAAAGATTGATGCTAAAATAATATGAAATGTCCTTTCATCTTCCTTTTTCTGCCTACTCCGTCTTACATCACTTTCTCTTGACAGATTGAGAATGTATGTGGACAGCAAACACGTACATCTATATTTCTCATCAAGCTTCAATATACATTTAATGATGTCTGGTAGTATAAAATATAAGGCAGAATATACTCTGGGGACTCTGATGCAATGGTAACAGTGGGAGTGAAGTTTGAGTAGCTCGTTGCATCAGAACCACCAGTTCTAGTTAGTGTGACCTAGTTCAGTTTTGATGTTTTTTAAACTCCTGCATAACAACCCATCCCATCCCACTGCCTGTTCCTGCATTTTTGTTTATACTTGGTAAGAGTTTACTGTATAGAGATTTCCTTTTACAGGGGAAGTATTTGTGTGTGTTGTACAGAGTTTGATTTTAAGATTGTTAGGCTCTTTGAGTATCTAGTTGTCATCAGAGGTGACTTAGCCAAGCACAATACAAATTACTTCAGTCATTTGTACATTGCTGTTTACTATTTAAGTAAGGGGTAACTCACAAGAAGGGATATAGTTATATTGGACCGCCCATATTTCTCTAGTATGTTGAGGCCAAAGGCCAAGTATTTCCAGCCACCTAAGGAATTTGGGAATCTCAGATAACTACAGTCCTTGAAGTGTTATTCTTGTAACAGTTAAAGGTTCTGACCTGAGCAGCATTACTAGATATTTGCACAGTTGGAACCTTAGTTATGTATCCAGATTCATTCTTTTCATCATGTCCATTTTTGAAACTGTATTTCATTCAGCTGTGAAATTACCGTATATCTGTTATAAAGTGGGGTAGTTCAGAGCTGTCTCTGATCACTTATTTTCCTTTACATAGATTTTTTTAACTGGAATAGTGGCTGATAAACATTTATTTTAACAAATTGACCACCATTTGATTCCACATGTTTTCGATTTTTAGTACTACTGCATAAACTTATACTATAAAAGTTTAGTTTAATTAATCACTTTTTAGTGTCATGATACTTCTACCTATGCCACTTGGGAGTTATGTATCTTAGTTATGGGGTAGGATATTGTACAGAAGCATCTTCCAGTTTTTTGAAAAGTTTAATGAACATCTCACAGTGTAGAAATGTTGTTAGTGGTAGGGAGGCAGAAGGCTCTAGTGGCTAGAGCACATGACCAGAAGTCAGGATACCTGTTTCCAATCCTAACTCTCCTGCTTTGACACCTTGGGAAGTCATGTAACCTTAACCTCTATGTGCCTCAGTTTTCTCATTTGTAAAATGGGGATAATAATTACCATACCCATCCTTCTAGAGCTGTATGAGCTCTTTGGATGAAAAGTGCTATGTAAGTGAAGTATTGCTATTATATATAATGCAGTCTTACTATTGGACTATGAGCTGTAAAAATTTTCAATTAGAGTAACTTTAATGACCAAAAGTTAAAAAGTATTCATTGGGACAGAAAAATATTCCATCTTTCAGTCCTCTTGAAAACAGCCATTTTAACTCCTCTTCCATAGTTCAATTTTAACAAATCTCCCTGATGAAATTATGGCCTTAATACTATATTTTTAATTTTTGTCATAACTGTACTGAGGATAGTTATTTTCATGAATGTAGAACTGTATAATACACAAATGACACAATCACAAGTAGATACGGGCAATTCCATTTCAGTGAGCTGTAGAGATTCTCTAAATACAACTATATAGCCTTTGTTGCTTACTGTACGTAAACTTGCTATTATTGCTGCTGTCATCAGTTCTGCAAATGTTCTAAATTAGACCTTGAGAGCAAAGAGAGGGGAGAGGAAATGGGGAATGAAGCACTAAAGCTTATTACCGAAATTAGAGGGCATCTCTTTAACTCTTAGAATACTGGCATTTTTCTGACTCTTCTTCTAAGGCATTTATTTAGTTGGCATTCATGTAAATAAATATGGAGTATATAGTCTCATAGTTATGATGTAACTCAAAAGAAGATACAGTACACAGTCTGGCCATAGCATCCAGAGGGTTAAATAAATTGTACCTATTGACTGCAACATACATAAATTCAGGAAGAACATTTTTCATATGTGGTGCACATTATATACTTAAGTCAAACTGTCATAGGAGTTGCATCTTAACTATGGTTATAGTATATACACGTATACAGTGTGTGTATTGAAGTTTGATGTATATATTTTCATCATATCTGATCTACACCATAGTAGATTGCTTTCAGGTCTCTATTAATAAAGTGGAGCTTGACATACCCCATATTTTTAGGGACATCTTTTTTACTAGAAAAATGAATATTAGAATATATTTAGGGTATATAAAATATTGCATTATGAACAGAATGTCTTATTTGAATAAGATTCCTAGGTCTTAAAATATCTCCCACCCTTTTTGTTCAATACCCATACTATACATTTGGGAAATGTTGGGTTATTCTTAGTGAGGTTGACATCAATTGCCATCCCAGCAGTTCTTGAATGTACTTTATGGAGTCGACATATGTAGTACAGCCAGATGCAAAGGGAGAATAGCATATTTTTACATTAGGTCATAAGTAAATTTAGTATATAGCTTACTAAAAACAGAAGTGTAGCTGCCCTGTACAACTTGTTCACCTCAGGTCTTCAGTGAGACATGTCAACATTTTAAAAGGAATTTGTATTGGGGGGTGAGGTATTTCCCATCATTCTCAATTTTTTTAACATTTTTCTGCTTGTGAAATGATATCGAGTACTGTGAGCCTTAATTTTTATCCACAAATAAAAAATATACAGTATGTTACTTTTTTGAATGTGTGTGTAATTTATTATGTGGGACTTCAAAGCAGGAATTGCATTTGAGTGGATGGTCCATTTTGGAGCCAGGGGTGAGGGGAGGGAAGAGCAAAAAAGATGAAATCACGGTCCTTGAGTCTTGAACCACTTGCTAGAGAAACATCCAGGAGCAAGAAAGCATCTCTATAAGGCCATGCGCTGCCTCCCTTCAAAATATTTTGTGAGATGCATTTAAAGTGGTCATTGATGATTGTGCCTAACACTTATGATCAGTGGGAGGATGGGTGTAATGCTCAAAGAGGAGAATAGACTTGTCCTAAACTTTTCAGTGAAATATGAGGTTTGAATTTAGTCTCGCCTTTACTGTGATGATAACATTATTCTCTAGCTTCTCATGTGAAATTCCTTCAAAGAAGAAGAGCGTTACATTTATACTTACGGCATTTGTTTAAATATAAAAAACAAACTGTAGCTAATGGACCTATACGGTTTTATAAATCCTCAAACTCTATTTCTCTTTTATGACTATATTACAATAGTGATCAGCCTATGCTCTTCCTAATTTGAAAATTCAGTACTGCTTATAAATTGCCCCTCTCAAAAAAAGAGGGCAGTTGAAATGCTTTTGCTCACGAGACACATTGCCACATGCAATCTTAAATGCTTGCTGTCAGCACCAATAGCATAAATGAGCATGGAACATTTGATCATGTATCTCCCCTTTGGAATGAATTAAGTATTTTCTTTAGGCATACAGCTGTAAAACTGCTTTGTAAAATCTGTCTCAATAATTGAACCTATGTTTGAGAAAACGTATCAGTTGTCTAGCATTCAATCTCAAACGTCACGGTCCAAATGAACTGTGTTGCCAGTACTCCTGAAACGTATTTTATGCAGAGTCCTGCCAGGATTTGAACCGCTGGTTCCAGTAGCACTATGTACTTCAGATTTATTTGCTGAGTGCCAGTAGTCTGTTCACTGCTTTGAATGACCAAAAAAAAACCCAAACAAAAAAAAAAAAACCCACCATGTCCTGAGGAGATTAAAATCTATTTGATGCTTAGATCACAAAATCATTCCCTTCAGGATTCCTTACAAATATTCCAGTGCATTACACAACCCTCTTATGCCTACATTCCTAAATTGTTAATTTTATTGCTGCAGTGCTACATGAAAAAACAGCAGCATTCTCTGCAAACTAACCCTTTCCCTTATTCTTTGATAGGGGAAATACCCGTGGCCTAAAGAATAACAAAACTATGTATTAAATTTGACATTCAAGGACCATAGTTGGAGTGACTTGTAAAATGGAGATTTTTGTTTTGTTTTGTTTTATTTTTTTCCTTCTTAAAACAACTTCTATGTGAATTCTTCAAAAATTCAAGCTTTTTTTAAAAACAAACCAACACAAAAATGCCAGTCGATGATAGTTTGTATTGTTGTGGGTTGGGTTAAACCTTGCTTAAAATGGTGGGTGTGACCTCCACCTGTCATTGAAGATAACTGAAAGAGACAGCTAAGCAGCCTCCACCTAAGACAAGGGGGGGTATGAGAGCCCATCCAGGAATTTGAGCCATATTGGCAGAGGGCTTTTGCAGGGCCTGGTTTGACCTAAGGGTTTGTGTGAGTGAGAAGCAAGAGGGGAGAGACTGAGAAGGAGCAGAAAGGGAGACATAGCCTGAACAAGAAGCTGGTGGTACGATGCTGAGAAAAAGCCTAGAGAGCAAGCTCTTGGGAGTAGGGGCAGCGGGGGTGCTGACAGAGTTAGTTTCCTTGGTCACAGCACCATCTCCTGTTTGGTTCCTCCTGTGTTCAGTGAAACAGGATTTTGTATGTTCTTTGTAAATAAACAAGTACGCCAAAGAAAACATCCGACTCACCAATTTCTCCTCCCAACTGGAAAGAAAACCTACAAGATCCTGAATTTTGGCTAGCTACTTACGTCAAAAGGGGTAACAATATATTTACTGGGAGGTGCTATAAAAGAAACTTGATCTTTGAGGTAGGGTTCTCTATCTAAAAGACAGACAAGTGAAGCACTAACATACTTCATAAAGAAGTAGTGAGGAGGGTTATGGGGTAGGGACATGAGATTGTGGTTCCTAAGGGCTTGTCTACACTATGGGTAGGTCAGCTTAATTTTATATCACTTGGGAGCGGAAGGGTGGATTTTTCACACCCCGTAGCGACATACCTGGCCTGTGTGTGTGTGTGTGTGTGTGTGTGTGTGTGTATGTAGAGAGAGAGAGAATATCGAGGGTCTAATGTTTGGGTTTTTGGTTTACACACATTGGTTTGTGGGTAGTGCTGCAGAAGTGGGTTTATAGTAGGGATTTGAATGAGGAAAGTACTGTCTTGACAAATAGATTTACTCAGTGAAAATAATTTACAATAGATCTCTAATCCTATAGAGGTACTCTTTTTTGTTATCAAACTTTAGGTACCTTATTATATTGACTGTCTAGTCTTGCCTTTGAACAGTACTTTATGAAAAGCTATTTGAGTTTGTAAGCCCTTATTTCATTCAGCCCATGTAAATTTGACTGTGTATTCTGTGCAGTAGGCTGTTGTTGCCTGGGGCTGCCCACCTCCTTCACCTTTCTTGGGGTAAATCTATACTTACCTCCGGGTCCGGCGGTAAGCAATCGATCTTCTGGGATCGATTTATCGCGTCTTGTCTAGACGTGATAAATCGATCCCGGATCGATCCCGGAAGTGCTCGCCGTCGACGCCGGTACTCCTGCTCCGCGAGAGGAGTACGCGGAGTCGACGGGGGAGCCTGCCTGCCACGTCTGGACCCGCGGTAAGTTTGAACTAAGGTACTTCGACTTCAGCTACGTTATTCACGTAGCTGAAGTTGCGTATCTTAGTTCGAAGTGGGGGGGTAGTGTGGACCAGGCCTTGGAGGAAACTAGGTGCAAAAGGGCTTCTTTGGGGCCCTTGAGCACTTCCTACTGACTTTGTGAGGTTGCTCTCTTTGGGCTGGTTTTGGTTCAGGATGTTGGGGAGATGTTTACTTTTCATGGTGACACACCCCAACCTGGGCTAATTAAAAATAAAAATTAGCAAATACATTTGTTCATCAAATACTTCAGCTCTTATCTCTTGTTTTGTTGTGCTTACAGAGGGCTCTCAGGCCTGGTCTACATTGGGAGGAGGAGAGGCCAGCTAACTAGGTCTAAGTTACGCAATTTCAGCTACTAAAATAGTGTAGCTGAAATCAACATATTTAGAGCTACTTACCGTGGTATCTTAACTGCGGTAGGTCGACTGCTGACGCTCCCCCGTTGACTCCAGCTTCTTGCTCTGGTGGAGTACCAGAGTCGACGGGAGAGTGGTCGATGGTCGATTTATCGTGTCTTCACTAGACGCAATAAATCGCGCCTCCTCTGGATCAATCGCTCCGGAGGTAAGTGTAGACATGCCCTCTGTCTCTCATATTTTAATCCTTCTTTATAGCTGCATTTATTTAAGAAATAAATTACCTTTCAAGGAAAGTCATGAAAAATTGTACTTGTTTCCTTGTGCTCCCTGTCTGTCTGTATCCACCTGTTGTCTTTGGTCTTATTAGATCGTAAGTTCTTCAAGGCAGGGATGTCTTTTTGTTATGTTGGTACAGCACCTAGCACAATGCAGCTATGGCCTCTAATAAATACAGAAAGAATAACAATTGATAAATACTCACTTCCAGCTATTTCTCTGGTTCCAACAGGAGGAGGGTATAAAAGGGGATTCCCTGATTCTTCCCAACCCTTACTTGCAACTGCTTTTGATGTTATATGAGTTGCTGGAAAAATTATCCACCCTTGTCAAACTGCTATTTACATAATATTTCTATAATGGGACTGCTCTTTTGGCCAGTCAAGTCCTTGGTTTGATTTGTGTAGAATCAAAGGCCCCTGATCATGAAAGTTGATCCAGACATGCAGATTCACTGAAGTCAATGGTACTTCATATGGACACAAGAATCCACCTGCATAGATATTTTTTAGGATCAGGATCTAAATTGGACTCAAAATTTAAAACTCCATGACCTGTAGAATAAGGCTGGTTCTCTGGAATAATGCACTGGCAACCTACATAATAAAATGTCTGAACTGCACATAAAGAATGAGAGTTTAAAATCCTTACTTATGTCATTATAAAAGACAAAGGAACAGATTCTCATTCAGATTAAGGTCCTTTTACATCATTCTGATGGTAGTAAGAGGCCTTAAAGTAAGCATAATTATACTTTTAGGCTTCTTTACAATGCCAGAGCAGTATCAAAGGTCCTTAATGTAAATAAGAATCTGGCTCAACCTGTTGCTCCATCAAAACAACAAATAATGTAGAACAATTTAAAATCTTGCATTGTTTTGTGTTCCAGGTAAACCTGATAATTCTGAAACTGATTCTTGAGATACCTTTGGAATTTGTGCTCAGCCATTCCATCCAGATTTTAAACGGTATTCCAAAAAAATGATTAAAGGTTGTTCTGGTTATCTTGCTTGGCTCTTCAAAAATTTATGGAGATTTACTTATTATTTTTGTGCATATTTTGGGAAAGTGATGCTATGTAGTGAGTTTAGAAGTGTACAGGTACTTGGATAGACCTGGGAGAGGAATTTGCATATTCCCTGAAGCAACACAATTGCAATGTAAAAATGGATTGAATTAAAAATTGATTTACTTTCTCTTGGAATAAGAGCTTTCATATTATCTCCTGCAAACTAGTGTATTATACCTGGGGAAAAGAAATTAATTTTAAAAAGTGTGATAATGCCAAAATTTTGCTCTCAGAAGAATTAAGAAATGAAAGGGAAATTGACAGCTGATAATTTGAATGATTATAGATGAATTAATGAATTATTATTTTATTCTAGATGTTAAATAACTTGGTAAATAAAGTTATTCAACATCTAGAATAAAATAATAATTCATTAATTCATCTGTGTTCTTGGCATGACAATGTTCATATGCCACAAACCTTTAAAATTTTTAGAGTTCTCTGTTTGCTGAATTGTTTAGATGCCTAGGTTTCCTTAAATAATTGTGGGGTATTTGTTTTTGGTTTTTTTTGTTCTTTAATTAGATGGACAAGAAGGGTTAGTGGCCTGAAAGCATAGATATATAGACACCTATATGTAAAAGAGACAAAGTGGGATTATGGAGTGCAGCTTCAAGTCTAAACTATTTTTTTGGCTTTTTAGCTAACAATTGGTTCAAGAGTCTTTTAGGATTTGCAATTGGAAATTACTCTTAATTTAATTTCTCCCTGAATCACATGTCTCACTGCAGAAGAAGACTTCAGACAAAGTACTCTTGTTGTCATGAGGTTAGCCACTTCCTTATAAGTGCATTATGTGATGTGCAATACTTTAGGGTATATTAAAACTAATTCACGAGGAGAGGATTTTGATATTATTTCTGATTCTGTAATTGTCTTAACATGTAAGGCAGACAATGGAATTAGTACTGTAATGGAATTACCTCTCATAAATTAAATATCTTACTAATTTGAACAATTTGGCTGGGTTTGCACAAATAATTTCCTTTCTAATTTTGTTTGTACTGCTTTTAAAAGTGTTACTTACAGATATTAAAGGGAGAATCCCCAAACTTATCACCCCTGACCTAGAGGCCCAGCGAGGGCTAAGAACCCATTGTGCTAGGCTCTGTACAGATAAGTAGTAAAAGCCAACTCTTGCTCCGAAGAGCTTACAATCTTAGTTAAAGACAAGACACTTCCAAGGCCCCCAGTATAGGTTTATAGACCATGCAATAGCTGGGTACAATGGACCGAGTTAAGACCAGAATTGCAGCCCTAAATATGACAAGCATAGGGAAAAGGGCAGTGATAGTTTGAGTTGCTAAGTGAGCTTCCCAAAAGAGCCAGAGCCAGTTTCAATGTAGCTGGAAGCAACCTGAAACAGGATACCTGCTGTTGGAAGGTAAATAACAAGTTTCTGTTATGGACACTTGAAGGACTTTTTTGTTGCTCAGTATGCTTTCCAAACAGAACAACATGCCCATAAAGGAGAAGTTCTTCAAGGCTCATTTCACAGTCAAAAGGCAGCCAACCAAGTTCCCCTCCATTGGCAGCCCCAGAACCTTTCATTATCAGACTTCAGCCTTTACCAGGAGTCTCCAGGTTCTGCACAAAAGGTTCGGCACTCTGCAGGAAGTGATTTTTCCTTATGAAAAAAATTTGAAGAGTAACACCCCAGAAAATTGAGGTGATTAATCCAAGAGCTTGTGATCTGGAAAGCTCAGTTTCTGGTTATGATGTTACCTTCGATTGGTACCTGCAAAGAAAACAGAAAGGGCTTTTACTCTTTTATAAATCTTTAAAATGTATGAAACAGGCCTGAAAGGTTTCTGCTTCTTTTTTTTATTTTTTACATTAATACAGGCTCAGTGGCAGATTACCTACTGGGCCAATGGGGACCGTACCCAGGGTCTCCTGCCAATTGGGGGGCCCCCAGAAAAAGGGGCACCTTAGTGACCTGCTCGTCTGCCTACCCAGCGCTCCTGCTGGGGAGCGGGCTTGGGGCACGGGGGCTTGCCCCACTCTGCCTACCCAGCACTCCTGCCGGGGAGCAGGGGAAGCCCCTGTACCCTGACCCTGCTCCCTGGCAGGAGCGCTGGGCAGGCGGGGGAAGCCCCCACACTCTGACCCAGCTCCTCAACAGGTGCACAGGGAGGGGGCTGGGGGACTGTAAGTGGAAGGGGTGTGGAGGGACCCCCACTTACTCTGGCCCAGGACCCCACAAACCCCTAATCCGGTCTTGCCTATCCAGGAAAATTATTTTCAAGACCAGAGAACTATTGTAACTATAACGTCTGGAGAATGGAAGCTTGTGGTCTGGTTTGTTTTTGTGTTTAATTCCAATGACTAATGAAAACTTTGGAAAAAGGATGTGTCCGTTAAAGATTCAACTGCTCCCATATATGCTGGTAAAATGCAAGAGCTCATACTAATTAATGAGTCCAGAGTTGACATTTCTAATTTTAGTTGACTAAAAACAAAACAATCCCTCTCCAAAAAATACCACCACTTTAAAAACAAACCCAGCCAACACAGAATGTGTCTGTTTGTTACCAGAATTAATATAAAAAGTAATAGTAAACAAATTATTGTTCTTTAATTATAAATGTAAAACTGACAGTTGTGCTGAAATCCTAATGCCACAGTGTATTCCTGAAGTGATCTTTTGATTACATTTGGCCAAAAGAATTTCTGCTTAAAAGGGTACTTCCCCACCAACCCTGAGGCCTGTGATGATAACGAGTAAAATAGTTACATGAAGAAATGTTGTTCTTGCTACTGCAAGATTTATGGACGAACTAAAAGTTAAGTCAGATGGGAGTTTGTTTACCAAAAATACACACGCAGGCTGGTAATGAAAAGATGTTTTGATTGAAGAGAGAAAAAGGACTCCATAACCTTAGCAGTATCTCAGCATTCCAATATCCTGATCATCTAAGATAAGAACAAACTAGACATGCTTATATTTTTAGAACCTGGAGGATGTTTGGAGCTATTAGATGAAACTGGAGAATGCCAGAAAGGCTAAAACCCTATAGTAAGTGCTTACAAAAAGCACCAGAAAATACTGGATATGGATAATGCTTTATCTTTTATCTTTTTTTTTTAAATCTATTAATACTAATGAATAACTAATGTCCCTTGACTTGTTGTGAATTATGCACTGTAGTACTGGCTGGAATGCTATGTACATATGTTTGAATTCACTCTTCTTATTATGGCCCTGACCCTGCAGTTGTTAACACTGAGCAATTTTACCTGAGTAAGACTTGCAGGGCCCATCTAATTAACAAGATCTGTCGATAAAAGCACTATTTAAGAACTAGGTGGTATTATTTGTATAAGGGCTTCTCTTTCCCAGTGCTAATCATCTATCCTTAAAGTATATGTTGGAAGGAGACTTTGTATCAGGTTTGAAATCTGGCTCAGTCTGGGAGGCTAGAAAGTACTGGTGTTCAGGCCCCACAATGGCACACAGGTTAAGTGTAACATCTGCTATGCAGATTAGATAGAGGATTTTGTCCTGCCTCTGCTTTGGCTTCCTGCTTGTGGCCTACCCTGTCCTTGTTCTTATATTATTTTCTTTAGGTCAGTCAGATGATTCTATTATAATGGAAAGTTTTGACGTGCTACTGTGTGGGTTATTAAGTCAAGTAGTGGTGAGGTTCTTCTTTTATTTTTTAATTCAGGAGCAGCCTCTCAAATTATATATTCACAGCAGGGAGTTCATGCCCTCCCATATTATCCTAAATAATAACTCCCCTGTGTTGTAATTCATACGTTGTATTGAAAGTCTCTATTGTGTGTCTTTACAATGAACTATTATTCTATAGTGATATGACTGAAGTTTGGGGTGCTACTGTTATGCTAAGAAGTACTGGTGACTACTTGGATCAGGAACCTCTTTGAGATTGCGTGTGAATACACCATTCAATTAACATAACTGCCGGAATGAGTTAATCAGAAGCCCCTCACCTAAAACAAAAATGGATTGTGAACCCACCCTGGAGTTTGCTTGGGTGGAGGGATTTTTCTGCTGAGCACCATACTTTCTAGCCTCCCAGACCCTGGAAAAAAGCTGGAGAGAGCGCTTTTGGGTTTGGTGTTGGCTAAAGAGGCTTAAGGCCATAAGCTAAGAAACTGCTGTTTTGTTTTTGGTTCCTCGTGCGTTCGGTGAAGTGGGACTTTGTATATTTCTTGTAAATAAACAAGATGGCATCAAATAAAATACTAGACTTCATACATTTCTATTTCTAATGGAGCTTCCCCGAGACCCTGAACTTTGACTAGCTGCTCAAGTCAAAAACGGACAACTTTATAATTATTTGAAACATAAAGATCTAAACTGGTATGATATTTTTATGATATGGTACAATGGTACATAATCATCAGGAAGACTCTACACAGTAATTTTGTAAAAATAGCCAAAGCTATTGGCTCAGTAATAGGTTCCCAAGCTGAGATTTTCCTCGTGCAAGGTATGTACAGCTGATTTATAAGCCCCTGAATAGATATGGTTCATAATATAAACTTATACAAACATGTGATCAGAGTGTTGCAAATATTCTAATATACCAGTGTGAAAGAAGTGCCCTAAAAGGAGTGTGTCCAACCATCAGAAGGAAAGGTAAGACTCTCGGCCTCTGGGAGGACGCCCCAAACTCTTTTATTTAATCTAGTTTAATGAATTGTAACAGAAATGGTTCTTAATACAGTGTACTGCTCCTTTCTGGGAGAATCAGCTGGGTATGGTAAGAGTTTGAAATCCTATTGAGGTAATTAAACAATAGACATGGAGTTGTTTAAAGACCAGCAATCAGAATTTCATGGGAGTCTGATCATGAGTATTTGGCACCAAGATACTAAGGTGACTGGTGCTCAGAGACAGACGGCCTGCATAAAGTTGCAAAGTAATTGCAGAATGACAAACAGCATGGCTTTGAATAAAATGTGTATCATTTTGCTAAGCCATATCACAATTCTGCATAATTTTGGCATGTCAGAGGGCATTTTATCTAATCTGCAGCCTTCAGAAAATGCTGACACTCTCGTATTTAAGAGAGAAGATATTCTTATTTATAGGAAAGATTTTTCCTCTCCATTAGACTAATCATTTTCTGACTGTATCCTTTCCACCTACTCCATTAATGTTTGACACCAGGCATGACACTTAGCTCTATCAGAAAATGTTGCAAAATAAACCCGGTGTATATGAAAAGCTTCCATTTCTTTGGAGAGTGTAAAATTGTCAGATTTTGTTTTGTGATCCAATAGTACTCTGAATGTACCGCAGTTTAATCAGAATCTCAGTCTCCCTATGTTCTATGCTATGGTATGTCCTATAGGAGGATCGACAACGAGGGTTATAAGAAAATATTCTCAGCATTGTCAAGAAGGTATATGTCTGCCAGTTCATAAAAAATTAATTTATCAATAATTCCCACAATTGCTAGGAAATCACTGGTCTCAATAATTGCTAAAGAGATGCATGTTTTAATGCTTTAACATATGGAGATGGAAACAGTTTTTTCCAAATCTTATGCTGCCTCCCTATGTGTCACCACAAAGGGTAACGAACAAAGTAAAGGAGTACATGGAAATATGGAGAGCAGAAACACAGAGAATTCCAAGGTATGGGAAGCTTTGATTTTACTTAAAACTTTGAAGTAATCAGGCATGTGCATCTATTTTATTTCTACTATGGCCAGTCGGAAAAATGTTGATGGGGCCATATTCTGTTGGAGTCTGCAGTTCCTTGGAAATGGAAATGTCTGCACAATTGGGCTCATTTTGACTGAATTTCATTTTGGAAGAAAACAAGAAAAAAAATCAGATAATGCCATTTCAACGTGTTGGGAATGAAATATTTCAAGCTTTTGTTTTGAAATGTTTTATACTTTGTGTTATTATACAAAATAAAGTTAAAATTAAAACTATTCTTTAGATCATCCTGAAACCATTTTCCTTCACGGAAACTTTGAAATAGCCAAATCCTTTGTGAAACTGAATTTCCATCCTCCACACAGCTCTAATGTTCACATATTTAATTATTGAATAAAGCTAGTGAAGAAATTAATTATAATTAAAGCTTTAGAAAGTAAGCTGCTTAAAAAGTTGATTATAAAATACATTTATAGGAGGCCATTCTTTTACTTTCAAACAGGTACATAACTCATTTTGAAGTGTGGTTTAAAGCATAGTTTGCCAGATTGATTAGATAACCAGTATCATGTTCTTGATTAAAAACATGCACTGATTCATTATTCTTGTGATGCATGATCCAAGTATGACTATCACATGAGGGAGCTCACACACAAGCACTCTGTTGATAGTAATCTTCAACATAAAGAAGAATGTTCTATTGCAGGATATTGCAACTATAAATGTGGCATCCTGGAAGCATGATAAGATAATGTTATGCTTCTTAGGGAAAATTACAAGCAGAAAGCATCCCAAAGAGCTGTAGTTGTTGCTTTCATTGAAGTCAACAGGAGCTTTGCTACTGAGTGGAGTCAGAGTAGGACTGAGTTTAAGATTTGACACCTCCAAATATTCTTGCATTCTTGCACTGTAGAATCAGTCAACTTTAGGAAGAAGATTTTAATCACTGTGGGTGGGATTTGCAAAGGCGCCTAAGCAAGTTAGGTGCCCAACTCTCACTGAAAATCAGTAGTCTCCTCAAAGACCTCTCTAGAAAGGACAAAACACAAGTAAAAAAGAGATTTAGTTTATGCATTTTTCAGTGTATTTCTACTATTGTAACATGTAGTCCATAGCGTATAGGACCATTTGAATTAGATTAGGTGCCTAACTCTCATTAAAATGAATAGGAGTTAGGTGTCTACATACTTTTCAACAACTGGATCTAGGGGACAAACAATTAGGTGCTTTTGAAAAATGCCATTGTGGGTCTTTTTAGTGTGCATTAAAAACATTGTTTTAGGAACAATGTAATTTTTTAACACCCTTAAGTACTTTGGATTGGACTTACTATGGCTTTGCCTACTGTGCATCCAAATCAGTAGTAAATCTGGAGGAAGATGGCATATGTTTGTGGACCAGAAGGAAGTTTTTCCTATGTAAATAATTCAAATGGTCCTATATTCTATGGACTACATGTTACAATAGTAGAAATACACTGAAAAATGCATAAAACTAAATCTCTTTTTTACTTGTGTTTTGTCCTTTCTAGAGAGGTCTTGGATAAGTGTACTCACACAGTACAACGCTGTATTGTGTAAATGTTTACATGAAAACTGCATGTTCATTGTCATTTTAAAAGAGGTAGCAGTAAAACAACTTCAGATACCTTGGGTGTGATTATTTCTAATGCCGTTGGCATTGTATTAACAATAATAATATTTTTATTATAGAAGAATGTACTTTTTTTGTGCTGCAGGGAAAATGCAGCCATATATACTACATACACACATATGTCATGCAAGTAATTTATCACAATGAAAATATTAAGTGATGTTAAACGTTAATGATTTAGAAGTAGGTTGAATTTTTATTCACAAAATTTTGAAAATTAAAAACACATCCCTTAGGATTTTACCATCAAGTAGCTACATGAATTAAGAGGCAGGAGCAGCAGCTTATAAGTAATTAATGACACAGAGATATTCACACAATGCCTTGACTACGTGATTATTTAAGATTCTTTTTTTTCCCTCCCAGAGAGAGGTGTGCCTTGCTCTCCTGGGCAGATTCCGACTCTGTAATATTGCATATATTTCTTATCTAGGTGGATAAGACTAAGATTATGCTTGAACGGGGTAGACATTGGTCAATTATATTTGGGTGAAAGTGTCTGTTTTTTTGTGACCACCAAAATCTTGAAGCTGGACCTGTCATTGTGCACTCATGGACCCACACAACATTTCTCTGCCCAATTTCATATGATCCTTCATCCTATCACCTGAGTAGAGTTTCACCTCTATTATAGTTACGTATATAAAGAATGGCAGCTTTTTGTAAAGGACTGCAGGTGCAGGATGAGTAGCCACTTTAATTTAATAATACTTTACTTATATGCACCTTCAGAGTCCTTTCAAAATTAGTTACATTTCACAATACTCCTGTGAATGAGGTAAGTGGTGTTATCCTACTTTACAGATGAAGGACCTGAGATAGACTGGCTAATTGACTTGTCCAAGTTCACACAAGAGGTCAGTGGCAGAGCCTGGATTAGAACCTAGGAGTGGTGTCTCCTTGTCCCTTGCTCAAACCACTAGAATACACTGGAAAAGCTGTAATGAGACAGTGCCTCTTGTAAGTAGCTGTGGATAATGTTTGAACGTAGCATTTGTCATAGTACTTTTGAGGTAACTTTATTCTACTGCACTATAGTAGACTCTCTGTGGACTTGTACCTGCTACTGGATGAATGTAATTAAGTGGTACTGTGTCAAGCAGCCCTGCAATGAACCTTTGATTCTAAGAAAGATATTTCTGTGGCTGATGGGAAGGGGACAATATTAGAGACTAATTAGTTACCAAGGACAAATTAGCACATCAGTGACTTGGCTCATCTTGCTTGTTGCATTTCACTTTTCTTCCAAAGAAGGAAATAGAGCACATCTGTCTCCTTGAGACCTGAGGATTCAGTGACTTTTAATAGACCCTCTTAGATATAGTTTGTTGTTTTCTTAAGGCTAAAGATCACCTATTGACTGATGAAATCATTCCATGCTAAAGTATTCTAGTTAATCTATATCTATGTTCTTAAACCTGAATAAACCTAGATCTACACTTAAAAAGTTGCAGTGGCACAGCACCCCCCCACTAGAGGCGGTAGTTGTGTCAATGTGAGAAGCCCTCCTGTGGACATAGCGCTGTCTACACCAGGCGTTGGGTCAGTATAACTGTGTCACTTACGGGTGTGGATCTTCAAACCCCTGAGCTATGTAGTTATATTGATGTGAGTTTATAGTGTTGACCTGGCCCTAGTTAAACACTTTGGTGAAGCCCAGTTGAGTGAATTCGGTACATGAAATACTATGCAGTACATAAGATCCCTAGGAGAGAAAAGTATTACTGTGCACCACACATACACACATGAGATTTATTGTGTAAGTCAGATAATGAAATACCAGATACAGGATGGGAGTGTGGAGGGAGAGAGAGTGCTTTTTGGAGCATGTCAGCTCTCTATTTTGCAAGTTCCGAACTCCCAGCCCCCTGCTCATTCATTTACTCACTCAAAGCAAGCTGCAAACTGTTTGCTTTTCTCTGTGGTACGAGCTTTGAAACCGGCACTTCCGCATTGCTGCAGCAGGTCACAACAATGGAGAGGATTGGCCACTTGACAAGGTGATTAGTACAGCGCTGCAAGCGTTTACACTCACACCCGTGAGTCGTAGCCACTCCGCTGCAGCTGTTATTCCTCTCGGAGATATGGAGTACCTGCAGCGGTGTACCCAGAGAGATACAGCGCTGTAAGTGCCCTGCCAGTGTGGACGGGGAGTGAGTTACAGTGCTGGGGGAGGCTTTACAGCACTGTAACTTGCAAGTGTAGCCAAGGCCTGAGTCTTTTGGATGAAACCTTGCACACTGCGGTTCTGCATGGACTTTTGGTATTCTTCAGGAAGGTGCTGTTTAAATGTGTTATCTCCCGTAGCCCAGCTGTACAACAGTACAATGGTGTAAGCAGAATCCAAAGACTAATAGATGGAATCTAAGAGGGGGGGAAAAAAAACAAAAAACCTGGGAGCAGACACAGACCTGAGAGAAACCTATGATATTCATTAAGCCTGCACCTGTATAGTGCATCTCCCCATATTAAGTCCTAAATTGAAATATGCTGAGATGGACAAGCAGTGAGTCCCTTGAACTGTTATATGAGTGGCATATAAAGGAGAGAGGCAATAATCTTCCTGCTATGTCATTTCTCCATGGGACTATATAGGTTTTAATGAGGAATTAAACAGTGCCAAAGATCCCCACAATACTTCCTACAGGTGTGAAGATTGAATCTTCATTATTTAAATTGTGATAGTAATACACCTGGGAAGAAAAAAAAATCAAATACATGTAGGAAAGGGTAACTCAGGGAATAAAGTTTGTTCTTCTGTCTGCCAGTTATTGATTCCAGCCACTGGAGCAGACTGCCAATTACCAGATCCTTTTGGTGACTGGATTAAATTAGTGTATGTCCTACGGTTTATTCCATCTGAGACTTGTATCAGGAGTCTCCAAAGGACCTGTGGACCACCAGGGACCAAGCAGCTATGGTAAGCTTGTCTCAGCTGGAAATACCCAAAAATGTCTATAGTTTAGTTTCTTTGTATTTATTTGGGTTTAGCATGTCTTTTCTCTGATTTTTAAAAAATTCAATTTAGTATGATAACATCTTTTGCCATTAGGGTGTAAAGGCAGCCAGAGTCCCTTGCCAAATGTGCTTAGAGATAGGACCAAATCAAGGATCTGTATTCAAACATCTTTGAAATTTGGGGAGTTCAGAATCAAAACTTAGGCCTAGTTCTAAATTTCATGGCTGGTCCCAGATCTCCAGCCAATCTATTCTGTCCAAATGCTGCAGAAGTATGAGGAATTCAAAATCCAGACTTGAATACTGCAGTTTGGGTCCTTCTCTATGTAAAACTGTGATATGCACCAATGAACGCCACATTTGATTTTTAAGGTTCTGTTGCGTGCTAGACCAACCAACGCAGTACTGGCGCCATCTTGTGTTACAAAAGAAGAATAGCAAAGTTCAGTAGCTAGCTATTGTGATGTTAGATTAGAAAAAACTGAAATGTGAACAGAAGTTAATGCTTCTATATAAAAAGCCAGATAATCACCGTAGTCAGTTGTGTTAGATTTCTCACCATTTCATTAAAAGAAAGACCTGGATTTCGAAGGGGAGGCGCTAAATTTCTGGAGTCACAGAGTGCCTTTAGTTGTGGATTCTGAGGAGCACCCAGTGGCAGGAGCAGCAGGCAGGAGACAGGGGAAACATGATGGGGATAGGAAGGAGCAATGTGTGATCTCCCCGGAATAGTGTTTTGTGATGCCTAAGCTCACTTTCCTTATGGTGAGATGTATGTTAAATGATGGTTTTTGCAGGATTCAATGCTAAATCAAAGCAATATTCCGGAATGCAACATTCTGGAGAAAAGACTAGAACTGATTTTTATTCCAAGGGATAGCTCAGTGCAGTCTTCTCTGGCAAAAAATCGTAGGGAAAATATCACATCCAAATAGAATGATTTTTTTCATCAGCCATTCCGAATGAATTACAACAATCTCCAGTATCCGAGTTAGTGATGGAATGAAAGAGTGACCAAGAGTTGTGTATTGATTCATCATCTTTGTTATTCTCTCTCCAGGTAATTCATTGTTGTTCACTGGCTGGCAGGGAATGGGGATGTTTTGGTGACAGTGCATTTAGACTGTAAAGTCTTTGGAGCAGGGACTGTCTCTTTGTTGTGTGTTTGTACAATGCCCAGAACAATGGGGCTCTTCAGTCTAACAGAGAAAAGGAAAACGTGATCCAATGGCTGGATGTTGAAGCTAGACAAATTCAGATTGGAAATAAGGCAAAAAATGTTAACAGGGTAATTAACCATTGGACCAGTTTACCAAGGGTCGTGGTGGATTCTCCATCACTAACCATTTTTAAACTGGATTGGATGTTTTGTCTTAAAAAAAAAACGCTCTAGGAATTATTTTGGGGAAGTTCTCTGGCCTCTGTTATACAGGAGGTCAGACTAGATGATCACAACAGTCCCTTCTGGCCTTGGAATCGATGATTACTGACTGCTATAGCGGCAGCAAAGTAACACAATCATCCCATAATGCGTTTAACACTGTGTGCAATTTAGAATACACAAATCTCACAGCAATAATAAGGGAGCCACAGGAGACCCTTCCACAAGCACTGGCAAGAAACCCTCTGATATTTCAGATCCTACAGGAGTTCCCAAGAAGATCAGGACTGAGGTGAACCTACTTGTCAGACAAACATTTATTTATACTTGTTTCATGCAGATAAATTAAGGAGATGTAGCAGCACAATGATCACTATTTGAAATGCTAAACATGTTGAATAGAAATCACTGCTGATGTCCATTAATAATTTTAAAAGCTTTGCAAACATCACTAAAACCCTTTTCCATTTTACTACTGCTAAAAAGCATATATTTCTTCTCCGTGAACAGACAGGTCAACTCTAACCATGGCCTCATCCTGCTCCTTTTACTCATTCACTTAGGGTATGTCTACACAGCAAATGAAGGAGTAATTGTAATGCATTTAATCTAGCTAGCACGCGGAACAGTGGTAATGAAGATGTGGTGGCACAGACTTCAATATGGGCTAGCAACCTGAGTGCATACCCAGGGTCCCTGGCAGGCTTGTACTGGGTCACTTTCCCCATGCTGAAGCCTGGCCACCATGTCTACTCTATTATTATTATCCTCTCTAGCTAGGTTAAAGCTAGTAGGGGTATGCCTGCCTGTGCTACAATCACACCTTCATTTGCTGAGTAGATATACCCATAAACCTAAGGCAATGGGACTGAGTGCAAGCAGGATTTGAGGCCACTATGGGGTCCCTCATATGGGATTTGTAAAGATAACCAGTATCTGTATAAAGTTGTAACTGCAATACACTACTGCTGTGTTTTCCTGTCATTCTTCTCTTGCAGGGATAGGCAGCTACGTTAAACTACTCATGTTTAAGAGCTACAAGGAGCTTTTTCATGCAAATAATATGATCTTCCTTGAAAGAGTTAATAAGGCACTCAAAGTAAATACTGTACCAAGCACAGCAGCATTTAATTTCCCATAATTGTTCTGTCCCCTGTTGCCTAAAATGCTTTTCATATCCTTCTGGGTTCAGGTGTTTCTGTTGCTGGAAGGTAAAGACAAGTAGTGACAAGTATATTGTATTGTGTTAAAAACTAAGAAGATCATATGACCTAGAAAGAGTGCGAGAGAGGCTCACGCGCACACAGTGTTAGAGCCCATCAGCACATTAAACAATGGAGAAATGGTTTGTAGCTGATAGGAATGAAGAGCAGTTAATATGCAGCAGGAAAAGCAAAACTAGAGAAGAATCTGCACCTATTTCTGCATTCATTGGACAAGCAGCACATTTCTCTAGCCTTTAATTTATCCTTTTAAAAAATGGTGTGGAAATTTAGTGCTTGCGTAAGGTCTAAACTGAAAAACCAGGAGACTGATGTCCTCGAGCCACAGGACAGGTACAGTACAAGGCAGCAGCAGCACAAACTTCACCCACATTGCCCTGGCATGGTGTCTCCATTCTCACCCAGAGCAACCATCTCTAAGCCTGAGACAATATAGCAGTCTACATGCCCATTCAATCCATGGCCTCTCTGTTGAGGTCAACAAAAATGCCAAGTAGTGTCAGTTATGAAGGGTTTTAGACATTTTAAATGGACATTTGCATCTGATCCAAATCTCAACAAAGTCAATGGAAGCCTTTCCACTGCCTTCAGTGTGCTTAGGAAATGGCATGTGTTCTTCAGGAACTGGACTGAGATCGCCAAACTCATGGCATGGCCACTGAACAGTATTTTTCTAGCTTCAGTGGTGGATGGAGTTCCACTTACATTTCCATAACATTTCAAATAACAGTTAATTAGGTGTAATGTTCCCCTTCGAAAAGAAACTAAAATAGAAAACACGAATTGCATGTTTTGAAGGTCATTCCCAGTTCAGCTCTTTTGTGTCTTATTTGTCTCATGATTTCTCCCTGCATTTTTGTGCATACTTAGGTGATTCTGTGTTAACTGAATTTGCAAGTGGGTGGTAATGTTTTCCACAAGAACAGGAAACACATTCTCAAAGGCACTAGAGTTTCTCTTTCAACAAAATATAGAGCATGATTGAAAGAGTGAAGGAGGCTGATGGTAGCTGAGCTGTGCCACAAGTGTCAAGTGTTATGTGCCACAATTCGGAAACCCAGTAGTCGTGATGAGCAGTATTTTTCTAAAATCTGGACATTATAAATCAAAATATTTAGCCAGATTACAGTGAAAAGATGAACTAGTTTTTAGGGACAAGGTACCCAGGTGTTGAGGTATTGGTGAATCTGATTGTTGAAGCTCAAATGGGGAGCAGCTGGCTCTCAACTCCTCTGGAGCCTGATCCTTATTCTAATCTTGTCAACATCTATCTTTAAAGAAACACACCCATAATATGTGGGGAGAGGTTCATCCACACCAGCAGGATCTCTGATGAAGGAAGTAGGTAGGCACCCCCCAGTGCATCCCTATCATCACTAGACCTCAACTGCTTGTTTTACTGAGTGTCTAATGCCTGCAGCAGACACATCTGTATAAAACATAATAGGATCAGACCTGTTTGTCTCCTTCTGGGATGTGTATTAAAAGGAAGTGCTTGATCCTGCACAGTTTTCCTACTTACCTCAGTAATAGCTCACCTGAATAAGACTTATGAAGAGATAATTAAAAAACATTCTCCTGGTACCTTCCAAAAAGGATCCCTAAGTGTCCTAACTCATTATGGAAACATCAGAGCCAGAATTCTGTCCCTTCAGCAGTAGAGAGCACACAAAATCATACAAATAACTTGTTTCTAGCACTTTATTTGGTTATTAAGGAACAGGGCAAATTTTAGGTACTTTTCAAAATAACAGCATAACCCTCACTCTATATAGCGCCTTGCAAATGGGATGTGACTTGCCAGTTAGGTAGTGAGGACAGCAAGCTATGTCCCTGGGGAACCTACTTATTCTTTCATAGGCTAGTAGATGTAAATATATGTTTAAGGGCCTCATAAAGGCTTGAATATTTTTTTACATTGATCATTTCCCCAAATTGGCTCCTAATAAAATGGCCAACATGAAGTTGTACTTGCTTCTAGGATTGTTTGCATTCTTTCTGCGTATGCTGGTCATTCAAGGTGCAGAAGCTACATGTAGATTGCTAGGAAAATTTGATTTACATGGCTATGTGGAATCTGAGAACCATATGCTGATAATAGGAGGAATGTTTCCCATTCACTTCAGGACTATACCAGAAAAAGAACCAACTACTTCAGAGACAGTGTCACCAAAATGTGAAGGGTAAGACATTTCCCCTCCTATGCAGGTAGCAGCTTGACAGATAAATGAGGGGTGTGTGTGTGTGTGTGTGTGTGTGTGTGTGTGTGTGTGTGTGTGTGCGCGCGCCAGTGCAGGTGTTTTATTACTGGATAAAAAATGGTAGAATTCGTAAGATGTGCAAACAGTGGCTTCCACTTAAGAGAAGCTGAAGGGTAGCTCTGAGTGGCTTGACCAAGGAAGAACTCTTTTAGACTCACCCATCAGAAATGCTATCTACAGACTAGACATGGCTCCTTTGGGTACAAGAGACAGATACAGCAAGTGCATCCATTTTTATGGAAGATTTTGCTCAATATTGTGCGTAAAGCTGACTCCAGTGTCTAGCCACCAATATGCAATCAGCAGAATGCCTGTGTTAAAACCTGAATTTTCTAGCGTCATTTATTAATTATTCTGAGCAGTTATGATGTTCAGCATCTGGCTGGAGGGTACTGGGGATGCGCAATAGTGCCCGGACCCAGCAAAACACTTAAACGGATGCCTAACTTTATGCACACAGCTAATCCCAATGATTTAAGTGGGAATATAAATGAGTTTTAAATTAAGCATCTGCTTAAATGCCGTGCTGGATCAGAGTCTAGGTGCTCAAATACCACTGCAGCGGTTGCAGCATGAAAAACTCGATGGAATAAGGTAGAATAGCCAATACATTAGAAAGGTGTAATTTCTTCTCTAACGCCCCATCATTTACAACACAGAGTAAAATCACACCTGTTTTTGTTGTCCAGTAACCATGAAATAGTGTCTACATTGTGGGGGCACTAAAATGTCACAGATTTTATTGATACATCTTTGTGCTGTTCTGGAAAGGCCATTCTCAGCAAAGAGAGAGCATTATGTACGCTTAAGGGGTTTAAGACTCAGTTTAAGCCAGGGCTATTCACTGCATTCAGTGAACTGTATGGTAGTCTGTACTGTGAAATGCCCAGAGGGACTCTACTAAGACCACTGCAGCGAGTTTATGAATAAAGGTAATTGCATACCATGTATTTAACCATATTTTGTTCTGTATGTCTTAGGAGCCAATAAAGTTGATTCTGAAAGGAGACAAAAATGGCACAGAACACTTTGCTATTGCTAGTATCATGGGTCCAATGCAGGCAGGTGCTGTATTCCTTAAGTTTCCATTGCTGTCAATGGGGATTGCAGGTGGTCAGCATCCCTTTTCAGGATCAGACCCTTATTGCATACTATTTGAATATAGAACAAGGACCTAATCGTCTTCCCATTGACTTCAATGGATGCTGGTTGGAGGCTATATAGACCCTTGTTTCTTGCACAGAACGTCCATTGAAGTCAACAGGAATTTTGCACAAAAACTGACAATAGAATATGGGCCATAAAAAAGAATCCTTGTAGCCTCAAGCCTGAAAAATGCTAACAACACTTTGTTCCACTAATTTTATTGCATTGTCCTTTTAAACAATATGTAATTTTTATACTTGTTAAAGTTTGCTAGTGAGTAATTCCCTGTAAACCTACCACTATGATTACTTTGTTGCAAAATGTTTTCTGTTATTCTGTAGTTGTAAATAAAGAATCCTAATTCTGAGAATGCTGAGGGCCAGCAACTCCCAAAGAATTAATTGGGAGTTACATGGGTTTAGCACCCCTCAGGATTTTATCCCCAGTAACTTTCACAATAAAGTATTTGTTAAAGCTTCTGGCGTTGCTGAGTAGAAAATAGCAGCAGTATTGCTGGAAATAATATCACATTTCTGAATATATCGTAAAACAATTGTGCACACATCCCACAGAATGCAAAACAGGGCAGAAATTATGCTTTCTTCTTCTCTAAGGTAACTACAACATAGATTGGAATAGCAATAGATCCGTTTATGTTTCCTCAGGGATTTCTATTGCTACTTTTGAGGAAGAGGAAGCATATCATATGGAAATAGGATTGGTATATGAGTTGTTTAGATTTTTTTTTTCCTTCTCAGAACAAATTGTCCAGCTGCAAGTAAAGCTGGGTGAATAATTCATAATGTATAGTTTACATGATGAATCTCACCCCTTTTTCAGTGTGAATTGTCTGTGAACAGCCATTTTTCTCAAGTGTATTTATTATTTGAAATTGTTCACCATGAATAAGGTCTATAGATTGCATCTGAGCATTTCATTAAAATTTTCATTAGAATTTTGTATCCTGTGTTGGTGAGTCTGGATTGAGCACAGAGGACACATATTTGTGTTAGGTTTCTATTTCCTAACTGAATGAATGTAGTTCTTTGAACAAAAGTACTGATATAAAAACTCAGGCTTTCAGTATCAGAATTCACTTTCCATTAAGGTGAATTCTCCAGATTGCATGGGTCTTTGGAAATGTTTCCTCCTGTTTCAATCAACAAGGTTTTGCACAAGTGCTTAATTTGTAATTGTGATAAATGAAGGGGGGGACGGGATAGCTCTCTTTTATGGACACCCAGCCAGTTAGCTACAAAATCCCTGTTCGTAACTATTCTTTACTTGCTTTACCTGTAAAAGGTTAAAAAAACCCATAGGTAAAAGAAAGGGAGTGGGCACCTGATCAAAAGAGCCAATGGGAGGGCTAGAACTTTTTAAAATTGGGGGTGAAAAAACGTCCCTTTGTCTGTTGTTGTTCTCCGGTCAGAGCAGGACAGGGCTGGAGCTATGCTGTAAAAAACTTTAAAACCAGGTATGAAAAAGCATCAAATCATACCTCAACCCTGCTTATCTGAAACCCCAATTATGTAGTAAATCAGGGAATGTCTAGGAAAACACAATTAGGGTTATTTCTCTTATTTCTTATAGGCTTGTGACTCCTCTGTGCTAACCCCAGATGCTTTTGTTTTGCTTGTAACCTTTAAGCTGAACCTCAAGAGAGCTATCTTGATACTTAATTTTTGTAATTGTGTTTTTTAAATCTAGCAAAAGCCTAAGTTCCAAATGTATTTTCTTTCTTTTTTGTTTTTAATAAAATTTACCTTTTTTTAAGAACGGGATTGGATTTTTGGTGCCCTAAGAGGTTTGTGCACATGTTGTTTAATTAGCTGGTGGCAACAGCTGATTTCCTTTGCTTTTCTTTCTCAGCTCTTCCCTGGAGCGGGGGTGAAAGAGCTTGAGGGTACCCCACAGGAAGGAATTCCCAAGTGCGGCTTCTGGGTTCTCTAAAAAGGGGTTTTTTGCACTTGGGTGGTGGCACTTGGGTGGTGGCAGCATCTACCCATCCAAGGTCAAAGAGAAGCTGTGACCTTGGGAGTTTAATGCCAGCCTGGAGTGGCCAGTATTAATTTTTAAAATCCTTGCAGGCCCCCATCTTCTGCACTCGAAGTGCCAGAGTGGGGAATCAGCCTTGACAGTAATGAAAGACGTGCTGAAGCTAAAGCAATTTTTCATAACTAATGCAGCAAGCCCAGAGGTGCTGGGACTATGAACTGCCCTGGCACAAATTAAGCACTTGTTTGCACTAAAAAGTGGTTTTAACCAAAATGCCCAGAGCTGAGCATCTCTGAAATGTTTGTAGATCTTTGTAAATTTTCCAACCAGTCTGGCTTGAGTTTTCAAGGAAAGCTAAAACTAAGCAGATTTCATGTTTCATGATGACAGCTTCTAATTATTCTAATTATAGCCCGGTCAGAAAGGCTGAGAGAAAATTCAAGCAATCTGACTAATCTGCTGAGGGCTTTATCTTTCAAAGTGCAGAGGGCCCTCTACTGTCATTGGAGTCCAACAGAAGTTGAAGGCACTCAGCTGCTGGCAGGATCAGCCCTCATTCTCTGGAAAGGCACTGCATATTTATGACAAGTGAATAAAATTCATTGGCCACAGTCTTTGGTCTGGCTGTGCTATGCTTGGCACAAGACTGGGAGGTGGGAAGAGATAGAAGGGGTAAGAATATTTTCTGATAGTGATTTGTTGTGTTAGTGGAGTTTGTTTGAGTGTAAATTTATCCTGGGATTGATCAATCTATCCTTCCTTCCTGGAAATACAAATCCCACCACCAGTGGGCCCCTCAGGATTGTTGTCCAGTCATGGGCACATCTTGGCCATGTCAGCTGAACATGTCACAAATAGCAGGTCTGCTGCTGCTACTGCTTCCTGAAGTCCAATAAAAGCAGCAGAGGCTGGAATGCTTCTGCTAGATTTTCTTGGTGACATCCTGGCTTCTTTTTCTGTTTCCCAGGAAGCACCAACATCTAGTGTAGGTTTTAACCCAGAGTGCTAGTTCCAGGCACAGTTTGGACTGTGACTCCATTAGAATGGATTGCATGGATGTGATTGTGGCAACTGGTGCTCCACCTAGAACAGTTAAAGGTTTAAAGAGAGGAAAGACTTGAAGCCTACGCAAACACTCCTAGGTTTGAATTCATGTAACTTTCCCAGAACATTTCCAGGGGATTGGTGTACATGGTTTCATAATCTCTGAGTTTCTTATTGAATCTCAAGACAAAACTCAGAGGGAAAAGGGCACGTTTAGTTAATTAATTAGTTGTAATATTGGAGGAGTATATTGGTTCATATTGAAACCTCAGAGATGAAACATTACAGCTTCTCTATTTTGGTTCTACTTTCCATAGGCAGGACTTTTACAAATTATTATCATTATTAAAGCTTCTAGGGTGTTTGTCTGTGTAGTACCTGGGCACCATTGCACCAATACATAAGCACATCAGCTTTCTCCATAACAGGAACAAAACTTTCCTTTACTGCCTTACAGATCAAAGCCACTTTAGAAGAGTCACATTGAAGTGGATTATTTGGTGGCTTATTACCTCCAAGCTCATCACTGAGTCAGTATTTTCCTTATGAGCGGTTTGTAGCACATGCAGTCTGTTAGTGTAGAGAGAGCAGAAGTTGGTTTTAATTCTCAGAATCACATGTTATATAGAAATCAGACAAGTACAATTGTTTCTAATTATGGTGATCTTTCTCCCCTTAAACTCTTTATTAAAATATTTACAATGTAAGAAAAGTACTTTTGACTCTCGTGCAACCAACAGCAGTGATTGCTTCTTTTTGTTTTGGTGTCTTGAAAGACTCATAAGGTGCAGTATGAAATAATTAAAGCATTTTCCCTCTGGGTTTGTCCAAATGATGGCAAAGCAGAACACTAGGGCTTTGAGTGGAGCATGGATTTACACTCAGTTCTGAATAAACCATAATTTCAAAGGCTGAAAGTAAGACAAAGACAAAATTCGTAATTTATAAGTTTGCACAGAGCTCACGCTAAGCTACTGAGGAGATGTAGGTAAAGGCACATGTCCATGGGAGGTAGCTGTGAAGAATAAAGGCAATGTCAACTTTGCTTCTGTTTACATTGTGACCTCCTATGTTTCTCTACTTGAAATAAATCATCTACTGGGATTCTTGGGAGGAACTCCACTGCTGGTCTGATGCTAATGACAAGCTTTTGTCGAGATGTTCTTAATATAAGATGAGGTGGGTGAGAACAAAGTGTCACTGGAAAATGACGTATCAAAAAAAAGTGGTTGGTTCTCAGCCAGTTTGGCTCTGAGGATGATGGAGTGACTACAAAATAAGGACCTGCTCCTGTAGTCATTACTCAGCTGAATGGTCAGTGATTGCAATAGGATAACAAAAGATAATGAGAATACTCATGAGTAAGGGCTGCAGGATTAGACCCTCCATGATCATTCACTTACTATTCATTTTGGAGCTGATCCTGGGAGGTGCTGAGTGCCTTCTAGGAAGTTTCTGAACATTCTCCAATCAGATCAATTTTTACAGGATCAGATTTCATCAAAACCCATTACTTTTCAGGGAAAACTGTGCATTCACAAAATGTGTTGCTTTGCTTTTAGGAATGACACAAGAAGTGTGTTCCATGTGAAGTGCTTTTGGCAAATGTATTCAGCACTGACAAATACTTTGTCTTTGCAGATTTAACTTCCGAGGTTTCCGTTGGGCCAGAGCTATGATACATGCCATCCAGGAGGTGAACAATAGGCTAGATATTCTACCAAATATAACACTGGGTTATCACATCTATGATACCTGCTTTACAACATCCAAAACTGTTGAAGGGACTTTGGCATACTTGACTGGACAGAATGAAACAATGCCCAACTTCAGATGCAGTGCTGGTGCACCTCTTGTAGCAGTCATTGGAGCTGGTGGATCAACATTGACTATTGCTTCTTCAAGAATCGTAGGGCTCTATTATTTCCCTGAGGTAACTGAAGTTTGTATTTGTTTAAAATCTAAATATAATGAGCAATATTTGAGAGACAAAGTGGGTGAAGAAATATCTGTTATTGAACCAACTTCTGCTGATGAATGAGACAAGCTTTCGAGCTACACAGAGCTCTTTTTCAGGTCTGGGAAAGGTGCTCAGAGTGTCACAGTTAAACACAAGGTGGAATTTCCCAGACCTGAAGAAGAGCTCTGTGTAAGCTCAAAAGCTTGTTTTTGACCAACAGAAGTTGGTCCAATAGAAAAGTTATTATCTCATCCAACTTGTCTCTCTGAGTTAAGACACCATTCAAGGTGAAGTGGCCAGTCAACACCTTGTATGCTCTTCACTTTGAATGATCTAACACATATTGTAAGAACTTTCCACCATTTTACTGGCTACAAAACAGGCTTAACTGGCCACTGGAGGACCACTTCTGTGTAAGGGAATCCTTGGCTGGCTCAAAGCCACCCAATAGCTCATACACTGTTTCCTTCCCAGCAGACAGTGCAGGGACCATGGCTGGGCAAAGAGTGGTGTGACCAAAGCTTCTCTGAGTGCTGGTGACCCCTGGCTCCTCATAATTACATTTTCATTACTAGGCTTCAGAGTGCACACACAGTTGACTTGGAGCATTCACACTTCTCTCAGCGCTATTGTTTCAAGCTGTCTGTATTGCATTGGTTTACACTTGGTTTACCTTTTGAAATTTAGGTTCTGGAATACACATACAGCAACATAAAAATAATCTCTAATGATGCAGCAGTTAGAGGCTGCATAGTCACATTAAACACTGGGCCCCGGCTTTGGTGAATGTTGCCCTATAAATACCAAAGATAGCTAAATAGAAGAAAGTGAAAAACAAAGCAGTAACTGGGCCAGTAATCCCTCAATACTTTTTTTTTTTTTTTTGGTAGGTTGGTTATGCCTCCTCCTGCTCGGTTCTTTCTGACAAATACCAGTTCCCTTCCTTTCTGCGCACTATACCGAATGATAACCATCAGTCACTGGCTATGGCAGAACTTGTTCGACATTTTGGTTGGGTATGGATAGGAACAATAGCAGCAGATGATGACTATGGAAAATACGGAATCAAACATTTTAAACAAAATGTAGAGAAATCTGGAATCTGCATTGCTTTCTCTGAGACCATTCCAAAAATATTTTCCAGGGAAAAAATACTAGCAGTTGCGGAAGCTATAAAAGAATCCACAGCAAATATCATTGTAGTGTATTCCTCTGATATTGACCTCAGTCCCTTAATGGAAGAAATTGCAAACAGTAAAATTACTGGCAAAACCTGGATTGCAAGTGAGGCCTGGGTTACATCAGCACTAATTGCTAAACCTGAATATTTTTCATTCCTTGGTGGGACCATTGGTTTTGGAGTACGGAGAGGTGACATACCAGGATTAAAAGACTTTCTGCTTGATGTGCATCCAGATAATGATGCTAGTGATGACTTGACTATTGAGTTCTGGCAGACTGCTTTCAATTGCACTTGGCCTAACAGCACGGTACCTTATAATACAGATTTTAGAATAAATGTAACAGGTCGAGAGAGTGGAGTACATCCTGTTTCTGATCAGCTCTGTACTGGAAAGGAGAAATTGGAAGACATAAAAAATACCTACCTGGATGTTTCAGAGCTCAGAATAACATATAATGTCTATAAAGCTGTGTTCACTGTGGCCCATGCCCTTAACAATTTAGACACCTGTGTAGAAGGAAATGGACCATTTCCAAAAAATTCCTGTGCAATTATATATGATTTTGAGCCCTGGCAGGTAAGCATTGCTTTTCCCTATCATAATTTTACATAATGAATTAAAGAGAGAACTTTAATGTGGTATCTGCAATTGCATTTAACTTTCTTTTAATTTTTAAAAGTGTATCTATAAAGAAAATAAATTCAATATTAATAGCAGAAAAATTAAATATAAAATGAGTAATAGGTAAATTTGAAATATATGCTGAAATCAAGTGACGAGGTATGGTTTGCACTAAATGAGCCTGATTCAGATTTTGCTTACACCTGTGTAAACCGGGTGGAAGGATGGTATTGTGGTTAGGGCCTCTACCCTAAGAGTCAGGAGACCTGGCTTCAGTTCCTTGCCCAACCACAGACTTCCTGTATGACCTTGGGCTAGTCAGTCTATATATGAGTTAATAATAGCACTTCCCTATCCCACAGGGATGATGTGAGGTGCTCAGATATTATTTGTATTACCATAGGACCAGGAGCCTCAGTCATGGACCAGGACCCTGTTGTGCGAGGTGCTGTACAAACATAGAACAAAAAGATAGTCCTTTCCCTAAAGAACTTACAGTCATGGGTCAGACAAAAGATCAATGGCTACAGACAGACCGATAGGGGAGTACAAGGAAACAATGAGACAATATTGGTCAGCATGATAGGCTGTAAGTAGATAACAATGGAGTTATGCTGGTGTGAAATCAGAATCAGGCCCTTTGAACATAAGATCGTCGTTAGCTGAGACTGTGTTTATTATGTTGTCCATGCACATTTTGTGATGTCTTTTCCTTGCTTTCAAGTTCTTGGGTTTTGTAAATGATGTGAGAGATAACTACTCTAGGCCAGAGTCTGATACTCTTACACTGAGTAGCACCTTGCTCCACAAGTAGCCTCATTGATTTCATGGGGACTAGTTGAGGAGTAAGGTTCTACCCAACATGAGTAAGGGTGGCAGAAATTGGTACAATGTTATTACTTGGACACACCAGACATAGAAGGTATATATGTGATGGGTTGGATCACAGAAAACCCCTTGGGACTGCCAACTGATGTGCTGGGACTACCTCTGAGCCCGCTTTCCCTGGTAGCTTGGGACTTCAGAGCTCTGCCTGGTTTGATCCAGACATGCTAGCCTGCTACAAACTTGGATCCAGGTCTGAACAACGTCCCCCAAAAGTTGCAGGCTTAACTGAAAACAGCTTAAGAAGTGTTCCTGTCCCCAACACTCAGATGCCCAGCTCCCAGTGGGGTCCAAATCCCAAATAAATCCGTTTTACCCTGTATAAAGCTTTATACAGGGTAAACTCAAATTGTTCTCCTCCCCCCCCCCCCCGGTATTAATACATACTCTGGGTTAACTAATAAGTAAAAAGTGATTTTATTAAATACAAAAAGTTGGATTTAAGTGGTTCCAAGTAATAGACAGAACAAAGTGAATTACCCAGCAAAATAAAATAAAACACGCAAGTCTAAACCTAATACAGTAAGAAAGTGATTACAGATGAAATCTCACCCTCAGAGATGTTCCAGTAAGCTTCTTTTACAGACTAGCCTCCTTCTAGCCTGGGTCCAGCAATCACTCACACCCCTGTGGTTATTGTCCTTTGTTCCAGTTTCTTTCAGGTATCCTTTGGGGGCGGAGAGGCTATCTCTTGAGCCAGCTGAAGACAAAATGGAGGGGTCTCCCAGGGGCTTAAATAGACTTTCTTTTGTGGGTGGAGACCCCCTCCTCTCTCCTATGCAGAATCCAGCTCCAAGATGGAGTTTTGGAGTCACATGGGCAAGTCACATGTCCATGCATGACTCAGTTCCTTACAAGTGGCAGCCATTGCTTACATGCTACCTTGAACGTCCCCAGGGAGACTTCTTATTTGGATTAGAGTCTTCCAAGGTTCTATGTCTGTTAAGTGTTTCTTGATTGGGCACTTAACTTGCAAATTCCTTTCTTAAGAAGCTGACCAAATGCCTTACTAAGGCTACTTAAAATCAAACAAGTGCACAGCCAATATGCATAACTTCGAATACAAAAATGATACATGCATACAAATAGGATGAATATATTCAGTAGATCATAACCTTTTGAATGGCATATGTAGCATAAAACATATTCCAGTTATATATATTCCAGGGAATGAAGAAGCTCCTTAGCTATGTAAATTTGTCACAGGCCCACTTAAATTAATGGGTCTAGGATAATTTATACTAGATGAGGATCTGCCCCAAGATATGTCAGAGGAACTTGAGGCCATTATTTTACACAGAGCGTGGTGAATGCTGTGGGTTAAATGAACTTCCATCTGAGGTGGTAAAATCAAGTAGTATTAATGGACCTGAGCAGAATTACACAGAAGTTTTACTACATAGAATTTAATGAGTTAAAAGGAATATTATTCAGTTTGGTAGCGTAATAAGCAGCAAGCAGCCCATCCTTTTGGGGACACGGAAGGGGATTTTTCATCAGTCATGCTTTTCTTCCCATGGGAGGGATTACTTGACCACTTATCTGGCACAAGATTATATGTACATATATTTTAAAACTTATCTTACTTTAAGTTTTTAAAATCTTTGAGGCAATTCTAGACATGACAGGTCCATGTCCTACTTCAGATCCTTCCCAGCTATGTAACTAGTGTACATAACTCTGTAAATTAATTTGACAATCACTTTCCCCCTGTTTTATAGTTAATGTACTATCTGAAGAATGTTAAATTTACAACCTTTGACAATGAGCTAGTAAAGGTAGATGACAATGGAGATGTGTATGCGTCATATGACATTATAAACTGGCAGTTGAATGAGACTGGAGAAATCTCCTTTGTGAAGATTGGAATCTATAATGATACAAAAGATGGGCATGAGATGAAGATATATAATAACGACTCCATATTCTGGAACACTCCAACATTAAAAGTTAGTAATCTTTGCCTCTTTTCTTCTTAATGGACCGCTGTGACTACTGAGACTGGTGTTATGCAAATTATTTTTTTTTACTGTTACTTTGCCTGCTGTTATCCCACCTCCTAGTCATTTCCCTACCTCTATTTGTCTGTTTATTTAATTGCTGTGTATAGTCAAAATACTAGATTGTAAAATCTCTGGGGCAGGGATTGTAATTTGTGTTGTGTGCACAGAGTATAGGTACAAATGGGGCTCTTATCCCTAATTATGGTCAGTAGGCACTGCTGCGATAGAAATAAATAATAATAATAATTAATAAAAGACAGTGCAGACTAGCCTGTGATTACTTGGTGTTGGCCATATCATGAAGTCCTTACTCACTGACTTAATGGGAGTGTTGCCTGAATAAGGATTGCAGGTTTTGGCCCCTTAGAAAGCTTTTTTGAACATTTTTCAATGTGTTTGAAGTCACATATTTAATAAACAAATATATCTGTTTGTTCAAATACATATATAATATCTTTGTTTAGAAACCAATCTTATCTAGAAACCATCCTGTTTGGTCATGTACAGAGCTGTAGAGCTTTTTGTACAGGATATTATTTTCATTTAAAATACAACCTGTTTCTTCTTTATAAAAATGTATTCTTTTACTCTTTGGGTGACGTTTGCTTCCTCTCTCAGTAATGGATAACTATTTTTGTTGTTGCATTTTTAATGTTCCAGCAGCACATTAATTATTTAGTACACACTGCTGTAGTTTAGTCTGGCCAGCACATCTGGTGGAAAAATAACAAATAATACATTTGATCTGGAGCACAAAGCCGAGCTCTTAAGTTTTAGGGGTGGAAAAAAGATGACAAGGTTCCAATGTAGACTGTAATAAATGAACTTTTTTGGGAGCCCAGGTTTGCACATTGGGAATGATCCATTTTTAGCTACATATTTATATACCTAATGCATTTCTCTGTAGAAGAAATAGATTTGACATTGTATACTGTTCCTTTTAGCCTCCGCGTTCTGTGTGTACTGAAAATTGCCAACCTGGTGCTAGAAAGGGGATCCGACACGGGGTGCCTGCATGCTGTTTTGTCTGTATTCCATGTGCAGATGGAGAGATAAGTAATGAAACAGGTACAGCACAAAAGCCTCATGTAAGAATAAATAGGTATAGACATATCACTGATTTCATCCAGATAATATAATAGATCATTCAGATCTATATGAGATAAAATTAGAATGACCAGAGTTCTTTCAGATACAGTAGAATTTTTGTAACAGGCAAACTCAGGGCTTCATAAAATCTCTCTCTGTCTACGGTATTTCTAGAACACCCTTCACCATTGTATTGAGGTACTTATACCTAAACACTCCAATTCAGTATGAAAATATTTCTGAAAACTCAAAATTTTCCACAAAACTGAAATTCAGTTTCCCAGCTAGCTCTATTTTAAATACCAGCTGTTAATTCATAGATTATATAGCCAGAAGTGACCATTTTGATCATCTAGTCTGATCTCCTAGGCCATAGGACTTCTGAATTAATTCCTGGTTGAACTAGAGTAATCTTTTAGAAAAACATCCAGTCTGATTTAAAAATTGCCAGTGATGGAGAATCTACCACAACCTTTGGTAAGTTGTTCCAATGGTTAATTATCTTCACTGGTAAACATTTGCACCGTAGTTTGAATTTCTTTAGCTTCAACTTCTAGCCATTGGATCTTGTTATATCTTTGTCTGCTAGACTGAAGAGCCCTCAGTTACCAAATTTCTGATCCCCTTGTAGGTACTTAGAGTGTGATCAAGTCACCCTTAACCTTCTCTTTGGGTAGTAAAGAGATTGAGCTTCTTGAGTCTTTCACTGTAAAGTAAACCAATCATTTTATCAGTCTCATGGCACTTCTCTGAACCCTCTACAATCCTTCAACTATTAGGAACATGTCAACATGAAGAATGCTATTTAAATGACATAGCATGCCTTATACCAGCTATTTTCAATTAATGAAATGCATTGGCTAAATTTTATCCCCAGCAGCTATCCCAGTTAAGTGGGGTGAGATTCCATTAGCAGGCGGAATCCATCTGCCCAAACTTCTTAGTGGTTAACTTCTGTGCTTCACCGGACTGGAAAAAGCTTTATTTTGTATCTCCCCCCCCACACCCCCTCCGAAAACACACATCTGTAGCAAACTTGTTAATGAGAGTCTTTTTCAAACAGATACATTTAACAGTCCTTGCCTAAATCAATTAAAAATATTTTATGTATTTAACAGATGCAAGAGAATGCTTTCCATGTCCTGATGATTACTGGTCCAATACACTCAAGAATGAATGTGTGCTAAAGGAGGTGGAGTTTCTGGCTTATGATGAAGCTTTAGGGACCACACTGGTAGCTCTCTCTCTATTTGGAGCTTGTATTGTCCTTTCTGTGACCATTGTTTATAGGATGCACAGGGACACTGCTCTTGTGAAAGCCAATGACCGAGGGTTGAGCTTTCTCATTCAGCTATCTCTTGTCATTACTTTGTTAACTTCCTTCCTCTTTGCTGGTAAACCAAAAGAATGGTCGTGTCAGATCCGCCAAGTGACTCTTGCCCTGGGGTTTTCTCTTTGCTTGTCCTGTATACTGGGAAAAACTATTGCACTCCTGTTAACATATAGAGGTAGCAAGTTGAAGGCTGCAGAGAAGCATGACCATATATCCATGCAATCTTTTCATCAAAAACTTCTTGTGCTAATCTCTATGATAATTGAAGTGTGTATTTGCACAGCCTATCTCACATGTATACCTCCATATGTGTACAAAAATATGGAATTCCAAAATGTAAAGATAATTCTTGAGTGTAATGAAGGCTCCATAGAATTTTTATGTACTATGTTTGGGTTTGATGTATTTCTTGCTGTATTATGCTTCATCACTGCCTTCATAGCTCGCAAGTTACCAGATAATTTCAATGAAGCTAAATTTATCACTTTTGGGATGCTGGTATTCTTCATAGTCTGGATTTCTTTTGTTCCAGCCTATTTAAGCACAAGAGGGAAATTCAAAGTAGTTGTTGAGATATTTGCAATTTTGGCATCAAGCTTTGGTTTGCTTGGTTGCATATTTCTGCCAAAATGTTACATTATTTTACTGAAGCCAGAAAGGAATACAGAGGAAATAATCTCAGGCAAAGCCACCACTAATGACAAGAGTGCTCCATCCACCTCAGCCTCATGCACCAGTGAGGTTACCAACAGTACCCTCTCCACAATGGTACTTGATGAGTAGTAGTAGGTTTTTTTAGTTCTTGCTCTTCAGCATTTACTGTGATGATGTGCTTTATCTTCCTCAGTACTGACAGACAACTCCAGTGGATTCTCATGTATCATCAGATTGCCATTATTTCCAGTGGAAGTTATGGATTCTGGTTCTCGATGACACAACCAAATTCACACCATATTACATGTGCTGAGAAAATAATGCGGGTCATCACTGGGGAGCTTTTATGGTTGGATTTTTGCTTTTCTGATAAATAAATAGGGGTGTGTGCAGAGTGAGAGAGGTGGAATGAGAGAAGCATATGTTCTTGTGGGATATTAAATGCTTGTCTTTAGGGCTGTGTGAAACCTACTCGCTCTGAGAAACCTACTCGCTCTGACTATGTGTTTCAGCAAACGTTACCTTTAAGTATGCTTGCCAACTTTCTAATTGCAAAAAACTGAACACTATTGCCCCACCCCTTCTATGAGACCCTGCTCCTTCTCCAAGGCCCTGCAACTGCTCATTCCACCCCACCTACCTCTGTGGCTCACTCTCTCACACCCTCGCTCACTCACTCATTTTCACTGGGTTGGGGCAGGGAGTTGGGGTGTAGGGGGGTTGAGGGCTCTGGCTGGGGGTGAGGGCTCTGGGGTAATGCTGGGAATGAGGTGTTTGGGGTGCAGGAGGGGGCTCAGGGCTGGGGCAGGGAGTTGGGATGTGGGAGGGGGTTCGGGGTGCAGGCTCCAGGTGGCGCTTACCTCAGGTGGCCCCCAGGAAGCGGCGACATGTCTCTCCAGCTCCATGCATTGCCCCCGCCCACAGGTGCCACTCCTGTAGCTCCCATTGGCCGCGGTTCCTAGCCAATGGGAACTGCGGAGCCAGCACTCGGGGTGGGGGCGGTGCGCAGAGCCCCATGGCCGCTCTTATGCCTAGGAGCTGGAGGGATATGCGAGCTGCTTCCTGGGAGCCACGCAGAGCTCGGTAGGGAGCCTGCCAGCCCCGCGCCAACCGGACTTTTAATGGCCCAGTCACCAGAGCCGCCAGCATCCCTTTTTGACCAGGTTTTCCCATTGCACAGGTTTGGTTTGCACAGGTTTGGTTTACACAGGTTTGGGACAATCAAAATTGATATTAAATTTTGGCTTCATTTCAAAAATATACCAAAGGGTCAGATAAATCTGTGCAAACATTCTGAGCTTTATCAAGTCAATTTAGAAACTAACAAAACTCACTTGGATTCCCCTACCAAAGTTCCTTCCCGTCCCCTAGCAGGCTGTGGGCTCCTCCCTTTTCTTTAGTTGTCTTCCAGCATCAGAAGCCCAGTGGCCTTCTGTTCCTCTGATGTATTCAAGGGATTTGCACTTTTCTCTAATCTGGCTTTTTCCAGCCATGTAGGGTTTGTTTTCCATCTAATTTAATTTTTGGGACAGGAAAAGGGATGTAAACTGATAGGACGAGTCCCTCCACACAACTTTGTGTTTCCCAGCGGATCTGTGTCTCAGCTGCCAGAGAATTAAAGGGCTTCTAGCAGCAGCAGTTTGTAATTGTGATATGAAATTGCTTTACAATAACTACAGAAAAAAGTTAAAAAATTAAACATATCAAACGTGTATAATTCCATTTTAACTATCTGCATAAAATGCACACTTGTAGTATTTTATAATAAATATAATCTAGAGTTACGTATTGCTCTTTGTGGTTTGTAAATTTTTTGTAGAAGCTTGAAGGTAATATTTCTTTTGTAGTTGATTTTTGTCCTCCTAGTTGCTTGGATAAATACTGAACTTTGCTACATTTCTAATGGAGCATAAACGTCAAGACTTACACTGGTTTTAAACTTCTCCATCTACATATATTTCCAGTTCTGGGTTTAGCACTTGTTAAAACTGCAGGGAAATGCATGCAGTGTTTTCTGGTGTGTCATATCAAAATGTCAACGAGTGTATATATTTTTAATTTTTTTCAGCAAAAAAAAAGTTTCTAAATAGCAGTTATACCTCCAGATACAGGATATGTGACTTTGGAATCTGTGCAACTTGTGAAGGTAGCTTGAAATAAAATCTGTTCCCAATACACCAAGCCAATAAACAGAACTACTATTAGCCTAATCTGTCTTCTTGTCTGTCTAGCTTTTTATACTGTGCCCATTACCTTAGTATTTGAGCAACTTACTCTAAAATATTCCTTTTGTCATGTATCTATTATTGTACTTTGTGATTATAACCATGTAATTTTGTGCTAAAATCTGTCCTCTGATCAACATGCCTATCCTTCACCACAGGAAAACACGTTTAGGCTTCCTCCTTCCTTTCCTTTAAGATTACGTGTTGTCCTTTTGTCTGATAATCTCAGTGAACTGTGGAAAATGTGAGGAATTAAAATCACCTCTATGCCCAATAGACTATGCTGTGGTGTCACTTGCTGTGCTGTGGTATTTGCTATTTTCTGTAAACACAGACACACAATTCTACTCAGAAAGCTTGCAAAGCCATGTAGCCAAAACACTGAAGACCAATTCCTCCCCCCAGTGACAAATATTGTAAAAACATAGATTTTGGTCCTTCCCTTTTTCTTAGGACGATAGGTACCAGCCAGGCAGCCTCCTCCTGACAATACATAAGACTATGTCTCTGGGAAAGACCAATACATTTTATACATAAAATATTTTATTCACATTTTCCCTTAATAAAAAAGAAATAATTTTAAACAGTTATTATTTATGAGCACTGAAAATATAGTCAATCAATGCAACCAGATCATAAGCATTAGACTCTTTGCTAACTTACTGAAAATGTGACCTCATCATACACCTTAGACGAAGATTTTGCTACTTTATTTCAATGAAAACAACAAGAAACATAATATAGGGAAGAGTTAAGGTTAACTTATGTTCTCAGTTCTGGACTCTGTTAACTTCTAGTGACCTCAAGGTATTAGTAATGGATACAAGGTTGTGCCCTCAATGCATTAGTGATAAATTAAACACAAACATGGTGATACCAACTGATATGAAATGTCTCATATTTAGAGATAGTATCACCAATGATTTAATAATGCCTGTGATATACAGTGTCATGTCACCTGATGAACCCAGGCTACTTGCATATCATAGCACTGTGGCCAAGATACCTCAATGGAAATAAATAAGCCATAACAAGTCAGCGTCATATCCTGTGCATTAAGGTTCTGTTGATTTTCTTTATGCAATGCTGATAGACCGATAATCCATGTCAAACGTCTGTGTCTCAGACTCTTGTGCAGCTTTTGACATCTCCATACCCACTACTAGAATAGACTATGGATAGTCAGTGTGGCTATCACAGTTTATTCTGTGGATATTTTTTATCGTGGCCTCCCACAAGTGACTTCAGTATCTTTTAATCATTGACTGAATCACTTTCCCCCACAATGTGACATCATATTCGGTATTGGTTTCGTTGCGCTGTTTGAGAAGACAGGCAGAGCTGCGTGAACCCTGATGGGATCTGGTTACAAGCTGAACTCTGCTGTTTGATTTGCAAAAGTGGGAAGTGGCGAAAACCCTGCAGGTTTGCTTGAAGATTAGAGTTGTCTGAACTCTAACTTCCACAAGGAACATCCCATAGAAGTGGCTAGCTATGGGCTTGTTGGGGGTGGAGACACGCAGCTGTTATTGGGGAAGGGAGGTTAGCTGGACTTCACAAGAGGGACACCTGACCTGTGTGACAAAAAATGTCCCATCTTCACAAACTTTTGTTTAATGGACACGATAGTTTTGTATGAGGTTTGCTTCTGTGCATCAAAAATACAAAAAAACCAAAACCCCTTCAAGAACAGTAAAGTGTAATGACTTCAGCTTCCACTTGTATTTATTGGGAGACAGATTATCAGGGGGTCTGGGGAATTATCTGTCTTAGATTCAACTTGCAATCAGGGGGACAAGGCTACAATTTCACCTGCATAAAGCATGCACAGTAAGCACAGATATACGTTGCATGTGTATTTTTGTGTGTATTCAGTAAATATAGGTGCAATATATGTGCATACATTTGAAAATTTCTCCATAATGTGTTGAAATCTACCCATTTTACTGCATTAAAAAAGGGAAAGCTAAAAAGAAATAAAGTTTGTTTTCATGTAGAAAATTAAGCCTGGCAGTAACCAAAACTGCTGCTTCAGGTTTACATTTAGCAGAGCCTGTTGCATAATATCTGTTTCAACTCTATGTACTGTATATTGTGAAGAAGCTTAATGGCACTTCTGACACACTATATAGTTTCCAGGTGCAGAATTCTGTTTCAGTACACCTAGAAATCCAATACTTGTCCCCGAGTCTCAGTGGAACCTTGGCAACTGACAGCAGAGTTTGGTGTGGTAATCTGTTGCTGTGGGTATTCTCCGGGCACATACACCAGAATGGTTCAGTGACTTTCCAAGTTTATGCTGAAGTTCAATACTTCAATACAAGACTTGTTATATTAGGCAGTCACAGAGTAGTTCTAACTCCACAGACATCCACTTAATGTTCTCATTATGACATTTATCTCCTGACTTCTTAAAAAGGACCTTGCAAAGAGGAGATTATGTATTTCAGCAAAGATAATTCAGGAAGGCATATCTTGGAATGTAGTAGGTAAGTTAGGGCATCGTTTGGCCCAGTCAAAAATTGGAACATTCACTTTGCTTGGCATTTAGCTTTTAGTGATCCTGCCAGCTGGTACACTGCACACAGATCCAGTAAAATAACCATGCTAATAACTGTTAATAAGGAATAATGTATTACTGTCTCTATAGAGAATTTTAAGTAAACTTTTTCCAGTTTTGAAGATCCTCATAACAGTGACTGGCAACGACTCCTAAAGTTTCTAGACTCCAAAGAGAAGCATTTACACATTTAAAAACAACAAAAACTACTGATTAATATGATAGGAATTACTGATTTTAAAATAGCATCACAAAACAACCAGGAAATTTTCAGGGTTCTAAGGCCATAATTAGATTATTAAAAATAATAGTGTTGAGATCCATGTGGTACAACCACTTTTTCTTAGACTACTATTGACTTTCAATGAGAGTTGGTCATCTAACTGCTCTTTGTGTCTTTGACAATCTCCCCCATAATTGTCATGGGGTTTCTAATGAACAATGGATATAGCCATCCTTCAGTGTATTCTACTGAAGAATCAGCAAGGAAAAGAAATATGCTAATTAAAACAATCAAGAGTTCTTCTTTGACTGGTATTTGAGGTGGGCAGTATTTGACCCAGAGGCTTTTTTACTAGAAACTGCATGGAGGAGATACAAATAAATTCTCAAACTATTCAACAGACAACTGATTTCCACTGCAGTGTCTTAATTACATGAGATTAATTTGCTGCAGCTGAAGATTCTTATATACATACTAAGTTGACCAACTTAATTATACCCTACAAAATGATGAAAGCCAAGAACAGAGAATTTTTCAGGGCACAATCTTCAGTATTTATTGCACATATTGTAACACACAAGTTCTGCATCTTTGTTTGGTGAAGAAATAAGGCCCTTTTCATAGTCTTTCACTGTTAATTACACTGGTCTTTCCATCAAATGTAATAAATCTAATTGGAGTAACAAGATAGCAACAGTGCAGCAAATAGTAAATGGCTGTAATTATCAGCAGATTGGTTCTAATGAGCTTCCTTTGCTGTTCAGATTCCATGGACCATCAGTGGGTTAATTTGCTGACAGTATTATTTACTATGTACTGCAGTGCACAGAACACTATCTACATGAGATATGTCATGACAGTAACCAAAGTGTGCATTTCTTTTCCATTGCCCTGTGGTCGGTAACTGGATCATTAATTCAGGTATTTTTTTGGAAAACACTTTCGTGTCAGACTTAATCTGTGGAGAGGGACAAATTTCATTTTTAATTATGATCTGTGGTCTTTGGGATTACATACTGTGATGTGGTGTAAACGCCATACTGGCACTGAAAGGGTTAAGGGGCACTGTGACCTCAATTAGTGCACCTGATTGCACATGGAGGCTGGGCCAGGACCAATTTAAGATGAGACCCAGCTGGAGAGGAGCTGTGTGGCTCTATAAAGGAAGGATTTCAGGCTAAGTACTTTGCTGGGAGATTATACCTTAGGATCCTTTGCTAAGAAGTGCTGGGTCAGCTGAGATAGACAGCTGCTACTAAATAGGACAGGGGTATGCCCTAGTGGTGAGCCCTGATAAGAGCAGGATCTGGACTTTTGGGAAGAGAGCCCTGGCAGGTAGTCAGCAGAGGAATAAAGCAGAGGGAACTTGAAAAACAAAAGCTGAAGCCTGAGATGGGCAGAAAGTAAAAATCTGTATCCACTACAGGTGGGATTTATGAGGGGGGGGGGGGGGGTAAGTCTTCTGAGCCCAGCCCTCAAAGAAGGGTGAATCTTGAGTCTATGGAGCCTGAGAAGAAGAATGCAGGTACACAGTGGGGCCAGCAAGGGGCTGTGGGAGAGGGGGAAGGAGAGTCTGACTAGACAGACTTTGCCTGCTCACTACAGGGCCCCTACAGTGGAACCCAGAAGGGAGGGTGGGCTTCAGTTCCCTTGCCAGCTACCAGGGAATGTGGTGTGAAGCCTCTGATATAAGGTGATCCAGACTTTTGAAAGTCTGGAGGGGAGAAAGTATAAGGACCACAGGGCCCAGAGGTAGAAGATCTCTAGTAAGAATGCTGGACTCTCGTTTGCTGAACTCTGTTAGCCTGGAAGGGGAGAAACTTTAAAGTAACCTGGCTAGAGGGCTGAGTCATGAAATGAGACCAGCTGCCACAGGGCTGAAAGAGGTGATCTCTGGCCATGAGGGGAGGTGCCTTTGGTGAGTTCACTCTTCTACTCGTGCTCCTCTTCAATCTATGGGGGGTCTCCTAATGATGTCAGTGGGAGCCTTGTGCAAAATTCAGTTTGTCGAATATTGTCTCTAGGGGTTGACTTTTTTGAGTGACATGATTTTGGCTGTGGCTGGAGCCAGGCTCATGAGGTGAGAAACTCCAACTCTCTAATGAAGTTGAGCTTTGCATAGGCTGTCTGGCCCCATGCCTCCTGGGGCAGAATAAGCACCTAGTGCTGCTGTGAGCAGAGCTCTCTCCTTCTCCTCCTAGCAATCCAAAGCTAAAGAGCCCAGCTGCTCAGGACCGCTCTACTCCTTCTTCCCTTTCCCTTCCTGGGAGCAATGGTGATAGGCCTGCTCCTCCTTCCCTGCAGCACCTGCCTCTGAAGGGGGTGGGGGCTGCTAAGAGACCCTGCTGTAGCTTGGAAGGGGCACAGGGGACTCTGTGTCTGGAGAACAGAGGTGAGGATTGGGGAGAGGCTGAATTGATAGGGATGGGGGATCAGAATAAATTGCTGTGCAGGGGATGGGCAGCTGTGGGGATGAGAGCGCTGTCAGTGGGGCCAAATCACCTTACTCAATACATTTTTGGAGAGTAGACCATGCTAATTCACACCCACCTGCTAGGGATGGGCAGGGGGAGGTAAAACATCAGACAGACTGACCCCTCCCATATAGTCTCTTAAAGCCTGATTCTTTTTGGTCCGGTTTATGACTTTATGATCTCTTGAGGTTGGCAGGACTGTCTTTACATGGTAACTGAGGCATGTAACAGGACACTGGCTCTTAGGGCACATGGATGTATCCCATGGTGCTTGCTATGGCCCTTGAGCCTTTTAAGACTGGGAGGTATAATTGCAGGTCACATGCATGCTCCTGGTCATGTGTCTGTAACTTTAGCGCCCTCGTGGCCAAGATGGAGTCTGCTCTGCAGGCAGCTCTGGCCAAGAGATGGCGCGTGCAGGAATGCAGCAGGAAAAATCACTTCTACCCCAGGGGCACCTGTTCCAAACCCGCCAGAGTGAACACACCCACCCACAGAGAAAGTACAATGGATATAAGAAAAGGAAATATTTAGTTACAGAGGGATGAGAGGAGAAAAACAACAAGGGGAAATATAGGGGGAGCAGTAAAACCGGGCTGCATTCAAACCAAGGCCCCACAGGCCCAGTGGTATCACAATCTGGAAGGGCAGACACTGAGCAATGTGTCTGCACACAGAGTTCAGGAGTCCTGAGCAAAGTTCCAGTCTAGTGGTGAGTCTTGGGTACTCCTGGTCGTCTTCAGCGCCAGTGAACTTTCCCTCAACAAACCCCTCCGGTACCCTCTTTAGCTGCTCTCTGCAAAGCCACACAGAGCGACCACCTCCCCACTTAACTAGCTACAGTCTCCCTCCTTGTTCCCAATGCAGAGTTACAAGCCCCAGTACTCACAGCCCCATGCAGCTCTGGGCAGCCATGATACTGGGTCCAGCTCTGGCCTGTCCTTCTCGGGCAATTCCTCCCTGACACAGTGCTGCTCCTGTCCTGGGGTATCCCCGATCGGCCGCCCTGCCCTTCCCAGGCTTCAGGCAAGTTCTCTGCTGCTTCCTTTGCGAGGGCCTGCAGGCTGCTCCCTCTCTCTCCCTCTCTGCTCCAGAGCCCCCTGGAGTTTCTCTCCTTTTTTCCTCACTCTTCCCTTCCACCCTAGGAAAAAGATTTAAAGGGGTTACATATCCTCTCTAAACCCCAAAGGGGTTACATGTCCTATAAGATGAATGTAGATTTTCCTGCCTCTTCAGCAGGGGAGACCCTTAGTCAGGGAAAGTCCCAGCAGGGTGCTCTTGCATCTGCCTGTTAGGCAGAATCCCAGAGAGAGTCACCTGCAGGGAGCAAGAGCCAGCTGTGGGGCAAGGCTCAGCTGGGGAGGGTGGTTGTAGTAAAGTGGCTACAATGGGGTTACTTGGGATACCCAGAGTATTCTGAGATGGAGCCATGTGCCACCCCTCCCTTATGTCCTGTTTTGTAAGTGTTGTGCAGTAGGGAAAAAAGTAGCAAGTTCCCAGCCTGCAGTATTGAAAGAGTTTTTGTTGGACTGGGTAGTACTGTCACCAAATGGCAGCTTATGGGAAAAACGAGATCAATGCAGTAAACTAGAATAGGCAGCAATATATTGAAAGACTGAGCCATTCTTCTCGCAAGTGAGATTACCAGTAAGGACATGCAGAAATCAATATTCCTCTGCATCTGTAGCATTAAAACCGAAACTCTCTAGAATTTGGTTACAAACTCAGAAACCAGAAGATGAAGGTTTAGAAGACCTGCAAAATGTCTTGACCGAGCACTAGACACCGAAGTCAAACAATACAATACAGAATTTAAAGTCTCATGGTTGGATGAGAAGGCAAGGTGAAACTGTAGCTGTGTATGTTGCAGAGCTAAAAGACTAATTGAATATTGCTCATTTGGAAACTTCCCTAGCAGATGTACTGTGGGACAGATTGGCTTGTGTTATTAAGGAGAGATTACAGAGATGATTGCTGGCAGAAGGGAATTTAACTTGACCCAAAGTACAGGTTGACCCTCTCTAGTCCAGCACCCTCGAAACCTGACTGGTGCTGAACCATGGGAGGTCAATGCAGAGGGCCCATGGGTCTCCATAGGTGCAGGAACTGTGTGTGTGCAGCCCCCGCCGCCCCGGCTTTGTGCCCAGTGTGGCCCCCGTAGTCCCGGCTGCTGGTCCTCCACCCGGAGGCTCCGGTGCTGGTCCTAGCTGCCAGTCCCAGGTCCTTCCCCTCCCTCCCAGAGCTTGAATGCTGTGAATCATTCCAACAGATAACCCACTTGTGGGACTCTTCTGTGAAAACACAGGCATGTTGGCAATAGCAGGTGCCTAGCTACAGCTCTGAGCTTTGATCTTAACTTCCTATGAGTGTAGGATAGTCTCTGAAGGCATATGCCTTGGCCCTGCCTTAATCAGTTGTTCTTACCAGAACAATGTGTTTCTATGCATCTTCCAGGAGAGATTGGAACACCTTGACCCCTAGACACCAGTAAAGGCTTCTCAAATAAGGTAATGAACCAGGCAGGGTCCTGTCCTGGCTGCAGCAGCACCTACCAGAAATTTGGCCAAAACATTAGGGGAAAGAGTTCTACCTTTTAGTGCTAAGAGTACAGAACTGGATATATTGTGTGGCACAGGAGTTGTTGATCTTATCCTTGTGGGGGGAGGGGGGGGGGAACCAAGTCCTGACAGAATTGTACCTTGGCATTTCTTGTTCGACTCCTTTGACCTGGAGCTATGTGTCATGGTCAAATATGGATGAGAACCTGGGAAAAGTAGTGAAAAGAGGTCACCAATGTCAAGTACACCAGCAGACTCCACAGTGGAACCCCCTTTCCCTGAGAATGGCTGGAATGCCCATAGTTTGCACGCATGGAGACATGGCAGGACCAGACATGGGAAGAATGTTTGAAATGGCTAAAAGTGTTTGATGACCTCTGCTGGGCTGTGCTACACGTGAACTACTGAGTAGTACTTGTCATGGGCAAGAAACCAAATTTTACAAGCAGGGAGCTTAAAGACTTTCTGAACAAGAATAGGATTCAGCCTATTCAAATTTACCAGTGTTATCCAGATTCCAAAAGCCTAGTGCAGAGGGCTGTTGGCCCTTTTTAATAGGGCATGAAGAAAAGGATTAACGGGAGCTTGGAAATCAAGCTGGATTGATTTCTTTGATTAATGGAGAATAACTCCTCAAACAATGAAGGCACAGTTCTGGCCCAGCTTTTGATGGGAAGTAAGGTGAGAACTCACTGGAATTTAACACTTCCTCCCTTTGAGCTGGGATGGATTAAGGATGCACGCTGGTCAAAAACAAAACCATGACTATCTTGCCAAAGAGTTGGCTCAAAGAACATAGCCTATACCAAAAGTTTCAATATTCACCAGCCAACAGAGGCAGATTTACAGTGAAACACAGGGTGCCCCAGCATGGGGCCCCCCAATGACAGCAGACCCCAGGGGCAGAAGCTTGGTCCTGCTGGCTCCTGGGGCTCCTGCTGCAGGCTCCGCACCCACTGGAAGACAAGCTCCCTCCTACCCTGAGTGAGCTGTGTTTCCCCCCCCCCCCCCCTTGGTCTCTCTCCCAGCACTTCCCCTGCTGTCAAACAGCTGTTTGCCAGTGCTCAGGTCGCTTCAGGAGGGAGGGGGAGGAGCGGGGCTGCAGCACACTCGGGAAGAGGTGGCAAAGAGATGGGGACAGGGCCTTGGGGAAGGGGGTGGAATTGGGGCAGGGAAGAACAAAGGGGGGTCCCCCTGCACTCTCCCTATACGTAACCCCCCTTCCTGCCATGAGCTGCAGGGGGCTGAGGCAGGGAGTACCCCCAGCCCCCTAGCCTGACTCCTGCAGCCCTCCACATCCCCCCCACCCTGAGCACCAAATGGGAGCTGCCCCTGGTAAGCGCTCCACACCCTAACCTCCTGCCCCAGCCCTGAGCGCCCTTCTACATCCTAACTCCTGGCCCCCTGCACCCCAGCCTGCTCCTGCACCTTAACTCCCTCCCAGACCCTGCACCCCCATCCCTGACTCCTGCACCCCCTCAAGCATCCCCTGCCCACTCTGACTCCTGCCCCCCCCACATCCTCACCTGCATCCCTTGCACCAAACAGGAACTACCTCAGGTAAGCGCTCCATGCCCCAGCCCTGAGCCCCCTCCCACATCCTAGCTCCTGGTCAGACCCTGCACCCCAACCCCCAGCCTGCTCCTGCACCCTAACTCACTCCCAGCCCTGAGCCTCCTCCTGGACCAAAAGTCCTGGCCAGACCTGCACCTAAATGCTTTTTTACATTTATTTATTTATTTTATTTTAAAAGCACTCTTATCCAAGGGGCTTTACAATAGTTAGCTAGCAGTACAAATAATATTTGGAAAGATCAAGTGGTCCACTGAGACCCTCAGTGATTTCCCCCCCCCCCCCCCAAGTGGTCTCTGGAAAAATAACTTGGACTACAAGAACGATCAAGGTACCTCACTTTATTTTCATTTTTCTCCTATTAGTTATAGGAGGAGGATGAAGGGGGGAAAAAAATGAAAAATGGGGGAGGGGAGGAGGTGGTAAGTGTTTTTTCTTGCCTGGGTGGGTCCCAAGGAGGGGCTCCACTAACTCTAAATCCACCACTGCCAGCCAACATGGATTTCAGGTACTAGCTGAGAGCAAACCAGACTCTTGTCTTCAGAGCATCCATACTGCAGCTGGAAGCCACCTTCCAACGTGGGTGTACAGATTTGCACTAGCTCTGCTTAATGCTAGTGTGTTTAAAAATAGCAGTGTGGATATTACAGCATAGGTGATGGCTTGGGATAGCCACCGAGCTTGGACCAGTACGGAGGAAGAGGCAGGTAGGCTTGGACTTGGGTGGCTAGCTCAAGCTACTGCCTATGCCAGATCATCCACACTTATCGTTCGCATGCTAGCTTTAGGAGAACCAGCATGAATTTCTGGGAGGCATGCTCCTAGCTGCAGTGGAGGCATACCCTTAAAGTCCATGTGGTGGTCAGTGTGAAGGAACATGAGGCTTGTGCTTGCTTGTGGAGCAACATGCAGACACTGAAGACTTTGGCCATCATCTGGAGGAGCAGAACCAGAACAGAGCGCCGTTTTGCCAGGAATACAGTAACTCCACACTTAAAGTCATCCTGGTTAATGTTGTTTCATTGCTGATCAATTAGGGAACATGCTCATTTAAAGTTGTGCAATGCTCCCTTCTAATGTTGTTTGGCAGCTGCCTGCTTTGTCCACTGCTTGCAGGAAGAGCAGCCCATTGCAGCTTGTTGGTGGGGGCTTGGAACCAGCGAGGACTGGCAGCCCCCCATCAGCTCCCTGCTCCCCTAAGTTCCCTGTGCAGCAGCTGCCTAGCAGGCTATCACTTGCCAGCAGTTCAGCTGTCCCTCCCCCCACTACCATGTGCTGCTCCTGCTCCTGCCCTCTGCCTTGAAGCTGCTCCCTGAGACTCCTGCTTGCTGTGCAGGGGAGGGAGGCCTGTCAGTGTCCCCCTCTCCCTGCTCCTGCACCCTGCTTACCCCATCTTCAATAGAGTGTGTGGGGGCACAACAGGGCTCAGGATGGAGGGAGCTGTTTTAGCAAGCTGATCTAATTAACAAGGCAGTGTACTTAACAGTAGGGTCAGCGTACTTAAAGGGGAAATGCGCATCTCTCTCACATGGCGCGTGGTCTGTCTCTGATGCTGTCTCTCCTCCCTCCATTCCTGCTGCCTTGTAGAGTGTGAGAGTTAACCCTTGAGGGCTCCGCCAATTGCTAGTTCATCATTTAGCAGTAAGACATTCCCTGGGAAATATCCCACCCTCTGACTCCTCCACCTCAACCAAGCTTCACAATCATCCTCACTGTATACCAGTATTATATAAGTTTTAAACAATTTATAATATAACTTTTTGTCTGGTGAAAACAATTTCCCTGGAACCTAACCCCCTCATTTACATTAATTCTTATGGGGAAATTGGATTCGCTTAACATAGTTTCACTTAAAGTTGCATTTTTCAGGAACATACCCCCAACTTCTCACTTAACATTGTAGTTATCTACTGAGCTGTTGGACTAGGAGACTGAGAAATGAATCTCTGCCCTCAGAGGTGGCCCTGGCTGCTGTGCAGAGGTGCCTGTTAGAGGGAGGAGAGACTTAATTTGACACCATCTGTGCTATAAATTATAAGGGAGAGATGTAGTGAAGTGGCCATAAAGGGGTTAATTGAGCTGCTCAGAATATTATGGGCTGGAGCCATGCTCCACTCCCTGGCTTCTTGTTCTGTGGGGAGAACTTTTTCCCGCCAGTGACTATACTGTACAGCTGAATAAAGAAGCAGGTTCCCATCCTGTGGTACTGTAAGCAGTTTTTGTTGCACTGAGCCTTCCCTTTACAAAAGCACTGAAGCCTTCCAGACAAGGGCTAGAAAATCCTCTGATGGGAGGTGATGCATGTTTGGGTTGCTTTGTTTTGCACTGTTTAAGAAAAGCCTTGGGGATGGGTGGGGCAGGAGAGGACAATCATTGCTGGAAGCACGATTTCACCTTTGCTTGCTGTAGGATTGTCCTACTAGCCTACAGGGAGATTTTTTTGAAGGCACAAATTGCTTTTTGGCTAATCACTCAGCTCAGCATTCAGGGCCTTGCTGGGTTGTTTCTGTTTCCAGGAGACATTGATTATATAAGTCAGCTATTTCATAGTGCAATTCTGTTATCTTACAAAATGTATACACTTCCCGCATCCACCTTTCTGGCCCTGAAAAAGGTGGAAACAAACACCAGCTATTTTCCTTGCTTACAGTTTTCAAGCCTGCCTCTTCAGCCAGTTCTGAGCCCCAGGAGCTCTTTCTCCCTGTTTGCTTCTTCACTTGAATATCCACTGCTGCTTTGTACGTACTTTCTGCCTCAGACACACAGCTGCAGCCAATGAGTCCCCTGGCCCCTCCACTTGCAGTCAGTCCCAGGAAACCCCCTCGACCACCTGGCTTAACTCTGCTCAGGCTTTGCCATGTACCCTAGTGCTTGGGTGGTAGCTGTCTTGTTTTCAGCTCTAACTAAATGAAAGGTCTATGGCTCCTTCATTCAGGCGCTAACCGGGGGGTTAGCACACCCATCCGCTTCCACCGTTCTGTGATTAATGGGTCCCACATAACAGGAAGTTAGGTGCCTAGCTCCCATCGACTTCCCTTTGAAAAAATTTCCCTGAGTTTTTTAGGGCTAGATTCACAAGGGGAACACATGCCTGGTCTACAATAGGAATTTACTTCTGTATACCTACATCGTTCAGGGATGTGAAAAATCCACCCCCTGGAAGAGGCAGCTATACTGACCTAACCCTCACTGTAGACCAGCAGTAGGTTGATGGAAGAGTTCTTCTGTTGACCTAGCTACACCTCTCAGGAAAGTGGAGTACCTATACAGATGGGAAAAACCCTCCATTGGGGTAGGTAGTGTCTACCCTGAAGCAGCTACAGCTGTGCTGCTGCAGCATTTTAGTATAGACCAGCCTTTAGGTGCCTAAACTTCCTCTTCCCCACTGGGAAACTTGTTATTTGTCATGCCTAAAGCTGCCAAAATCCAGACTCTACAGAGTTGCTTGGTGCCTAACTTGCACCTAAGTGGGATTCACAAACTAGACCCTCCCTACCCAGCAGCACCTGCTCTGGTACAAGTGCTCAGAGCATGCTGAACTTGCACATGTGATGTGGGGGTAGGTAGGAGGGGACTCTGCTATAATAGGGCATCCTGGGATGGTGTCAAGTTCTCCTGTTGAAGCTATTCTACTTCCTGAAATACTTCAATGTACATTGGGTCAGTGAGAGGGACACTAATGCCTGGTGGTTAGGGTACTTGTGTGGGAGGTGGGAACCCTGGGTTCAACTCCCTGTTTTGAATCAGGCAGAGGAAGGATTTGGACTCACATCCTGGCTGGGAGTAACTATTGTGAATGGGGCGTAAGGGGGTGGTACTACCTCTGCCTTGCCCTTTTGTGGGAAAGGACTGACTCGGCTTATGCACCTAACACTCCAGGAGAGGGTTGGTGGCTGTGAATCCTGAGCAACAATGGGCACCTCCCTCTGGCCTGCATTTGGGATTCTGACTCCCTTTGAGGGCTTAGGCATTTCCGACAGGGTAGCTTAGATTACACCCAACGTGAGGAGCTGGAATCCCTTTTTCAGGTGCCTACCTCTCCCCATATATTGTATATGGAGCCTGTCTTGGGGCTATGAATTCCACTGGCCAGCAGGGCACCTAAAGGTTTGGGATTGCAACTCCTAAAACCCTTTGTGGAATCAAGCCCTTAGTTACTATCATTTATAACTTATTCAGGCCCCTATTGTCTCCTTAATGGATGACATGTCCACCATTCCATCCACTATTGTCTTTGCATCTCTCCCCAGTAAACTAGATAGAACTATTTTTATCTTTATAAAACACTTTGAGATCTGGGGATGATAGATGCCGTCTAAATGCCAAATATAATGGAACTTGATCTTATCCTTAGGCATTAATATGTAAGTGACTTATTGATGTGAATAACATGGCTTGTAATAAATCTGAGTGAGCCGATTAATCTCCTATCAGGTATCTTCTGTACACTGAGGAAAATATATACTATATGAGATGAAACATTGAGTCCCACAGGGAAATCTTTTCCAATAAAATCTCTTCCATAACGAATGTCTGTGTGGAGAGACTGTGGTATTAAATTCTCCAAAGAGCAGAAGGTAATAAAATCTATAAGGAGAATCTCCTGAATTAACTGCAAAATTCACATTTTTCTTCTGACTAGAAGACCCAGAATGGAATAACACCAATTTAGCTGGGGGGGGGGGAAGAAATAGGATTTAATTGAAGATTAATTTTTAAATATTTGACCCTTGACCTTCAATTTGAAGTGTTGCATGCATAGGTTCAGAACACTAAGAGAACTTCACTATCTTCTCAGCTTTGAACACAAGGTCGCTTTCTCCAGATAGAAGTTTTTTATTTGCTATTTTGTTTAAAAACAAATTTAATTTTTTTTATTTTTTGGCTTTTATTACCCTGTTGCAGTCATAACCTTTGGTTTTTATTTAAAACATTTTAAATTTTGTAAAGCATTAAGTTACTTTAAGGGTTAAATGCTAAATACCATATTAAACAACACAAGTTTTTTGTGTTTGGCAAAAGTATTTTTGGTTTTGCAATTTTAAATAATAATTTATTTTAAACTTATAAAATACAGATTGTACACAGCAGGAGTGTTTTTTTTTTTAGCAAATTTGATTAACTTATTTATAGTTGAATAATTTTACTTAAAAATTGTTTTGCTTGGATTACTTAGACATTTTTACCAAGTTTTATTGCTTGATTTTTTTTTAGCAACTATAGAGTTAATTTTTTACTTTTTTTTAATTTGCTTCATTTTTTAAAATGACATTTAATTAATTTAGATTTTATTATTGTTTTGGGGATTTGAAATTTTTATGCTTATTTTTTACTTATGCCCTTAAAGTTTTTAATTTTTAATTTTTATTTGTTGCCTGTCCACTTGGGCTTGATTTTGCTTTTTTTGCTGAACCGTTTTTTTATGGGCACTGGCTTGTTTTACTACCAGTTTAGCTAGGAGGGTAGACTTTATAACTAGCCCCCACCTTTTTTTGTGAGGCTTGCCACCTGGGCAAAAACACATGGCCCACTGGCGTTTAATTATTTATTTTTTTTATTGCTTCGTTTTATTATGATTGGGTATGATAGAGGTTAGCGTGACTCTTGCTAACAAACCAAACTGGCATAACAAAAAGTACAAGTGGTACACGGTAGCGCTGCTCTTTCCCTCACGTTCCTTGCCTAGGTTTTGTTTAGCACCTCTTATTTCTTTGCCTCATTCACACTAGGCCCCTCCAGCTGCTACACCTTCCATGAGTTGCTTCTGAATGCTGGCTGGCTGGGAGTTAACACCCACAGCTCTTAAAAATCCCACTGGAAAGGGAGACAGGAGCAAATGCAGAAGACTGGTTACGTTCTCACAGTTGCACTGTAGGGTTACCATACGTCGTCTTTTTCCCGGACATGTCCGGCTTTTCGGCACTCAAACCCCCGCTCAAAGTCCGGGGGGAATTGCCAAAAAGCCGAACATGTCCGGGAAAATGGCGGCTCTGCTCCTCCCCGACTCTTCGGCTCTGTTTAAGAGCCAGGCTGCCCGAGCGCTACCGGCTGCGGGCAGCCCCCGTGCCTCCAGACCCTGCACTGCTGGAGCCCGGGAGGGGAAGTGCCTGGCTGGGGGTGCAGGGTCCGGAGGCAAGGGGGCTGCCCGAAGCCCAAGCGCTACCGGCTTCATGGTTTGCCGGGCAGCCTCCAGACCCTGCGCCCCCGGCTGGGCGCTTCCCCTCCCGGGCTCCAGCTGCGGTGGGGAAGCGCCAGCCGGAGGCGCAGGGTCTGGGGGCTGCCTGGCAAACCGTGAAGCCGGTAGCGCTCGGGCAGCCCTTTCCGCATGGCTGTGAGTGGGAGGGAGGAGGGGGCGGAGTTAGGGTGGGGAAGGGGCGGAGTTGGGGCGGGGTGGGGAAATGGGCGGGGCCAGGGCCCGTGGCGGGTCCTCTTTTTTTTATTTGTTAGATATGGTAACCCTATGCACTTGCTAAATATACACCTCGTGTAAAGCAGTAACTGCATGTGCATAATGAGCAGTAGCATGTTCAAACCCCCCCTCTCTCCCCAATCACTCACTTTTGCATTTTACAGCATATTTCATAGGCACAATGCAGTAATGTGGCAACCTTAGGGGCTGACTCAGTCTGTAATATGTAAAATCACATGGAAGGTGATAAAATATTTCCATGACTGTGAAGCCACAGAAAACAGAACAGACATCACCTTCGGGGAGGGTCTTGTAGGCTCCTGGTGGCTGTGGAGAAAGGGACCAAGTTTCCAGTGGACAGCTGAGGGGAGGATAACAGTTCTGGAGCAGGAGCTGAAACAACCGGCAGCATTAAACTTTGTGGGCACATAGAGAGCCTGCCTTCCAACTGCAGCCTTCCTCAGTGCTAGTAGGGTCACCTCTAGAACTCATGGAGTGGCAAGGTCAACTGAGCTGTAACTACCACGGCATCATTTGTTTGAGAGATGCTACTGCTTTGCTGTGTTAAGATCTGCCATTCTAGTCTTTGGGATGTGCTGAAGTGTGTGTTTGTGGGGGGAAACAATGGTCCCACCTCTTTCCATCACTAGAAGCTTTGCGTTTGACTTGCTCAGTGAATCTAACCATGTGTGCCAATATTACAATGATTCTTTAGTCTAATGTGCTAGGCCATCCTGCTTCCATTCATATTCTCAGAGGAAGATGGTTGTAGCATAACTTAAAAATATCCTAGAGCTAGGCAAATAGATGTATATACGACTGCAGCACATTTTCTATGATGTATGGAGCAGTCTTAAGTATCTAATGTGCATACACTTAAAGCTTAATACCATTCAGATCTCTGTGCTAAAGGCCAAAATTGACAAATGTTTTTTAGGCACCCAAATCCATAAGAGTAGTTATGTAACAAGTTAGTAGAGTTCTCAGATATAGGGCATTTATTATCCTGTGATCAGAGGGGTTTATTTGAAAATTTTGGTTTTATCACATCTGAATAAAATGAAATTTTTAGCTTATACATGTGAGCTCCCTGGATGGAAGTGACACAGCTTAGAAATGGAATGGCTGAGGTGAGACTTACACACTTGGAGAGAGAATGTTTTAAACATAAGCCAGAGATTAAACATTTGAAACATAAAACAAAGCTACAGAGGGTCCTGTGGCACCTTTGAGACTAACAGAAGTATTGGGAGCATAAGCTTTCGTGGGTAAGAACCTCACTTCTTCAGATGCAAGTCTTGTGTGAGTGAATGATTATAATAACTGATAAAAGTATTTTGTTGTATTTGCAATAAATGTGGCGTTTTGCCTTGTCCCTCTTATAAGATCCTGTTGGTATTATTTTATTGGTGTAACAAAGTGACCCAAGTCTTGCATCTGAAGAAGTGAGGTTCTTACCCACGAAAGCTTATGCTCCCAATACTTCTGTTAGTCTCAAAGGTGCCACAGGATCCTCTGTTGCTTTTTACAGATTCAGACTAACACAGCTACCCCTCTGATACATAAAACAAAGCTGTGTCCTACCACCTAGTTATTTGCAATGTCACACAGTGAAAATGCACTTTGCTTTACCTGGGAGATTCATTGTCAGAAAAATCTGCATTTTTCTGTAGCTGTGATCTATTTCCCCTGCCCCACCCCTTCAGTGAAAATGACTCCGCTTGAGGTCAGTATGATTTATCAGGGGTTCTGTCTACAATGTGTTGTCAGTAGGCTTTGGCAGTTAAATGAGGGCATTTATTTATGGTCCATGAGCATAGCTGAAGTAAAAATACTGTAGCTGGGAGCCAGAGGAGACCTACTGGTAGCTAGGAGTAGTTCCTGTATTAGCAAAACTGTAGTCTTCACCCACAGTAAGTTTGTGTGGAGCCCCAGATTAACACTTGTCTAATGATACCTCAGTGGTTTGAGCATTGGCCTGCTAAACTCAGGGTTGTGAATTCAATCCTTGAGGGGGCCATTTAGGGAATGGGGTAAAAAAAATCTGTCTGGGGATTGGTCCTGCTCTGAGCAGGGGGTTGGACTAGATGATCTCCTGAGGTCCCTTCCAACCCTGATATTCTATGATTCTAAGGTGACAGTCTGCAGTTTCATATGCATAGTACAGTATAACTCAGACTTGAGTTATCCCACTTGGAAATGACTCCCTCATTTATTCCCAAAAATCTAATGAACCCAATGGTCAGGGGGGTATGGTGAGCTGACTTTGAATTCAGTTCAAGGAAGGTCTCCAATGTGCACTAACTTCTTTGTCTTCTAGGCAAGTGTTCTAACATCCCTCTTCTGACAAACCCTGATTTACTCTATCTACGATGAGTATCCTAAACAAATATGGATTTCTCAAACAATGCTAGTTGAATTCTGAAGACATTCTTCTTTGCTAGTAACTCTTTTCTTGCTCTGATAGTTGGGAGAAGGGTAGAGCCAGATGTCATCTAACTGGGTGTGCACACTTTGCAGTGAGACTGATACAAGAGTCACTTTTGTCAAGGGAATGGGTCACTTTGTTACACCAATAAAATAATACCAACAGGATCTTATAAGAGGGACAAGGCAAAACGCCACATTTATTGCAAATACAACGAAATACTTTTGTCAGTTATTATAATCATTCACTCACACAAGCATTCACATAGGTTCTGCAAAGATGATTATAGTTACCAGCCTAAGAGTTGCTCGTGCCAAGTCACTGGCCAGGTGGCATGGAGCAGAGTCGTGTCAGATGCACATCCCATGCTCCTGGAGGGTGGTCGCAGAACCAGACTCAAAAAGCTCAGTCCTCTGGTTCTGTTCTTATAGGTCCTTGGTTCAATGTATGTCTATGGAAGTTGCTTCATCATGCTGAATTCGTGATTGGGGTAACCATTAATCAGCTTGATCAGCAGATGGCACATCCATGACGGTTAGGCATTATCTTCAAGTCTTCTATCTCTCCTTGATGCGCTTGGGTGGGTTCCGGCATGCCCTCCGGGGGTCATCCAGTTGCCTCTGCCCTGCATTATCTTCAGCCCATTGATACTGGAATTGCAGTTCTTGGGTTTCGGCTGGTACCAGTTTCTGATCAATTATTTACCTGTCACAAACACTCACTCCCATGCACTCAGCATTCTTCCATGATTTTCCAGATTTAACAAGTTTGATTTAATTCTTTTCCCCCCCTCTTTCCATTACTAAAAGATGTACATAGGCATAATCAAGCTCCCATGGAATAAGAGGATCCGTGGGTGTTGCTTAAGAAAACATCATTGTTTTCCCAGAGTCCTTATCATTCCTTGTGTGACAAAGTTCCTCCTCTATCTTGGTGGGTCCTGCGTTTATTGGCGGATTTTCTTGCCTCAGAGATTCACCATGTGGGTTGGGGGGACAGCCCAGAGACCTTCCCCTCTGGAAGAATCCACAGTCCAGGTCAATTGGGAGGTTTGGGGGGGAACCCGGGCCCGCCCTCTACTCCGGGTTCCAGCCCAGGGCCCTGTGGCTTGCAGCTGTCTATAGTGCCTCCTGTAACAGCTGCATGACAGCTACAACTCCCTGGGCTACTTCCCCATGGCCTCCTCCAAACACCTTCCTTATTCTCACCACAGGAACTTCCTCCTGGTGTCTGATAACGCTTGTACTCCTCAGCACACCCTCTCAGCTCTTTGCACATCTTGCTCCCAGCTCCTCACACTCATACCACAAACTGAAGTGAGCTCCTTTTAAAATGCAGGTGCCCTGATTAGCCTGCCTTAATTGATTCTAGCAGCTTCTTAATTGGCTCCAGGTGTCCTAATTAGCCTGCCTGCCTTAACTGGTTCTAGCAGGTTCCTGATTACTCTAGTGCATCCCCTGCTCTGGTCATTCAGGGAACAGAAAACTACTCATCCAGTGACCAGTATATTTACCCTCTACCAGACTCCTGTACCCCACTGGTCTGGGTCTGTCACAGTTGGTACAGACTTTCTGTCTAGTAACAGCATTCTTATCAGTTACTTCGCATATTCAATCCCTGTACAGGCCTTAGATAATTGGTATTTTGGCCTTGGGCTTGTTACAGAGATTCATTCAGCAGAAGGCAGACAGAAGTTGACTTAATGCAAAGATTCATTTACCAGAATACAAAAATCCCTTTAATAATAACATTACTTCTAACATCTATTCTTATTCTTTTACCATTATATCGGGGGGGGGGGGAATATCGGAATGGTCCAATAACTTTGACACTATTAGAGCGGATAGCATGATCTTTAGGGATGGAGGCTATGATGAAAACAAACCATTTGTTGAACCCTAATAACAAAGTTCTACATTATTCCTTCTGGGGGAAATCCTGGCCCCACTTAAGTCAATGGGAATCTTGCTATCCAGTTCCATAGGGCCAGGCTTTCACCCTCTAAATTATGTCTTAACTGTCACATGGCTTCGATGCCATGTCCTTTCTCGTGTGTGTGTGTGTGTGTGTATACACACAAATCCCACTTACCAAAGGACAAAAGAGAGCAAAGTAATCACAGGATACAGGACTCCAAAATCTGTGGCCTGTTTTGGCAAAAAGGCTTTGGGCCAGATCCTTTGCTGATGTGATTTGGTGTCGCTCCATTGTTATCTGGTAGGGAACTGGGTCAGCTTGCACCAGCTGAGGATCTGGCTCTCTGTTTATACAAGTTTACTAATCAGCTACTTGTAGACCCCTGCCCAATCCAAACACCTTACATGAAAACCACGGCCCAGCTCATCCTCTTCATCCCATCTTCCTTCCAACCAGGGAGGGCCCTCCACTGAGGGGACTGAGCTGTGCAGGATTTTGAGGGTAGAAGGGAACTGAGTAGGGCCTATTCTTTCTTTGCAGTACAGACCTCTGCTCTGCCTCTGTTAATGCTACTTGAATCCCCTCTTTGACTGCTACTGAGCTACTCCAAGGGACTCTGCTAGCATGGCTTGTGCTGGAGCTGTGTTGCCAGGGGAAGTGTGGGCCAGTGAAGCCACATAAAGGAGCAGCTATCCATACAGGAAGGCCCCTGCCTTTGCGGTAGGGTTGCTAACCCTCCAAGATTGGCCTGGAGTCTCTAGGAATTAAAGATTGTCATGTGACACAAGCTCCAGGAATACGTCCCACCAAAATTGGCAACCTTGCTCAGCAGATTTCTCACTGGACCCTGAAGCAAATTTAAAAAAAAAAAAAATCTCAAGATCAAGGCAAATACAGCACTTAGTCTTGCCCCTAATTCTTTTGTGACCATTTTCTGGGACAGAACCCTGTCACTTGTGTTGCTATTACCAAAAAATAACACTTCTTCCCCCAAATAAAAACAGGGCTAGAGTCTGATTTCAATTGCACAGGTTTGCCAAGTTAGTGGTTAATCCAGGTTTACAGCTGTGCAGCTGGAATTGGAACTTGGCCATTTAAATACCTCAATATAGTCATGGCAGGGAAGAATGCAGCTCAGTATTTTCTAGTTGAATGGCATTGTTATGAGCCCCATTTGGAATTGTCTTTAATTTATGGTAGAAATATTTGAGTCTTCTTGCCAGCAGAGGGCCAGATAACCCAGAAGAAATGATTATTCCATTTATTGTATAATGTATACTACAGATATTTTCAGTATCTTTTTAAAATTCTTGGATACATTTGGGTTTTTCTAATTCATTCATAGCAGTTATCTGAGGAGAGCAGTTTTTCACTTTCCAGTACGTGCTGCACTTACTTCTGACAGTAGGTCCTGTGAGGCTATGGTGTACTTGGAATCATAGAAGATGCGGGTTGGAAGGGACCACAGGAGGTCATCTAGTCGAACCCCCTCCTCAAAGCAGGACCAACCCCAACTAAATCATCCCAGCCAGGGCTTTGTCAAGCCTGACCTTAAAAACCTCTAAGGATGGAGATTCCACCACCTCCCTAGGTAACCCATTCCAGTGCTTCACCACACTCCTAGTGAAATAGTTTTCTTAATATCCAACCTAGACCTCCCCCACTGCAATTTGAGACCATTGCTCCTTGTTCTGTCATCTGCCACCACTGAGAACAGCCGAGCTCCATCCTCTTTGGAACCCCCCTTGAGGTAGTTGAAGGTTGCTATCAAATCCCCCCCCCCTCGCTTTTCTGCAGACTAAATAAGCCCAGTTCCCTCAGCCTCGCCTCATAAGTCTGCGGGCGGTCTGCTGGTAACGCGGATTTGGCAGCATGCCTGCGGGAGGTCTGCCGGTCCCGCGCCTTCGGTGTGCCCGCCACTGAATTGCCGCCGAAGTTGCGGGACCGGTGGACCTCCCGCAGGCATGCTGCCAAACGCAGCCTGACTGCCGGCCTCACGGCAACCGGCAGGCCGCCCCCCATGGCTTGCTGCCCCAGTCACGCGCCTGGTGCGCTGGTGCCTAGAGCCACCCCTGTCCACATACCACTAGGGTTGCCAACTTTCTAATCGCACCAAACCAAACAACCTTGCCCCACCCCTTCCTGAGGCCCTGCCCCTGCTTACTCCATACCCCTCCCTCGGTCGCTTGCTCTCCCTCACCCTCACTCACTTTCACCTGGTTGGGGAAAGGGGTTGGGGGGTGCCGGCTCTGGGGTGGTGCCAGAAATGTGGGGTTCAGGATGCAGGAGGGGTCTCTGGGCAGGGGTGTGGGAGGGAATGAGGGCTCTGGGTGTGGGAAGGGTCTCTGGGCTGGGGCAGGGGGTTGGGATGCAGGAGGGGGTGCAGGCTCTGGCTGGGAATGGGGGCTCTGGGGTGTAGGAGGGGGCTTAGGGTTGGGTTAGGGGGTTGGGATGCAGGAGGGGATTTGGGGTATGGGCTTCGGCTTGGCAGCATTTACTTCACATGGCTCCCAGAAGTGGCTGGCATGTCTGGCTCTTAGGTGTAGGTGCGGCCAGGGGGCTCTACCTGTTCCCACAGGCACCACCCCCACAGCTCCCCCTGGCCTCAGTTCATGGCCAATGGGAGTTGCGGAGCTGGCGCTCAGGGAGGGGGCAGCCTGCAGAGCCCCAGTGGCCTCCCCTGTTCCTAGGAGCTGAACATGCTGGCCGCTTCCGGGAGCTGCATGGAGCCAGTGGCAGCAGGGAGCCTGCCTTAGCCCTGCTGTGCTGCTGACCGGACTTTTAACAGCCCGGTCAGAGGTGCTGACCAGAGCCGCCAGGGTCCCTTTTCAACTGGGCATTCCGGTAAAAACCAGACACCTGGCAACCCTACTTACCACTACTGTGTGGTGGTCCAAGCTGGAGTCCTGAGAACAGTTCCTCTCTTCCTGGGGCAAAAGGTTGTGGGGGTGTTGCAGAGGCCTTCAAACATTCCCTGAGTGGATGAGGTCTGGCATCACATGCCAATATAATCTCCCCATACAGCTGAGTGAGTGCAGGAGCAGAGCTAATAGACTGTAGAAGGGACACCTTATAGTGGACTGTGACAGCTCCAAAGGCAGTGGTCGATCAAATGGAAAAAATGTTTTGAGGATTGTCCAGTTACCTAGTCCAATGAGCCCAGAGGGATATCAGCAGGACATATGCATCTTTCAAGTTGCTCTTGCAGCTCTGCAGTTTAGTGGCTCCCCAAAGTTTTCTCTCTTCTCTGACTTGGAAGCTTGGTGCCTGAAAACAAGGGCCGTTAGGCAAGTACTGTGTGTGTTTTCTGTCATGTTCACAGCATGCTCATAGAGAAGTTAGATAAAAATATAAAATACTCTTGCTGGAAGGCTGCAATGTAACATTACCTTAGTTCTTAAAATCCAGAACTCTAACATACAAGAACCTAAAGCAGGCTGTTCTTTAAGGCAGAGGTGTACAACTCACCCCATCTCACTCCATCTTTCTCTAAGCTCACTTCTTGTAGAAGTGAAGATCCAGAATTACATGCTTCCCTACAGACCCCTCTAGCCTGCACGCAGCACCAGGAAACCCCTACTCTTAAAGTGATAGCTTGTAGTTTTAACAGTTTTCCATACACTACAAATCCAACCTCCAAAAGTAAAAACTGAACACCCTGAAGTAAGCTCTAAAGGGTATGAATCTTGGTACTCCCATCTGGGAACAGAGCTGCTTCAGAATTCTTGGTGAGCAGAATCTCCAGAGGGGAGGGAGCTCTCTGCTGGCATCTGTTAGTGACAGGTTAGGGTATTTGGTCAAAATTCAGTTTAAGTTCTAAGAGTAATAAAATAGTTGTATTCCTGTGGGGAAATGAAAGGACAGGGGAACAGTATTGGAAGTGCCTGGGGCGAGGGCTCTCTTACCCATGTGTGCCAGCCTATGGTTTTGGGAAGGGAGCCAAGAGAAGCCAGAAAGGGGGGCTCCTGTTGTCCAGTTGGTGTCAGTCTTTCACTGTCTGTCTAGCATGTTAAGCATTAGTTTTAAAAACAAAAAAATTCCAAATAACTATCAACAAAGGCTTTAGATTTTGACTCTGGCTGGGTGCTTGGGCAAGGGGCATGAGGGAGAGTAAGAAGCCTTAGGCCTTTGGACAGGCTATCTGAACCATTGGACCAGCTGCAGATGGGTCAGGGGTCTTGCACGCCCACTAACTCTACTCCCCCTGAACAAGTGGAGTGGGTGGGGAGTAGGTGAGGTCTTGTCCCTGTCCCTGATTGTGCTAGTCAAGAGAGGTGTGCTGGACGTGTAGGGAAGGCAAAGTTGTTGTGAGACAGGAATAAATAGTAGGTGCCATCAACCTGGAGTAAGCAGGAAGTAGGGAGGGAATCATGACTCCCAAAGCTACACTTCCTTCCCTGGGATGCTCCTGGGGCAGTACAGCTCTATGCTATGGTAACCCACACACCTTCTGGGTGTGGTGCTCTGTCTCATCTAGTGGCACCAAGACCACTTAGAGATTAAAATGGTTTTTAGTTCATGCAGTAGAGGCTCATGCACTAGGCTCCAGAGGTCCCAGGTTTGATCCTGCCTGCTGATGGGTGGGGTCTGTTGGCGTTACAATACCCCTTGCTATGAGTTTTAGTCCTTGAGACACAACTGAGCTCAAACTAATTTGAAAGTGTCTTGAAATACCGGAGACTGCAGATTTAACAGAGCAAAAGGCGGGTTTCAGCCTAAAGCACCTAGTCCACAAGCTCATTGTGAGTAAAAGGCAGGCAGATACCTACAGCATCTTCCCCCAGAAATATTTTCCATCTCTTACAATAATTTTCTAATTTTTTGCCTCCAGATGTGGACTCCACTAGTTCACTTCCCCCCCAGGCGATCACTCATACATCCCCGTGAAACCAGGTCATGAAGGAATAGAGGCCTTTGAGAGAAAAGAATTAACAGAGTCTAGCAGACGTTGTAGGAAAAGTGTGAGTGGGTCACATTAAGGGCTTGTTTACATGAGAAATTCACTGGGAAGTTAGTGAGGAAAAGGTAAGCTGTGAATTTAAAGCTCAACAATGACTTTTCACTAAATTCCTGTATGGACACTCTTATTCTGCACTTAGTGGTATGAAGTGTCAACATAGCCTGGCAGTGGAAGGTAGGGTACATGTGGGACTACACACTGCAGTGAAATGCAGGCTGAGTCCATACTGTGCTGTGTAGCTATATATGTCAGTGAAAGGCTCTGGTGGGGGAGGCAGCGGGGGAAAAGCTCGGCAGTGGGTGTTATTGGAGCCTTTCCCTTAGCCCCGGCGGAGCCTTCCCAAAAGTGGTGGGGTGGGGGCCGGGGCCACACCCCCTCTGTGGTGCTGTCCTGCCCCTTCTGCCTGAGGTTCCGCCCCGGGAAGGCTGGAAGCCAGAGCAGGCTGGGAGCCGCAGATCCTCCGTCTGCCCGGGGTGAAGGGGCTGAGAGCAGCCCACAGCCTGTGTCCCTGCCCAGGACAGGTGGAGGGTTCACAGCTCCTCACAGCTGCCTGCGTGGCTCTTACCCCAACCCAGCTCTAGTCAGCGGACGGGGCTTCAGAGCCGCAGCCTGGCCATGGTAAAACCAGCTCGGCCAGGCAGCTGTGAGGAGATGTGGACGCTCCACCTGCCTGGGGCAGAGGGGGCCTAGGCGTGGGGGGACAGGCCAGGGGCTGATCTCAGCCCTCCCCAGGCAGATGGAGGGTCTGCAGCACCCCCCACTGCTTGGGCTCCCTGGCTGGGCTCCAGTGGCTGGGGGGGGCAGGGCTTCAGGGAGGAAGGGGGGGCATGGTGAAAAGTGGCCAGGCCCATCCACTTTCAAAAAGTGGGAGGGCCATGGCCCCCTGGCTCCCCCCATTCTGGTGCTGATGCTTCTGCTGTTCTAGGAATCTTTTCCTGCTGTGGAGAAAGGTTCCTGCAGGTCCCTTTGGAGGGGAAAGCCTCTTGCTGCAGCAAGGAAAAGCTTCAGTAGCAGGACAAATACTGCTATTTTTAGCAGTTAATGGGGGTGGGGGCACTGCTTGAAGGAGTAGAAATACATGCCAGGTACATACCCACAGGGTTGAGGCATGTCTTTACTTGCTTAAGCAGTGCCTCCCCATCTACACTATTTATATCCCTGCTCGGGGAAGTGTAGTGTATATACTCTACACACTGCCAAATGGCATGTACAGTTAGATGTACCTTCAGAGTGCTTTTGTGTGGTTCAGCTTAATCCACTTCCAAAGCTATTTTGGGCTTTTTCACCATGACAACAAGCCCCAAGTGAAGCAGAGATTTACCATGTGATCTATGAAATTGTGGAACTATCTACAGTAATGTTTTAGTTGGGGGCTGAAGGTGACAGCTAGTGGTGGTCTGTTATTTTCTTTGTTGGGCCTGTCTTGTAGGAGGTGACTTCTGGGTACTCGTCTGGCTCTGTCAATCTGTTTTTTCACTTCAGCAGGTGGGTATTGTAGTTTTAAGAATGCTAGAGATCTTGCAGATGCTAGTCTCTGTCTGAGGGATTGGAGCAAATGCGGTTATATCTTAGAGCTTGGATGTAGACAATGGATCGTGTGGTGTGTCCTGGATGGAAGCTGGAGGCATGTAGGTAAGTGTAGCGGTCAGTATGTTTCCGGTATAGGGTGGTATTTATGTGACCATTGCTTATTAGCACAATAGTGTCCAGGAAATGGACCGCTTGTGTGGATTGATCTAGGCTGAGGTTGATGGTGGGATGGAAATTATTGAAATCATGGTGGAATTCCTCAAGGGCTTCTTTTCCATGGGTCCAGATGATGAAGATGTCATCAATGTAGCGCAAGTAGAGTAGGGGCGTTAGGGGATGAGAGCTAAGGAAGCGTTGTTCTAAGTCAGCCATAAAAATGTTGGCATACTGTGGGGCCATGCGGGTACCTGGCACTGCTATGGCTGTCACCTTCAGCCCCCAACTAAAACCTCTCCAGCGCATCATCAAAGATCTACAACCTATCCTGAAAGATGATCCCTCACTCTCACAGATCTTGGGAGACAGACCTGTCCTCGCTTACAGACAACCCCCCAACCTAAAGCAAATACTCACCAGCAACCACACATCACTGAACAAAAACACTGACCCAGGAACCTATCCTTGTAACAAAGCCCGATGCCAACTCTGTCCACATATCTATTCAAGTGACATCATCATAGGACCTAATCACATCAGACATACCATCAGGGGCTCGTTCACCTGCACATCTACCAATGTGATATATGCCATCATGTGCCAGCAATGCCCCTCTGCCATGTACATTGGCCAAACCGGACAGTCTCTATGCAAAAGAATTAATGGACACAAATCTGACATCAGGAATCATAATACTCAAAAACCAGTGGGAGAACACTTTAACCTGTCTGGTCATTCAATGACAGACCTGTGGGTGGCTATCTTACAACTGAAAAACTTCAAAAACAGACTCCAACGAGAGACTGCTGAGCTGGAATTGATGTGCAAACTAGATACAATCAATTTAGGATTGAATAAAGACTGGGAATGGCTGAGCCATTACAAACATTGAATCTATCTCCCCATGTAAGTATTCTCACTCTTCTTATCAAACTGTCTGTACTGGGCTATCTTGATTATCACTTCAAAAGTTCTTTTTTCATTTACTTAATTGGCCTCTCAGAGTTGGTAAGACAATTCCCACCTGTTCATTTTCTCTGTATGTGTGTATATATATCTCCCCAATATATGTTCCATTCTATATGCATCCAAAGAAGTGGGCTGTAGCCCACGAAAGCTTATGCTCTAATAAATTTGTTAGTCTCTAAGGTACCACAAGTACTCCTCCTGTTCTTTCTGTATATAGCATTAGTGAGATCGTTACTGGAACACTGTATGTGTATTAGCAACACTTGAAAAGGAATGCTGTCAAATTGGACAAGGTTCACAAAGAGCTAAAAGACTGACTTGAGGTCTGGAAACCCTGCTTTGCAGTGATAGTCTTAAAAAGAAACTCAATCTATTTAGCTTAATAAAGAGAAGGTTAAGAGGTGACCTGATCACAATCTAGAATATCTACAAGGGGAGAAGACTTTCTCTAGTAGAGGGCTTTTTAATCTAGCAGACAAAAGCACAAGAGCCAATGGTGGAAACTGAAGCTAGACAAATTTAAGGTACAATTTTTAGTGAGGGTAATTAGTCAAACAACTTACTGAGGGAAGCAGTGGATTCTCAATCACTGGAAGTATTTAAATCAGGACTGAATACCTTTCCAAAAGATAAGCAATAACTCTACCAATATTTATGGGTTCAATGCAAGAATCATGGTGAAATTCTATAGCCTGTGTTATACAGGAGGGCAAACTAAATGATCATATCAGTCCCTTCTAGCTTTAGAAATCTGTGACTCAACCAGGTACAACTGTGAGCTTTCAGGTATGAAGCCATATGTTGCACAGTACAGCTTAGTTCGGATTCTTCTGGGTTAAGCTCTTTTATCTAGTCAGTAAATCCTTGCTTTGTGTTTTAGGCTTGGTATCTTAGTGCCAGCTCCTGTTGCAGTGTGGCAAAATCTTCTGAACTTCCAAAACAGGATTCACTCTGATAGGAGTGTCTCAGTCACAAGGGAAGTGAAGCTTAACCAATTTATTTAGAGCTACCTACAAATTAACTAAACTATTGTGTTGCAAACATGTGGGTTTGAAACTTAATAATCAAGGTTACTACTGAGGACCAGAGAATTCTGAACACCATTTTACCATATATGTCTTTCAGGAGCAGCTGAACCTTTTAGATATTGAGGATAAATTTACTGATCCATAGCATTCTACACTGCCCGCAGTGCCTTCGGCAGCAAGGCTTGTCTTAGACCTGCATTCTCATTCCCTGCTTTTCTTACTCTAAAAAGAGAATCCCTCCTCCCTCTTGCATCCCCTGACTCCTCCCATCAGTGTTTATTATAATACTTATCCTTTCTGTAGCTGCTTCCATCTAAATACTGCAAAGCGCTTAGCAAACCATAAATTAAGCCTCCCTGCACTTGTGTGGCAAGTAGGCCTTAGCTGTCCCATTTTTTCAGAGTGGGAAGCTGGGCATAAAGAAGTTAAATCCGTTGGCATATTGTGTGACCTTAGGCAACTAGCATCTCAGTAACAGAGCTGGGAATAGAATCTGGATTTCCTAATTGCTAGTCCTGAGCGTGAACCCGAAGTCACAACTTCCTGACTTCACACATTCTTGGGGTGCTGATCCAGGCCACTTGCCCCTTTTGCTTCTTGCCTTGAAGGAAGGAGCAGGAAGGACCCTGCGAACAGGGAGAGGCAGGGTCCATAACTTAGGACACTCCTCATGTAAGAGTCTTGATGTGGCTGTCTCCCAAAAGCCTCAGATCTTCTCTTCTTGCTGCAGCACCCTTAGGGTCCACTTATCCCTTTGGGAAACTAGCCAGCAGCAGGTGACTAGGAGAGCAGTATTAGCTTTGTGCAGGCGTGCGGAGGGGAAGCTCATTGTTTGTTCTAGCATAAATTATATTGAAAGTTTGGCCACCATTGCTGTGTTGTCTGATAATAAACCAAAGTATGTGTTTGAATACAGTGGCAGAGTCCTGGTATCAATATTTAAATATAATGTTGCTTCCAGAAAAGCAATCCAGCTATCTGCTCACTTTTCAGAGGTAGGTCAATTACCTTCTCTGGCTAATAAGATACTGTCACTTGGACAATTTATACGTGCTATAATGTTACCTAGCTAAACTGACAAGTTAAGGGAACATCTACTTTGACAAGTCTATTATAAAACGAACAATGCCCTGTTTAGAGGGGAACTAATTGCAAGCATGTGCTTTTGATTTATTTCATTTATTTTTGGTGTGATCATTACCTTTTTAAGGTCTGTACTGCATTCAGGAACAAGTAGTGTCCGTTTAATGTAACTGAAAACCTGAAACCAAATGCCAGCTTGCTTTTGAATACATACTCAAGAATTTGTTCGAGCTGTGAGTAGTCAGCTTTTCCAATGAAGGAATCTAAAGAAGTTTGTAACGTTTGAAACTGGACATCTGTAATTTGAGTATTCTTATACTTTAGTTTAGAAATGTGGGGTCTGATCCAAAGCCGATGGAAGTTAGTGAAAAGTCTCTCATTGATTTCAATGGGATCTTGCTCCGGCCTTAACCTTTATGGGGAAGTGGTGTAGGAGTTAATGACACATCCGGTAAAAGTCTAAAATAGGGATAGAATACTTCCTTATATTTTTAAAAATGGTTTAAAAATTCTATAGAAAGGAGATCATTCTCTGTTACATTTGGGAGGGTTTTAGAGTAATTTTTATAGAATCTCTATTTAATTTTCAGGAGACTTATTAGTTTCATCATTCCTCTTTCCATAAAGGAATGGACCTGATTTATTAAACAAAATTCCAAATGTTTTTTTATTTGTGTGAAAACGGTTTGTTATGCAAATACCAGAAAAATAAAATAACAGGTAGAACAACAAACCTCAGAAGCAATTGGTGAAGGAATTGTGGGGGAGGGACAGAAGGCGTAGGTGGATATACTATACACTGCTACCTCAATATAACGCGACCTGATATAACACGGTAACGCAGTGCTCCGGGGGGGCTGCGCACTCCGGTGGATCAAAGCAAGTTCAATATAACGCGGTTTCACCTATAACACGGTAAGATTTTTTGGCTCCCGAGGACAGCGTACTATCGAGGTAGAGGTGTAGTTCTGTTTCTCTTTGCTGTCACTCAAAAAATAGGGGTGGGGGGAGCAAGTTTTAAGTAGGAATAATGCCCAAGCCACCCCAAAGGGGGCAGAGAAGAAGGGAAACCCTGAAGCTGCTCCCTTGTTTCACCAGCTGAGAGAGAGGTTGACCATATTCCCCAAGGGAAAATAGGGCATTTTGGGGCTAACCCAAGCCCCCTTCCCCATGTGGGCCTGGCTCCCACGCCAGGTTGAGGCTGGTGTCGCTGCTCGCCCAAGCCATGCCTTGGTGACCCCTACCCCAGTCTTCCCTCACCCCTTGCGTAGGGCTGGCATCACCACTCACCCTCCCGCACATGTTCCTCTGCACCCCATTTTTTGACAAAAGTGGGCATTTGTCCTATTTGCTTTTGCCAACTGATCAAGTTGGCAAGAACAAATGGGACAAATGCCTCCTTTTGCCAAAAAAGTACGGACGGCCATGACAGGGCTTAAAGGGACTGCCCCGGACAAAACAGGATCTATGGTTACCTTACTCAGAGGTAACCTAGCACACAGTGGAGTAAGGCACAGTCCCCATCCTCATCAGTGGGCTTCAGGAAGCACAGTCCCACCCAGCATTCCTCCTGTACCCGGGTAGCTCTGACAGATCTCCAGAGTTCAGCATATAAGGGCCAGGCACAATTGATGTTCCTTCACTCAGGGCACTCTGGAGCTGCCTTATCTGTGTGGTCTGTTAGGGTACAGGGTGCCCCATAGTGGATGGGGAGGGGTGGGATTATGGCCCTTTTCCCCAGAAACAACCTGTAGAGAGGGACTAGTGTGCATGGAAGGAGACACTCTGCACCCTAAGAAGCAGTGCAGAGCAGACCAGAATGCCTCCTTGTTCTTCCCCTGGGCAGAGAAGCTCTGTACCAGAAGTTCCCAAAGTGGGCGATACCACCCCCTGGGGGGCGCTGGAACGATCCAGGGGGGCAGTAGTAGCCTCGGGTGCAATTGGGGGGCATTGAATAAAAATAAGGGGGCGGTGGAAGCATAAAGAAACAAGAGAATATAAGAAAATTTTGAAAGACCGTTCGTACATGTTTCATCTGTTGTGTAACATAGTTAAAGTTGTACTGATTACTTTATTTTCCAAATAAATTCACAAATTATAACCGATCAGGTGTCAAGTCCGCCAACAGCTCTTAACAAGCAAGTGTTGGCAGGCGAGCATGTCAAGCATTGTCGGGAATTCCAGCATGCATCGGCAGGAATATGTGCATGTAATGACTTGTTTACAATATGATACTATAAATAGGCGACATGTATGAAATCTAATTTAGATTGTTTCTGAGTTGTGTAAAAAGCCGTTAACAATAGTGCAATAAATATTTAAAAATTTTTATTCATATTCAATACCTTCGATCTTTACGGATTACGGATCACATACAAAGCAAATTGTATTATTGTTGTTTCAATAAAACAGCAATTTACACGTGAGTATTTTTATACATTTTCTTACATATCTACCGTACGTTTGTGTCTCTAGTGCTTACTAATAATAAAATTGTAGCAGGCTTGTGTCGGTACAGTACTATTTGAAGTGTACAGTCAATATATTTGTCATATTTTTTATTACAATATTAACAAAAACGGGAATGAAATCGTAAAAAAACTGTTAACTATTAACATTTATTTATATCTATCGAATCATCTGTGTTAATTGGTAAATAAGGCATGTGTTAATAAGGAACAATTATTTAAATAAGGGCAAACTAAATTAAAACTATTAACTGATTTTTAATTGCATATTATTTTTTAAATTAATTATTTCTTGATAAAGTTAGTTTGATATTTGACAATTTAATATCAAATACATATATCTAATGCTCAGCAAAGAACAAAACCCAGTTTATTAGTTTCATTAGTATTTTAGTTTGGTTGTCTTTTGCCGTCTTACGCAAAAACCACTGTATACCTGATGTCGTGGGTGATATTCTAATAACACATCTTTCTTTACTATATTGTAGGACGTAGGTAGAAATATAGATACATAAAAGAATGCAAATTTGTCACTGCATCTTTCTGTTTGTTCGCTTAAAGAAGGTAGATTTCCAGGGGGGCGCTGAGTAATTTTTTTCTGAAAAGGGGGCGGTAGGCCAAATAAGTTTGGGAACCTCTGCTCTGTACCAACATTATTGCAGGTCTGTGTCACGAGGCCTATAAAGTAGCCCCAAATATACATGCACCCAAAGAATCCTCACTCATGCAAGTAGACCTCTTCAAGGCAGATGAATTACTTGCCTGAGTAAGCCCTAATCTTGTAAGAAAAGGTTGTGGGACCCAATATATGAATGGAGACTACAAAAGTTACAAACAGGTTATAGAATATTAAACCTGAAAGATGGGGACTACTCAGCGGTAACTGTAAAACTGTATCATGAAAGCTTATCAGTCCATATAGAAAACTCACTTGATCATGATGAAAAAATAATCTGCTTCTTGTCAAGACTGTCCAGGGACAGTGAATAGAATTTTAAATGCCCCCTCTACAGAAACAGGATCTAAGCGAACTTGAAACTTCCAAGAAATGTCCTGACCCAAAGACAGGCTGTCCACATTAGGGAACTCTATCAAATAATTCCCAGTGGTACTACCGCTGATTCAATTTTATCAGCTGTTTGCACTAGTGGCAACCCTAGTCTATACAAGACTGGACTGGCTACCTCTGTCAGTTAAAGCTTCAGGTATTTGCCTTAAAAATGAATAACACGATATGGTCCAATGTGGGGATTAGCGCTAGAGCTGGAGACTTTTCAACCTTCAAACCCAATGAACAACTGGATGATTTGTCCAAAATGTTTATTTTTTCCCAGGGATATTTTCATGGGTTCCAAATATCACTTTCACAGCTGATATGTGCAATAAGCAGACTGCATTCAAATCTCTCTACCATCTTTTGTATCCTAACAGTGAGAAGGAAACAGATCCAGCTTTGGGATCCATTCTTTTTATTTACAATATTTTTATTTGCCCTAAGGCCCAGTTGATAATCTCTGGATATCAGAATAACCATTAACAAGCATAACCTTCTATCATCATGTCCAGAGGTATTAAATTATTTGTCTCAATCTTCAGAATTCTTCTGTGGAATGTGAAAAAATTGCTACAATATGAAAGAAGCCAGGGAACCAGAGGACTGATCACTTTTTTCAGTAATTTCATTCAGTAGGATTTCTCTTTATTTAAAAGGGAGTAATCGTAAAATTAAAGCCCAATCTTGTGAAAACTTATACACGCAATTAACTTTACACACTGTAATTTTCCCCATTGACTTCAGTGTGACTATTCACATTATATAAAGTTAAGCACATGTTAAATCTTTGCATAGTTGGGGTCTAAACTGCTAAAGTTGTTTTCAGCTGGATCTCAATTTCAAATACACATGATGAAAAAGCAATTCAGTGAAACATATGCAGGTGAAATGGTTTGCTTTAGTTGTAACTATACATAAAAGGTTATCCACATAAAACAAAATTGTTCTTGTAAAATGATAGTGTGTTTACCAGTGGTATTTGTTTATTATGAAACCTGGGATACTACTACTTGGTGTGTTCAAGTATGTCAACAGGTAGGAAGTTTACGGATTTTCCCTATGAAAACGTTACAGCTATTCTTTCTGGCTAAGCCCTGTAGACACATATCTAATTACAGCTTTGTGGCCAGGATACGGTTATAGAGGGAGGAAAGTGCGTGCTGAAATCAGTTTAAATGACTTGCAGACAGTGACTTAGTGCTAGGTGGGTCCTTTGCAGACAGGCAAGACACAAAAATGTTTGCAGCACGCACTGGGACAGTGGGAAGTAAAAATCTTGATGAGACAGCCAAGTTAAGGAAACACTCTGTCCTTTCTTTAGGGAGTAGAGAAAAAGCCCCGAAGAGCTCCTCTGAAAGCAGCAAGGACAATAGACTCAACACCACAGGTCAGACACAGCAAAGGGGCTGGAGACTGGCACTCATGCGAGAACTGGAGATGAACTGGTATCTGAAAATATGTAACTTATCATATGAGCATACGATCGCGTACACCACCGGAATGCCTCACAGGTAAGAAAGCTAAACTTATTCTTCTTCAAAAGACATTTCAAATAAGTGTTTCCACCCACAACCCCTATCCCCCCCCCCCCCCCCCCCCAAAAAAAAAAAACCCAACAACAAACAAACCCATAAGGCTCTGTGTTTTATACCTGCTTGGTTGTTAGACCATTTCCTAACCACTTTACAGTGGGGCTGGTGCCAGGGGGGTATTGTTACATGCAAACTACAAAAGTAACAATTATAGGCAATTGATTATTAGTCACTTGAATGTCACAAAGTTGCTGAATCCTCAGACTTGTATCTCATCAGCTAGCTTGTCAATGTGCCCGATTTCAATTAGTGTGTTTAGTGCACAATATACTGCGAATGTGCAAGGATTATGGAGGCGACCTGAGAATATTGAATGAAAGCAATTGCAAACCCTTGTTGTGAGTTTTCCCTAAATTGTGAGGGAGTGTATGAATGCCAGCTTGAAAGCAAACCACTTCTGGGAAAGAAGAGAACACTTTCAATTTATTCAGTAAATTGCTTCTAATCTAAACCCTTGTAAAATCTCAAAGCATAGGGGAGCCTGATTTTCATTAATTCTAAATGTAAAGGGGCCTCACCAGTGCAAATAAGACCCAGGCTTAGTTTTATGGGTCTCTAATATTGAATCTCTGAGTCTTAATTAGGTAGGGCTTTTATATAAATTGGTTATTAATGTTCCAGCCCAGCTGTCAGAAAATGATACAATCAGTAGGCTAGGTTCTGCCACCCCTATCCATATTGAGTGGGATCTTACTTGATAACCCTACTTACTTCAGTAGGTGGCAGAAGGAAAGAATTTAACAAGCATTTTTATCTAGTCCATCTCTGAATCCATGACTGTTGGAGTGTCGGGTGTGTGTGGTGTTTTGCAGTGTTTTGCCCTGCCCAGCTCTAATACGTTTAGCAGACAACCAGGCTTCTATCCTAAATCTCAAAGCGAAGTGTCTAAAGTGACTGACGTGAACGTGAGATCTTTCCACAGACACTAGAATCAGTAAGATTTCATCGGGAGGAAAAAAGGTTGAAAATAGAAAGTAGCTAAAAGGAAAATGTGTGCAAGTTAGTACAGAAATTAGAGGTTTTGCATACACTATTGCTAAGAAATGAATAGCCGACCACATCCAATAAGGAAAATGTTATCCCAGTGGCTAAATTTAGTTGTCAAATAAATGTGGAGTGAAAAACACGTTAAACCAGATTGCGTACTTATGTGAAACTCATGGTCAAGCTACCTAAACACTGAATGTTGTGTTAACAGAACACTATGAAGGATGCAATTATTTGCAGCTCTTGAGTTGCTAATGTTAATGTAGTAAAGTCTTTACATATAGTTCTAAAAATACAATAGTCTCATATTTTAAAACTCATGAAGAACCACTAGTAATATTTACTTACCACTGGAGTAAAGCTGCATGCAGGATGCAACGTTAAGGAAAATACAATCAAGCCCTCCAGGATGTGGTAACCAGGGAACAGAAGATCTTTCTGAGGTGTTAAGGATATGTTTGGATGAAGGGAGGCATGGCTGAGCAAGGGTGAGTTTATCAGAATTAAGCTGCAGGAAAATGTGTAGACAAAATCGTAAGTTTTACACTATAGTGAAAAAACCCAGAAGATGGAGATATTTGGGGCCAGAAAGAGTTGAAAACCAAGGGAAGTGTTTTCTTTTGGCAACCTATTGAGCATGCTTGTGTATTAAAAATGTATAATGCAGCTTGAAAATATTTAAACTACATTGGCGTTGATTGCTAGTGATTCCCAGTGAGTCAAAGCAAGGAACACTTACTTGAGTTGAGGCCAAGATGTATTACTTGTATTTGCATTTCCAGCCCACCAAAAATGTGGGTTTAGACCAGGGGTCGGCAACCTTTGGCCCGCGGCCCACCAGGGTAAGCGCCCTGGTGGACCGGGCCGGTTTGTTTACCTGCCGTGTCCGCAGGTTTGGCCGATCGCAGGTCCCACTGGCTGTGGTTTGCTGCTCCAGGCCAATGGGGGCTGCGGGAAGCGGCGGCCAGCACATCCCTCGGCCCGCGCTGCTTCCCGCAGCCCCCATTGGCCTGGAGCAGCGAACCAAACCTATGGACGCGGTAGGTAAACCAACTGGCCCGGCCCGCCACGGCACTTACCCTGGCGAGCCATGTGCCAAAGGTTGCCGATCCCTGGTTTAGACTAAGGAGTTTTGTTTGAGTCCTTGTAGAGGTAGGGTCTGATAGTGAAAGATCAGATGTAGAACCATGTTTGTCTCGCCCAGGAACATTCCGATGTAGCGTTTTGATTTGGTCAATGCAGAGAGACATGCCAATGGTAAAACTCTAATTTGGGTCCAGTTTTGGATTCTGAACCTCCCTTTCCCCAAAGTCTGGTAGTGTCTGGATGTGGGGTTTGGTTCTAACCCAGGTGTCTTCTTTATAGAAGCAATTTGTTTGTAAACTGGATATGAACTGGACTTCCAAATTTTCAGCCTCCTTTTCTTTAAACTGAACTCTGAAAGCTATCCAATATACAGCTCCATGATAAGTCTCTGCTATTTCTATCCAGGATAACCAGTTACGTTATGCTGTTACACTGCCTTGCCATGAAAATATTTTGTATATTTTTTACGTTACCTGAGTGGTAGTAAAAATAAGGCCGATCGGTAAATGACATATTTAGAAACAATGCCAGTGACTTCCCTAGATCATGATCATTTTAACTGCTGTGAAATCTAATTTCAGAGAGTACAAAAGGATCAGATTGGCACATGGATGGAACTTGTTGGAAACAATCTCCAATGCCAATGTTAATAACCTGTTCCCTGAAGCTCCATGTGTTTTAGTTTAGAGAGCAGTAAACAGAACTTACTGTTACTTGAATCTGAACCAGTTTTTATATGCAGATCTTATAAGGTCCTAAACTATTTTTAGAAGATAACATAGAATTGACTGAATCCGAATATAAGACATTGATGAACCATTACAGCAACTGGTGCTGACAAGGTCATCCGAATTCCTTAGGTCTTTGGTCACCCACAGTTTGCAGAGCCAGAATAATTGGAGTCATCCAAATTTCCATGCAAAAATCACCCTCTGTGGCATTGAATTACAATCTTTTCAAATATGTTCTCTTCTGAGATCAGTCTGTTTATCTGCTTTGAAGGATTTGAGGATTAGCTGAATCCATGGCACATTAATCTTTTGATGATCTAATCATACTCTGTACCAGTGATTGAAAGCGAGTGGTAACAAAGGGCTGCAGAACTGTGATTCTGTGAGATGACAAAGTAAAGGTATTCCTTCTTGCATTATACTGATTCATGCTCATTGAGCTGTTTGTTTGGCTTGGGTGGCTAATCTGGGATCTCTATTAATTCTCTTGATAAAATAATTCAGGTGCTCTATAAATATAAAATATCTTAAACACGTTACAAATTACACACTGTGGGTACCATTAAAAAGCTAACATTTATCTATCTTTGGCACACAGTGGGGTCTGAAATACCAACAATTCTCTAGTTTTAAGACTAGAGAATTATCTGCTGAGTCGTTTGACAAGTGTTGATTTTTTGGGGGGAGTGTGTATGGCGGGGTTTAAAGGCAACTCGTGTGTGTATATATACCTCCTCTGAAACACTGTCTAGGCTAGAGGGTGAAGGAAGGCAGTAAGACTGACAATTGATGCATTGCATGCAGGGCCGGCTCTAGGCACCAGTGCTCCAAGCATGTGCTTGGGGCGGCACTTTCCAAGGGGCAGCACTCCGGCTCTTTTTTTTTTTTTTTTTGCTTGGGGTGCAAAAAGCCGGGAGGCGGCCCTGAGCGGAGGTGAGCTGTGGCAGTGGGGGGGCGCGGGGAGGGCCGCAGGAAGTAACCTGGAGGGGAGGGGCAGAGGAACCGCTCCCCTCCCCAGCTCACCTCCGCTCCACCGTCGCTTGCTCCCCCAAGTGCACAGCCACTCCGCTTCTCCGACCCCCCCCCCAGGCTTGCCGCGTGAATCAGCTGTTTTGTGGCAAGCCTGGGAGGGAGAGGTAGGAGGGGAAATGTGGCACGCCCGGGGAGGAGGCAGGGGAAGGGGTTGGAATGGGGTGGAGTTGGGGTGGGGCCAGGGGGGCACAGGAAATTTTTTTTGCTTGGGGCGGCAAAAAACGGAGCCGGCCCTGATTGTATACTACACAAAAATGCAGGGGAAAGGGAAATTTTGGCTAAGAATGCAGGGACAACTCCCCTAATCTTGTTGAAGCACTATGGAATCTTTAGGGTTCATACAGAACACATGGGGCCTTGTTTTTACAGACCCTACTGTAAAGCCTGCTATCTACATAGTCTACAGAAAAACTGCATGGTACTCTGCTCTTCTCCCTCAGAAGGATGAAGAGCTGAATTAATACTGACAGGATTTCAGTCTGATTCCAAAGAATCTGGGCATATCAAATCTGAGGCTTAAACCACTAAGCCAACCCCTTGGTTTACTTCCTCTAAAGGCAGAGCAACATGCCAACAGACAAAGCACTTAGACGCATATGCAAATATTCTCATCTGGAGCCTGTCAGTACTATTCAAAGCTCCAGGCAAAATAAGTCCCAAGAGAGCCGCCAGCTGCTGAATAGGCCACCCAGCTGCTGAGCATGCTGCTACAGCACCATTCCCAGTTCCTACCAGGCTAGCAGCAAAAGACCACTCTCAGCTGGCATGTGCTACCCTAGACTGCCCCCCAGCCACAGTTGCACGTTAATTAACCGTCTATCCATGTCCAGAAAAAGAAAAGTGTTTCAATCTTATGGAGAATTTGTATTGATTACAATTATAGAAAAGTTTTTGATTTAGGCACACTAGCTTCTAAAAATCCCAAGAAGTTATTTATTTGTGTTACAACGGCCTAGAGACCCCATTTATGATCCAGCCCCCTTTGCAGTAGGCACTGCACAAACAAAATAAGTCTCTGCCCCAAAGAACTTACATTCTAAGTAGACCAGACAGGATTGTGTGGGGGTCCTGCAGCCGGAGCAGCAGAACTGGCAAGAAACTGGAGCGGTTGCTCCTTAACTATCTCCCAGCCCTGTGCTTGCAGAGATAGGGGAGGGAGCACTGCCTGCTGCTGCACGCGCTGAAGGTCCAGGATGTCCAGTGCCATATGCAGCCGGTCTAATTGGCTGGGGGTAAGCTGACATTTCATAGTGCACATTTTCACAGGAACTTTTCTCTTCCCGCTTCTGACATTCCTGACCCTTTGGCCCCTCCCCAGTTCTGCCATTTTCATAATGGTCAGGAACCCTGAATGGACCTTTTGATAATAGGAAAAGAAATTGAGAGCCCAACACACCTGATTTATGTAATGTACTCTGAGAAACCAAATTGCCTTGATGATTTGACTAAGGGACATTACAACATTCAAGTATCCTGCCCAAGGCCTTAAATAAACCCCATGAGAACTTGCATTTATCAGCCTTGTATTGAATCCAGAACAAATATTTTTTTGTCTAAATATAAGACATGGGAAACAGTTGGCATTTTTCTCCCAGTGGCAATATACAGTCCCTTTTGAGTACTTGACCATGAGAGGTTTCAACTGACGGGGGGGAAAGGTCACTGATTCTGGCTAGGCTATATAAGGTACGGAGTGACTGGGAGGAAACTTTATAGTCCCATGGTTCTATTAGGCAACCATAACTAAGTTAAAGCTGCATCTCCTAATAGAAATATAATGGCAACAGACTAGCATTCCAAAAGAACATAGAGAAGCCAGAAAAGCAGAAACTACCAAGAATCTAAATCTCAAATACTTCATTGGACTTTGAGAATCCTTGTGATCAGCTTTTATCTTGGAATATGCATTTGTACAGACCTTCCTGCACAGAAATCCCACCCCACAAGCCAAGTGTGCCGAAATCCATTGAAGCACCATTGAGGGGTAAAAGGCAAAGCGCCACCGTTAAAGTCTGCCTTCCAGCAAAATGCTGTGCTGGAAGGCTAAGTGGAGCAGCAGAACTGAAACAACTAGAGAAGTTTTTGCATATGCATGGAGTGTCCTTACATGAAACTGTCAAAGCTGGGACAGGAATGATATACAGGTACTTTCATATACCCATTGTCAGATTATTTCATAGTCAAGTACAGTTACTAAGAAACAGCTGAAATGAGGGGAGGTCTGGCCCAATAAAACTCTTGCAGCAAAGAATGACAACAAAATGGCTATAAATAGATTATATGTACATTATACATAATGTCTTAAAGAACATATCTTTTCAGTGTTGTAGCCATGTTGATCCCAGGATGTTAGAGAGACTTGGTGGATGTGGTAATATCTTTTACTGGACCAATTCTGTTGGTGAAAGAGACAAACTTTTGAGCTATACAGAACTTTTCTGGTGTGGGAAATGTACTTAATGTCACAGCTAAATACAAATATATCCATTTATAAATATCTTTGATAGAACATATCTATAGTTCATTTACATAGTATATGTACCTTTAAAATCTGTCTGCCAGTTCGTGTGCTCTCTCTCTTATATATACATTTGTTGTTCATTGTCTAGAGTAAATGTACTCTGCATAAGGGATCATCTAAATTCAGATCTTAAATTTCCTTGGCAAAACTAGGACAAAAGAAAAATACAATGAAAAACATGTATGTAAAATGTTGATTCCAAGGAGTATGACACTTTACATTCTAGCCAATTGTTATTGAATGCATAATGCAGCGTCTGTCTAAAATAGACATATGTATAGAATTATGAAATGTGACTGTTTTTGTGCACTAATTTGCAGCTTTTATTGTATTTGTTTATTGCATGCTTTTTAATGGATATATTGCAGGTGTGTACCTCACTTTAGATAGTCGCTTGTTGAAGAAACACACATGACCAATTCTCTTAAAAATAGTATTTGACATTAAAAGGGAAGAGAATATTATTCCTTTTTGTCTGGATATGTTGAACTGTCCCTGAGAATTGGAGTGTGGGAGTGGGGGGAGAGGGACAGAAACTTAAGAGAAAAATTACCATAGACCACTATGTGCTCTAGTCTAGATGGTGCTACCAATCTAGACTTGGAATCAGAAACCTATCAGTTAACACTGATTTAAACAGTATGCTTAATCTTTCTGTTGCTAGCCTTATTAATATCACAGCACCCAGTGCAGACCGAGCTATGGTTAATTGTATTATCACTAGGGAACTGGGAAACAGATTGAAAGGTATATCTCACAAGTGGAGTCCAGTTGAGATAATTGTCTTTTTTGAATACACAGGGATTTATTGTGACCTGTTAATGTTGTAGTGAGTGTGTTGTCTTGCTTGCTGGTCCAATGGCGCAACCTTTTGGGTGAAAGTGGAGGGCCTGATATTGAATGCTTATTCATGTTGAGTAGTTCCTAACTCCATGAGTATAGTCCCATTGACCTCAGTAGGACTAACCAAGGAATAAGGTACGACTCATTGTAAATGTCAGAATCAGGCCCTTAGTGTCTCATCATTCAGGTAGGGCTGATGGGCTGAGGTATGTCTTACATGACTAGCCAGGGAAGAAACATGCCTCTGTGCATTTTACAGTTCTTCATGGGCCAAATTATAAAGAGACTGTTTCCATATTTCACATAATGTGTTCTTAAACAGGTATCCTGCTTAAGGTTAATGTTTAGTCAGGGGTATTTTTTTGTAAAAGTCATGGCCAGGTCATGGACAATAAACAAAAATTCATGGCTTGTGACCTGTCCGTGACTTTATGAAAAATACCCCTGACTAAATCTTAGCTGCTCTGGGGGTGGGAGGTGGGGGGCGAGGGCTGGGGCACCGCTGCTCTGGGGGGGGGCGCTGCTGCTGCTCGGGCACGGGAGAGGGGTGCACCAGTCGCTGCAGCTGTGGAAGTCCATGGAGGTCCCAGAAAGTCATGAATTCTGTGACTTTCTCAAGATCAATCTTATCCTTCATCTCACATTCTCTAGTCAACACAATCAGAAGTGATGTGCTAAACTGGGACATGGAAAAAACATAGAAAAGTGATCAAAGGAGGAAAGGAAACTTGCTAATATGATTTTTGGCAACAGTATTATTCTGTGCAACTTTGCAAACACAAGCCAGAGAAAATGTGAAAAATCAAGTCAACAATCTAACTGTTCACTGAAATTAATCAGTAAGGATCCTGTACCATCTTATGGCACTCCGGAATCTGCCTGGAATCCATTTGCATCTGGGAGAGACTCTAGCTAAAGTCTAGCACTGGGTAAGCATGAGTGACCCAAGAACCTCTTAATGCCAGCTGGCAAGGAGGTGCAAAGGGGTTACAGGGATCTCTTTTGGGTTTGGCATGTCATTCTAGTTAACCAAAGAGTGTCATGCGGGGGTCTCAAAAGTCACACTGGTCACTGATACCATTATGAAATGCATGTTCGGTTGTTGCTGGAGAAGTTACATTTATACCATGAACATTATGTTTTTAGTCTTTCTTGGGACTCGTCATCAGCAAAGAGGGGGGAAAAAACTTTGCTGTCAGACAAATGTTTATCTAACTGGCTGTTTATAGGTAAACTAAGTATTGTATGTTTCACAAGGGGTCTCCTATCACCAGTCTAAACTGAATGTAAATGAGGTATTGTGAGAACTTCAAAGAAAAAATAACAGGAAGAGAAAATGGGGGAGGAAGGATATCTTGAGGTACATATCACAGGTTTGCTTCGCTATATTTGGGGGACAAAGAAGATACCTTACTATCTCTCACCTAGAAAGTAAATGGACAGTAAATTTGTTTCATGAAAGTGAGATCTCAAGCAGGCTTGGATGAAAATGCTGAATAGAACTTTGGGTGAAAAGTTTTAACCCTTTAGTTGAGTGTTGTCTGATTTTGTTTTATATGTAACCATTTATTTCCAATATTCTTAGTTGATATCACCTGAATCTCTAATCTTTGATAAACTTTATTCTTGTTTTCACTATAACTATATCTAAGTGCTGTGGGGTTAAGCAAAGTGCTGGTCTTGAGTTGAATCTTAGAAGCTGGTGGGTTCTGTTCCGTTGGGAACATCAGGCCTGGTAATTCTGAGAGTGTTCAGTGGATAAGGGGCTGAACACAACAGGGACACTCTGAGGACTTAGGCATTGGTGTTTGATGATTGCTATCTACGCAGAGAGAGCGAGGCCTGCGGGAGCTGAAAGGCAGTGCTTGTGCTGCTGGAGGCTAGTGTTTCAAGGAGCTAATCCACAGCAAGCACAGACAAGGTTTTTTTACACTAAAGGCAGGTGGTGTTGAGGTGTCTCACAACCAGGCATGCTCCTGGGGAACTCAATGAGATGCCACTGGCCTGCTTAGTGCTCCCCCTTCTGCTTGTGCCTACATATACTGCGCTTGGACATGCTGTGCAAAACCTATCCAAGCCCCATTCCCCCATGGGTCCCTTGATAACTTTCCTGTACACTGAAGAGCAGCAGTAGGTATCAGGCAGTCATCTGTTCTTACCCTGGGCCCTGAGGCGGGGCTAAGTCAGAACTGTTTCTGCCACCTGGGGCCGCCTGTCGTCATGTAGATTGTTCAGTTTTCAGTCTTCATGGGTGAAATTAATTCCAAGTGCAAATCTCTCTGAAAGCCCTTTGTACCACACAATCTCCATTTACACCAGATTTATACCTTATGACTTATAAATGCCACAAAAGGCCTTGCGCTGCTCTTCTACATAGGGGTGAAATTAACTTTTTGGAGAACATGAGGGTTCAATCTTACAATCTAAGGCTCTGATTTGTATTGAAATAGACCTGCGCAGAGGACAGGAAACTCTTTGACATTACCATCACAGATGTCTCCCTTGCATTCTTCTATAGGGCCATTTCCATCTAGTTCTCCTAGCTAATTAGCATTCATGTTGTTGGATTACTTGATTAAAGTTAGTTTGCAGTTTAAACTAAACCGCAAAACTCAGGCCTTGTCTTGTATGCAAGTTGCACTTTTTTAACTAAATCATTCTTTTCTTAAACCCCCTTGTTGGACACTTAAACTGGTTTTAAGATTTCCTTGTATTGACTTAGCTTACATCCATTCCTTACAAATTTAAGCTAACTGGATACAAGGTGCTCTAAAACTGATTTCTGAGTGTCTGTGCAAGTTGCATGGATTTAACTAAACAGATTGCTAAACTGGTTAGGTTAAATCAGGGGAACTCTGTGTAGACAAGATCTTGGGATCTTATCCTGCTGAAGTACATGGCAAAACTCCCATGGACTTCTATGGGGACAGGATTGGCATGGGGGGGGGGGAGGAGAAGGGCAGAGGAAAAGGGTGAAATTCTGAGGTTCTTTCCTGCTCTTTTCTCTGGCAATGGGTCTCTGGGTAACAACTGCCTAAAACCTAGAAGAAAAATGAGTGAAGGCTAAGTCTACACTACCCGCCTGAATCGGCGGGTAGAAATCGACCTCTCAGGGATCGATTTATCGCGTCCAATCGGGACGCGACAATCGATCCCCGAATCGATGCTCTTACTCCACCAGCGGAGGTGGGAGTAAGAGCCGTCGACGGGAAGCCGCAGAGGTCGATTTTGCCACTGTCCCTACAGCGGGGTAAGTCGGCTGCGATACGTCGAATTCAGCTATGCTATTCGCGTAGCTGAATTTGTGTATCTTAAATTGACCCCCCCCCCTGTAGTGAAGACCTGCCCATAGTTTCTGATTTAAAAACCCAAGCTTCCTTAGGGCATGATCCAACTCCCACAATGGGAGTCCTTGCTGTTTCCTCCCCTTCTCCCATTGTTTTCTTTTCCCCTCTAATCATACTTACTCTAGTGCATACAGATAAGGAAAGGACTGAGCTCCCTGAGCTGAGATGAGGAATCTGCACAGCTGAAGGAAAATACAATTTATAATTACTTGATAAAAAGTTAGTTTCTGCAGCCTAAGAGAGAGAGGAACTTTTATAGTGAGCAATGAAACATTATAGTGAATTGTGGAAATAACCAATACAAAATAGATGTTTTTAGACACATTACTAAAAACATCTAATAGGTCTGAATTTATTGCCTATTTTGTGGTAAGTAGAGTGATAGCTGTGTTTATCTCAAAATGTCAAGTGCATATCCTGCATTAACTGATATTACAATTTTGAGACTGTTAAATGTCTACTGCTTGAAAATGAATGTTAGGTGGTTGAGTTTATTCTTTTATCTTGTAAAAGGGTCTTTACATTCTACAGTTGATTTATCCTTGGAAAGAATCTGCTTTAATCCTCTACAGTTCATTGATCTTGGTGTTAAAGTGGGGAGATTTTGTTACCAAGGCATGCGCATGTGTGCGTGATTAAGCCCTGCAAATATGGACAGGTCAAACTTTGTGTGTGTGTGTGTGTGTGTGTGTGTGTGTGTGTGGCTGTTCCTTAAAGATGGGCTTGAGCCACAAAATTAGGATCCAAACTTCCCCAATGGGAGTCTTGCTCGAGTAAGATTCTGCAAAATCAGGCCTTTAAACTCTAGTGCCTCCCCCCCCCAAGTTAGCAAGCTGACTTTTGGTTCAACATTTAGGTTTACACTGATGCACAAGCTGAAAAAATAGGACCAAAATAGTTCAGATTCCCATGTATCTCCTAAGACTGCATCAGGAAGCATATAGTCCAAAATATCCACCAAAAACTATCCTGTTGATCCACAAAATCATCTGAAACTACACACGAGCCAATAGTGCTACTGAAACCATATGGAAACTTTCAGAACATAATTTTATCTTGAGCTCTTCTTGCCTATGATTATTTTGTTTGGGTTAGGTTCTGATCTCATTCACATCAGTATAAATTTGAGTACCTTCTTTGTCTTCAGTGGATTCACCCTGACTGTGCAGCAATGTAAATGACACCAGAATCTAGCTCAGCCTTTTTGTGTTGTGAAGATGTTGCTTGCATTAGAGAAACAGAAAGCATGGGGAGGACCGCTTTCTCCTTGCTGTGTGGGATTGGTGATGAGGGCACTGGTTAGGCTGGGAGAAAGAAGGTGAACTGAGGGAGGGAGAAATGAATACCTGAATGACCTCCCCGTCTTCTCTTCCCCTTCCTCCCCGCCCGCACGAAAGATTCATTTAACTGATATTTTACATCAAACAGGGATGGCAAATAACTTTTCTGTACTCACAATAAAAGGAAAATGGCTTTTCAAAATGTTTACTTTCCTTGGAGATTCCTTTTGCTTGAGACCAGTCAGAAAACTGTGAGAAAATTGAAATAAGAGAGCATATTTTCTCATTTAAAGCTGTCACACAGTTCTACTGTTTACTTGCCAGCCAGGGAAATGTGGTCTTTTTTTAGAGATTGACTGCCCAGGAAAAGAGAAGCAAAGCCAGGAAAGCCCATGTGATCTTGAAGCTGTATAAAGAGGCAACACAGCCAATGGCTATAAAACAATAAATGTGATAAACCGTTCCAGGAATTGAATGGGGCTACTTTAAAAATATGGGGCAGAATTTATCCCTGGTATAAATCCATTAACTTTATTGGAGATGCACTGTCCATGCATTTGTCCCCAAATGCACTGACTAACCAATTCTCTTACACTTTTCTCTCTTCATTGAGAGAGTTTCTTTTAGCCCCCCCAAAGATGGGTCTTTCATCCTTAAATAATTTCTGATTTGAATTGGTTGGTTCAAGTATAAATTTAAAAAGAAAAATGGCTTCCCCTTATTAGCTTTATTACTTCAACAATAATTCCCCACTTTCCATTTTGTCCTGCTGTTTCCATTCATATATAGGACACTGATATTTTTTTTTATTTTTATTTTCTTTTTTTTTTAAAGGCAAAGGGTCAGGTGAGCACCCCAGTTCCTGACCTGCTGGCAGTTTTTTAAATTATACAAGCAACTGACTGTAGGGCTGCAGCCACTTCATAGTCACGTCTTGCTTCCAAAAATGCAGTTGCGGCACTCTCTCAATTAAGTTTATTCCATTAGAGGTTATCCTGCAAATACACCCTGCTGATGGATGGATCTGGTTCCCACAAAGTTAACAAGATATTAGGCCAAAAATATGAAGACCTCTCTATATCCGGCCCATGCCATATAGAAAACATACCTAAAATAGAAGAGCCAGCTCTAGTCTAAGATTAGAGAGAAATTTTCTATAGGGGTTCCCAATACCAAAACCCACTCAAGGTTCCATTTATAACACAACAGAGCCAAGCCTCTGAGATCTGTAATGCTAAGGTTTATAGGAGACACACTGCACCTGTACCTTGTATACTCACCAGGACCGGCTCCAGGGTTTTGGCCACCCCAAGCAGCCACAAAAAAAAAAAAAAAAAAAAAGCCGCGATCGCGATCTGTGGCGGCAATTCGGCGGAAGGTCCTTCGCTCCTAGCGGGAGTGAGGGACCGTCCACCGAATTGCCGCCGAATATAGCTGGACCTGCCACCCCTGTCTGGAGTGGTCGCCCCAAGCAGCAGCTTGCCAAGCTGGTGCCTTGAGCCGGCCCTGATACTTACACTAGTCAGACAGCATTTTGCTCAGTGATTGGGTTCTATGCCTGGCTCTGCACTGGCTCACTGTACCACCATTAGCAAGTCACTGTCTCTCTGTGCCTCCATTTCCCCATTTATAAAATGGAGGCTTTGCCTTTTGTAAAGCTCTTTGGCCCTGGTAAGAGCATGCTTTCCTTAAGTCCCATTGAAGTGAGTGGGATTTAGGCACAGATATATGTTCTGTCCTAAATTTGGGACTTTAAGATCTACCGATTAAAAGTTATATAACTTTTATATTGATTTATATTTTTTCTTATTTTCAGTTAAGAGTGTGTGCGAAGTATTCACTATGAAATATAAAACTATCAGAAAATCAATGTTTCATATTTCATTGAGAGCATTGACCTATTTTTGCTGCAAGACACTGAGATGCTAACTTTTTTGTGTGCAACAATGGGTCCACTTTGGTTGAAGATAAATTTATTTTCCAGGTGGCCTTTGTGTTTGAAAATGGGTACTTTAACATATTTAATAAGAACATGCAGTTTGATGAAAGCAAGAAAAGGACTTGGGGATGTGGGGCGGATGCAAGGTACACAAGGCCAAATAATTTTTAAAAAATCCTGTGAAAATGTGTAATATGAATGTCAACTTACAGCCAGTTCTAGAAAGAAATTGTTAGAAGTGAAGTAGGAGTCTGAAAATTTTAAACTACTGCGATAGCTCATATTTTATAAAGTATATACACCAGGCCATGCCTTAATAGTAGGAATTTTGCAGTAAGATTTCCTACATCATTGTGAAAGACCAATCACTTTGACACTCCAAGTGAATGAAGTGGGTGAATGTGTGAAAGCAGAGGTGGTGTTACACTGAACTAAGTACTGGGAAATCGACATAAGAAACATTTTAAAACAAATAGTGAATGAAGTTGAGAATGTTTAAGATTGGGTCTCACTGGTGACACTACAGAGGCAAACAGGCATTTGTGACGAGCAGACTTCTAAAGGCTTTATTCAGAATAGATTAAGCACCTCAAGGTTTAGATGCTTAATGGAACTAGATCAGTACCTCTTGGGTCTCTCACTTAAACTAGTGTAACAAGATCAGAATTGGGCTGTCTGCCTCTGCACCATACGCTGTTCTGCCTCCTCCATTAGATCATCTGGGAGCTAGTCCCAGACTGCTTTTCTTTAAAAATAAATAAATGAAAAGGGGGGGCAGGTAAGTGGGATGATAGAGTTTGACATAAAAAAACTCAACTGGTGGTGGCATTTGTCACATTGCTGAGGATTATTAACATCCTTCCTGGACTACAAATAAGTGCAAATAAGTGATGGTCACATAAACACCACCCTATACCGGAAACCTACTGACCGCTATACGTACCTACATGCCTCCAGCTTCCATCCAAGACACATCACATGATCCATTGTCTATAGCCAAGCCCTAAGATACAACTGAATTTGCTCCAACTCCTCAGACAGAGACAAACACCTACAAGATCTTTATCGAGCATTCTTAAAGCTACAATAACCACCTGGGGAAGTGAGGAAACGGATTGACAGAGCAAGATGGGTACCCAGAAATCCCCTACTACAGGACAGACCCAACAAGGACAATAACAGAACACCACTGGCCATCACATATAGCCCCCAGCTAAAACCTCTCCAGCGCATTATCCATGATCTACAACCTATCCTGGAAAATTATCCCTCACTCTCACAGACCTTGGGAGGCAGGCCAGTCCTCGCTTACAGACAACCCCCCAACCTGAAGCAAATATTCACCAGCAACTACACACCACACCACAGAAACACCAACCCAGGAACCAATCCCTGTAGCAAACCTTGTTGCCTACTCTGTCCCCATATCTACTCTGGCGACACCATCAGAGGACCCAACCACAGCAGCCACACCATCAAGGGCTCATTCACCTGCACATCCACGAATGTTATATATGCCATCATGTGCCAGCAATGCCCCTTTCCCATGTACATTGGCCAAACAGACAGTCCCTCCGCAAAAGAATAAATGGACACAAATCGGACATCAGGAATAGTAACATACAAAAGCCAGTAAATGAACACTTCAATCTCCCTGGTCATTCTATTACAGATTTAAAAGTCACTATCATTGAACAAAAAACCTTCAGAAACAGACTTCAAAGAGAAACAGCAGAACTAAAATTCATTTGCAAATTTAACACCATTAATCTGGGCTTGAATAGGGACTGGGAGTGGCTGGCTCATTACAGAAGCAGCTTTTTCTCTCCTGGAAGTGACATCTCCTCATCTATTATTGGGAGTGGACTACATCCACCCTGATTGAATTGGCCCTGTCAACACTGGTTCTTCACTTGCGAAGTAACTCCCTTCTCTCCATGTGTCAGTATATAATGCCTGCATCTGTAACTTTCACTCTATGCATCTCAAGAAGTGAGGTTTTTACCCACGAAAGCTTATGCCCAAATAAATCTGTTAGTCTTTCAGGTGCCACCAGACTCCTGGTTGTTCTTCCTGGACTTGAGATTTATAGAGATGGATTTTTCGAGGGGCAGAGGGTTGCACTCTCCTCTATCTTTTCCTTACTATCTATGAAGAAAATGCTCTTTCCTTTCTGATTTAATCATTGTCAGGTTGCTGTAGTGTATAGCTCTGCCTTTCTTATGAGGGGAAAACTAGACTTTCAATTTTTTTAAATGAAGTATACAAGCAGGGTTGGTTTGAAGGAAAGCTAGTGCCCTTTGTGAAGCCATTGGCTCCAGGATTGAGGTCCTGACTAAGGATGAGTGCTTGGCACAATTCAGGACAGGGGTGCCCCTCCCTGATCCTAGTCCACTCCTCCGGGGAAGGTTACAGCTGCTTTAAGGACTTCTCTATCATTTGCTGACTGTCAACAGGCCAAAGGGCTGTTGTAGCACGCAGGGATTGCTGAGGTGTAGTAATGTCCTAGCCACTCCTCTTTTCCGCCAAGCACCCCTCTTGTGCCATTTGCAGGGAGTGATGTAGGGAGCCTCTACTACACCCAAGGATTCCACTGTGCAGGAAAGTTCCACTAGGCACCAGAATGCCAGATGTAGGGCTGTTTTGTGCCCTTGGAAAAATGCAAAGTGTTCAACTAGGGTCAGGGCTTCTAACTTTAGCTAGATGGGCACTAACTTCTGTGCATCATATACTCTCACCTGTAGGTTTTTCTAACTAGGTTAAAATTTGGCTCAATATATGGTCCAGCCATGCCCCCCAACAGCATTACTGTTAATAGTTTGCACCAGGATTCCAATATTATATGTACAACATCCATTTCCAGCCGTACGTACACAATAAAAATTGTTGGCTTAGAGCATTTACAAACCTTACCAAGACCAGCTCTAGGCATTTTTAGTATGGTTTTTGACATGGTCCTAGGTCACATTCTCATAAGCAAACTAGGGAAATGAGGACTAGATGAAATGTCCTCTAGATGAGGACTATAAGGTGTGATATTACTCTGAGTATAATCTTTCATCAGTGGCTCATTGTTGAACTGGGCAGGCTTGTCAAATTGGGGTCCTGAAGGTGTTAGTCCTAATGTCTGGAACCAGTCAATATTTCCCTTAATGACTTGGATAAGGGAGTGAAGAGTGTGCTCATAAAATCTGCAGATGATACCAACCTGGGAGGGGTTGCAAGCACTTTGGAGGACACAATTAGAATTCAAAATGACTTTGACAAATTGGAGAGCTAGGGAAAGGACATTGGACCAAATCTTGAAGCTTTTACACAGGCCTTATTCATATCAGGTGAAACCCTCTGCAGAGGGCTGGCACAAGGCCTATGCAATTCTCAAAATAGGGCTCAAGTCATGCATAGGCTTTGTATTGGCTCTATACACAGTGGCAAATTTCAGTCATTCTGAAGGGCTGAATAAGGACTTTTTGGACCATTGGTTTGGAAGGGGAGAACACTGCTCCTCCCATTGAGGATCTGGAGATGGTTTTAAATAGCTCTGTAGTGGGGCTACGACTCACTGGCACGGCGCAGCCTGCTGGCTGTCTTGGGAATTAGCTCCTTTCAGCCCGGAGCACCCTCTGCAGGCCCGAGTCTCACCTGCTGCTGGCCCTGTGTCCCTCCTGCCCTTTGCCCAGGGGTTCTGCCCACTGCAGTACCCCCTCACTCTGGGTCTCCCCTCCCAGGGAAACCCCAACCCCCTATCCCCACCTCGCCTCAGTGGCTACTGCCAGTCATCATCTAGCCCCTGCTCCCTGGGGCAGACTGCAGTTTGTAAACCACTCGTCATCAGCAAGGGGGGTTGGACCAGCGGCCTCTGCCTACATCTGGGCTGCCCCTCTGCAACCCTAGTACCCTTTTGTGGGCCTTTAGCTCAGCCTGCGGCTTTGCTAGGCTGGAGCTCCCCAGCTCCCTCTACCCTTCCCCAGCACTGCTGCACCCTAGATACCCTTCTCAGCTTCCCAGGCAACCAGGTCCTTCTCCCTCAGAAGCTAGAGAGAGAGTCTCTGCTTCTGGCCCACTGCCCTGTTATAAGGGCCAGCTGGGCCCTGATTGCACTGGCTACAGTTGTGGCTTCTTTCTCCATCAGCCCAGCCTTTCCCCTGCCACAGCCCTCTCCCAGGGCTGTTTTAAGCCCTTCAGGGCAGGAGTAGGGTAACCACCCCGCTACAAGCTCTTTCTACCTTCCCCTCCCCCAACTTGTATTCAATTTTGAGTTCTGCTAAGCTGAGATCTTTGCTGCGTTTGTGGTGACTTTGGAGTTTTTCTTTTTACTTTTTTTTTTTTAATGTTTGTTTACCTGCCAGATCTGTTTCCCAGATTTTCACAGGTCTAAACTCACTTAAGTTATCTTATCTCACTTAGGTAAAGGTAAGAAGAAAACCCTTTTGTTATTAAAAGCTGTTTAATTTAATATGGAAAGTAATGAATTTTTAATAAGGAACACTCATTATATACCCATAAGCTGGTTTATTTATAAGGTGATTAGTCTTTTTTTCCCCTTTCATTGCCTTAACAAATGCAGCTGAGTTCAGCCTATCATTGAATATCTGAAACTACACCAGTGTTAATTTTGCTTCTGATAATAGTATCCCTCTGTGATGGCTTTCAGTACATAGAACCAATTGCCTTATACGGCAGGGCTTTTATTACATATAGATTTCTTCTACATAGTTGTTTAACCTTCTAAAGACTGAAACAACATGAGTTGGAACTGAACTTGTATCCGGTGCCAATTTAGTACTATCAGGTTTAGAAAAAACACCAATGTGCATTCTGATTTTACAGGGTTACGGTGGATAATGGGGCCATAGATTGTCCTAGTGTTATATCTTGCACAGATACACTGGGCTCAGTATTTTAACAAGTGTGCCAAGGCAACGTGTGCAAAATGTGCAGTTCCATGTGATATATGCAGTTCCTAAGTTTTACCTATTACTATGAATTCACTTTTTATAAAATGCTTGTAATGTCTAAAGCACATTGACCCTTAACCTAATCCTCACAACAGCCCTATGAAGTAGGGAGGCATTATCATCATCTCTATCTGGCAGATGAGGAAACTGAGGGAGAAAAATTGAGTGAGCAGGCCAAGGCCCAAAAGGAATAATTGCAAGAACTAAGAAATGTTTGATCCTAAGCCTGCCTTGCTTGTGTAATTGCATGTTTCTCAGAGATGACCCATACCTGCCCATAGCAGAGTGGGGGGCCCAATTTAAAGGTTTGGCCACACCTAGAATAGCTCGAGTCTGGCCCCTCCCTGCAGCTGCCAGCTGTTGCTCCTGCCTCTCCACACTGGGTGCAGCTCGCAGGCTCTGGCAGCTGTTGCACAGGGAGCAGCGGCGGCTCCAGGCACCAGCGCTCCAAGCGCGTGCCTGGGGCGGCAAGCTGCGGGGGGCGGCCTGCCGGTCCCTGCCAGGGCGACAGTCAGGCAGCCTTCGGCGGCTTGCCTGCGGGAGGTCCGCCGGTCCCGTGGATTCGGTGGCAATTCAGTGGCGGGTACGGCGAAGCCGCGGAACTGGCGGACCTCCCGCAGCCACGCCGCCGAATCAGCGGGACCGGGGACCTCCCACACGCATGCCGCCGAAGGCAGCCTGCCTGCTATGCTTGAGGCGGCAAAAAAGCTAGAGCCGCCCCTGACAGAGAGGGGGCCCAACTGCACCGTGTGACCAAGCAAGGCCTGGCAGAAATCTCAGGGGCATGTGACCCTGTGTGTGCCCTCATGTGTTGCCTCCGTGTTTACAACATAGGTTGACTACCCTACTTAATTTACATGGGCCATGGGCCAGTAGGGTGACCAGATGTCCCAATTTTATAGGGACAGTCCTGATATTTGGGGCTTTTTCTTATATAGGCACCTATTAACCTCCACTCCCATCCCTATTTTTCACACTTGCTATTTGGTCACCCTATGGACCAGCGTAAAAACACAGAATGGCCTATCTGCAGAATGAGTCAGATGCCTTGTTATAGACATGTAGGGCTGGAAATGACCTTGAGGTCATCTAGTCCAGCCCCTGTGCTGAGACAGGACCAAGTATACCTAGACCATCCCTGACAGGGGTTTGTCTGACCTGTGCTTAAAAACCTCCAATGATGAGGATTGCACAACCTCCCTTGGAAGCCTATTGTAGAGCTTAACTGCTCCTATTGTTAAAGTTTTTCTTAATATCTAATCTAATCTCCCTTGCTGCAGACAGATAGTCCTACCTTCAGTGGACATGGAGAACAAATGATCTTTATAGCAGCTCTTAACATATTTGAAGACTGTCAGATTCCCGCTCGGCCATCTTTTCTCAAGACTAAACAAGTTTTTAAAAATTTTACTCATAGGTCAGCTTCTCTAAACCTTTTATCATTTTTTGTTGCTCTCTTCTTCACTTTTTTTTCTAATTTGTCCACACCTTTCCTAAAGTGTGGTGCACAGAACTGAACACAGCTGAGGCTTCACCATTGCCAAGTAAAGCAGGACAACTGCCTCCCATGACTGACTTACAACACCCCTGTTAACACATGCCAGAATGATATTAGCCTATTTCACAACTGCATCACATTGACTCCCATTCAATTTGTGATCCACTGTAATCCCCCAAATCCTTTTCAGCAGTACTAGCACCTAAGCCTGTTCCCATTTTGTAGTTGAGCATTTCATTTTTTTCCCTAAGTGTAGTACTTTGCATTGTCTTTATGGAATTTCATCTTGTTGATTTCAGACCAATTCTCCAATTTGTCAAGGTTGTCTTGAATTCTAATCCTATCCTCCAAAATTCTTGCAGCCCCTCCCAGTTTAGTGTCATCTGCAAATTTTATGGCATCTGCCCATTAAACTTCATGGCCTGCTCAAAGAACATGTTTATCCTTATTCCATTCTTTCACAAGATTTTTAAAGAATGAGTGCTAAATTTCTGTCCGTAAGTACATATTGAAGCACCTAAATAAATGGCCTGATTTTCAAAAAATGAGCACCTTGTAGCTCCTTTTGGCTCCAGTAAGAGTTATTTGCTGTTCAGTGTTTTCCCCCCAAAAAATAAAAGAAATCAAGTTGTATATTTGAGTGCTTAAATATGATTTTAGGATACTAATGCTTGGCTCCTGAGCTGGGATTTTCAAAGGAGTCTAAGATTGTTGGGCAACTCCCACTGAAATTCTTAAATTCCTTTGAAAATGCCAGCTTATTTTTTTTAATCTTAGTCCAACTACTTGGGTTTTGTCCAGGAAAATGAATGTCATTCTATGGGAATTCAGAAAAACATTGGCAAAGTCCATTTGTTTTTGCAGAGTATAAATATTCTTTTCTCTTCCAAAATTTGCTCCAGTAAGTCTCTTAAGAGAATTGGAAACTATAATTATTCAATTATGAAAACATTGAAAAAAAGCCTGTAAAAAGCATCAGACATCTACAAATATATATTGCTTTTCTTCAAGCTAATTTAGGGTTACCATACGTCCTCTTTTTCCCGGACATGTCCGGCTTTTCGGCACTCAAACCCCCTTCCGGGGGGAATTGCCAAAAAGCTGAACATATCCGGGAAAATGGCGGCTCTGCTCCTCCCCTAACTCTTTGGCTCTGTTTAAGAGCCGAGCTGCCCGAGCGCTACCGGCTTCAGGCAGCCCCCTTGCCTCCGGACCCCAGCCGCCGGCCGGGCACTTCCCCTCCCGGGCTCCGGCGGCGCAGGGTCCGGAGGCATGGGGGCTGCCCGAAGCCGGTAGCGCTGGGGCAGCCCGGCTCTTAAACAGAGCCGAAGAGTCGGGGAGGAGCAGAGCCGCTGCGGCTGGAGGTTCTGCTCCTCCCCGACTCTTCGGCTCTGTTTAAGAGCCGGGCTGCCCCAGCGCTACCGGCTTCGGGCAGCCCCCATGCCTCCGGACCCTGCGCCGCCGGAGCCTGGGAGGGGAAGTGCCCGGCTGGGGGAGCAGGGTCCGGAGGCAAGGGGGCTGCCCGAAGCCCAAGCGCTACCGGCTTCACGGTTTGCCGGGCAGCCTCCAGACCCTGCGCCCCCGGCTGGGCGCTTCCCCTCCCGGGCTCCAGCTGCGCTGGGGAAGCGCCGGCCGGGGGCGCAGGGTCTGGGGGCTGCCCAGCAAACCGTGAAGCCGGTAGCACTGGGGCAGCCCTTTCCCCGTGGCTGGGCGGGGCGGGGCTGGGGGTGGGGAAATGGGCGGGGCCAGGGCCCGTGGAGGGTCCTCTTTTTTTTATTTGCTGGATATGGTAACCCTAAGCTAATTAAACCAGGAAAATTAGATTTGTCACTATATAGTTATACAATGAACATATAGTCAATATTTTAAGTCCTAACATTTGTATTTCTTTATCAGATCAAAGCAATAAACTCCCGATGCTACAGAATAGGGCACAAAAAGTCCATATGTTGAACAGAAGTTAAGTATTTTTCAGTTATTGGATGTTTGACAATTGTAGAGGGTATATGAAGGTATAGGAATTTCATATTAGTGACTCTATAGCAGGGGTAGGCAACCTATGGCACTTGTGCCGAAGGCAGCACGCGAGCTGATTTTGAGTGGCACTCACACTGCCCGGGTCCTGGCCACCGGTCCGGGGGGCTCTGCATTTTAATTTAATTTTAAATGAAGCTTAAACATTTTAAAAACCTTATTTACTTTACATACAACAATAGTTTAGTTATATATTATAGACGTATAGAAAGAGAACTTCTAAAAACATTAAAATGTATTACTGGCATGCGAAACCTTAAATTAGAGTGAATAAATGAAGACTCGGCACAGCACTTCTGAAAGGTTGCTGGCCCCTGCTCTATAGAATGAGTTGTAAATAGAGCTGGTCAGGGAATTTTTTTGACAAAAATTTTCATTGGAAAATACAGATTTGTCAAAACCAAAACTTTTGCCAAAACATCAGTTTTGATGAAACATCAGTCAGGACAGTTTCTCAGGTCCAGGATAGAATTTCAGGTCAAAACCAAACAGAGAGACCCCATCCCCAGAATAGTCAATAGCTCAATGGTTAGGGCATTCACCTGGATTCTGGCAGACCCTAGTTCAAGTCCCCAGCCCACATTAAGGGACTTAATCTACCTTTCCTACATTACAGGTGTGAATCCTAACTGCCAGGCTATTGACTACTCCGTGGTGGGTCACTTTTTTTTTTCTTCTTTTTTTTTAAGTCTTGGTATTGTTCCATTGTGGAACAAAACCAAATGCCAAAATCTCAAGCTTTCACAAAATGCAATTCTTGCTTTCCAGCCAGCCTTAATTGCAAATGTTACTGTTACATAGTGAAATTCACTCCTGTCTCACGTATGCCCTGTTTTGAGGCCTAAGTGGGATTTAGCACAAGGGCTAGGCAGTACCTAATTCTGAAGAGAGGTGAATTTTACCCATTGTGAAAACAAACTCCTAAAGGCAGACACAAATCAATGGCTGGATTTAAATGACTGTATCCCTACTGCAGTGTGTTACCACCCACATATACAACATTGTACAATAATGCTGAACATTGAATTATAGAAGCAAGGAATTGCAGCCACTATTAAGTTTAAAGAAAAGATGAGTAATCATACTGCCACGACGTCCAATAATTCTGTATATTTGGGTATACCCACTAGAAGTGAGGGTCCGCAGGCTAAGGGGTGAATTAAAGGGTGTTTCTATCTGTGAAACTTGTATTAAAGTCTGCATACTAAAACTCTTCAGGAATGTTTACCTTAAAGAACAGAGGTGATGTCAGAGTGTCTTTGGATGGTTTTCTTTCCAAAATAATAAAGATGTCTTCAGTTCACATAATGGACTATCCAGCACATGCTGGTGCAGACCCTTGGCCCAGGTCTCAAACGACAACACTGTCAGTTTGCAGAGACACAGAGAGGACATAATCTCAGTTATGGGGTAGGACTGGAGGGCTGAGGGGGGACAAAAGAAGTTAAAGCTGTGGAGTGCAAGGAGTTTTTTCTGGTAGAGAGAAGTGAAATTTGTATTCTTGTTGCAAAAGCTTTGCTGAATTTAGCCCAGTAGTTGTAAAACACTGTATTCTCCCCTTATTTTTATGCTGTTATTGTTACACAAAAATGATCAAATTGCTTTAATCAAATATCTGCAGTCTATCTAGCATGATTTGAGTGCCTTGCTACTCTTCCTTGCAGTTAGAGATGTGATGCAATTAAATAGCAAGGAGACTGTCCCTAGATAGTTTCACCTATTAAACATCCATAGACTGTGTGACATGCATAGAAGCTGGCAGGAGCTGGGGGAAGATCCACCTAATAAACAAAGTTTATTTTGGGTAAAAAATACCATGAGAACAACTTGTTTTATCCTCATTGTTCTGTTCTAATTTAAGTGAGACTAACTGAAATCAATGAAGAATTTGAAAGTAAAGCAAAACATCAGAACAGCAAGAAATAATATATGTTGCGCTAAAAGAAATTCAGGAAAAGCCAGAGGGGCCTCATGCCAACTGTCGTTGATTGCAAAGGATGGAGTATATCAATTGTAAAGAAATTCATAAGGGACTTGTGATGCAGAATGGGGAAGTGTCCAAAATGTTCAAATACAGTTAAGCAGCTAGAGGAATTTTTCAAAAGCACCTATATTCATCTTGGCTCCTAAATACCTTTAAAGATCTGGCCTTTGCTGTTGATCTAGTTAGGAACACTAATAGATATTCCACCTATTCGTCACCCAATCTTAGCCCAGCTGTAAATGAACAAGGGCCTTGATGTAGCTAAGAAATTCCAAAAGAAACCAGTACTCAGATTTGCAGTTTACTGATTTACTAGAAAGGGTGGGTGAACATGCTTGGATTAAATAAGAACCAACTCAAACCAAAACACATCTGTTTTGATGTAAAAGGTTTTTTGATCAGTTTAATATCTGTATATTAAATGCAAACAATTAAGCTGATGTGTATTGCAACCTTAACTGTACAATTAAAAACTGGAAGGGTGAAAGCTAAGATTCTTACAATGTAAACTGCCACATTGCACATATGTAGTATTCTCTAATGCCGCTTTTCTTATTTAATATTTAACTACATATTTGACATAATCTCTCCCAGAGCTCCTCTTGAGGCAGGAAGACTTTGCACCAACCCCTCCTCAATGGCATGTCTTACTGACACTGTCCCAGGGGCAAGAGGGGGTGTATTGCACCAGGGGGAGCCCTATCCAAGAACAGTGGATCAGAGAAATCAATGGATGTTTTGCCATTACTTTCAATAGGAGCCAGGATTTCACCTTGCTCCAATGGGGAAGTAACTTACATCTTAAACAGAGCCGCGGCACAGTGTCAGTTACACAGAGCCGCAGCCGCTGGAGGCTCTGTTTAAGAGCCGGGCTGCCCGAGAGCTACTGGCTTCGGGCAGCCCCCGTGCCTCCGGACCCTGCGCCCCCAGCCGGGCACTTCCCCTCCCGGGCTCCGGCGGCGCAGGGTCCGGAGGCACGGGGGCTGCCTGAAGCCGGTAGCACTGGGGCAGCCCGGCTCTTAAACCGAGCCTAAGAGGAGCAGAGCCTCCAGCTGCGGGGGCTCTGCTCCTCTTCGGCTCTGTGTAACTTATACAGTGTAAGTTACGCAGAGCCACCGGAGCCCCGGAGGGGAAGTGCCCGGCTGGGGGCACAGGGTCCGGAGGCAAGGGGGCTGCCCAAAGCCCGAGCGCTACCGGCTTCACGGTTTGCCGGGCAGCCTCCAGACCCTGAGCCCCTGGCTGGGCGCTTCCCCTCCTGGGCTCCAGCTGCGCTGGGGAAGCGCCGGCTGGGGGCGCAGGGTCTGGGGGCTGCCCGGCAAACCGTGAAGCTGGTAGCACTGGGGCAGCCCTTTCCCCCTGGCTGGGAGTGGGAGGGAGGAGGGGGCGGAGTTAGGGTGGGGAAGGGGCGGAGTTGGGGCGGGGCTAGGGGTGGGGAATTGGGCGGGGGCGGGGCCAGGGCCCGTGGAGGGACCTCTTTTTTTATTTATGAGATATGGTAACCCTAACAGAGGCGGTGGGCGGAATCCGAGCATGCAGCCGCCTCCTCCCTGGGCTCCAACTTTCCTGGCTCCCGCCGTTCTCCACTGCGCGCTGGGGCCGGAGCAACTTCCCCAGCGCAGCAGCAGCCAGAGCCCGGGGGTGGGAGGGAGGAGGGGGAATGCGGGGTGCTCAGGGGAGGGGGTGGAGTTGGGGCGGGGACTTTGGTGAAGGGGCGGAGTTGGGGGGGCTAGGGTGGGGAAAGGGGTGGAGTTGGGCGGGGCGGGGAAGGGGCGGAGTTGGGGCGGAGCTGGGGCCCCCGTGGAGTGTCCTCTTTTTTCAGTATTGAAATATGGTAACCCTATAGTCCCTAGCCTGGTATGCAGTCTGGCTGCTATTCTACCTTTAAAACACAATTGGCCCCAGGCAGGCAAGGCACTGTAGAAACACACATGAAAACATGATCCCTGCCTCAAAGATCTCTCAGCTATTACGAAGTGAAGGATCAGTGCTTTGTTTTCTTTTATTGGTGGTATTTTATCCTATTCATTTTTACAGTGCTCATGGTGCTAGGCCCTTTGCTTTGGCTTTGATATACTAACCTCAGTTCTCAAACAGCTTCACATCGCGCACTGTATTTTACCAAAGAGGGACTGATGCTTTAGGTGACAGAAAGAATGGGAAACTGCTGTTTCCCCTCAGCCTCCTAATTATGTCAGTCAGAAATTTAAATGCCGCTAACAGGCTACAATAGTGTGATGTCTTTTTAAGAAGTCACTGTAATGAAAGATTCCATGGGCCTGAGTCACCCCTCAGGTCAGATTTAAACTGCTGTATCTCTACTGAATCCTGATTTACATCAGCATAAGTAAGAGAAGAGTCAATCCCAGTGTCTCTTTTCCTTAGAGAATGACTTGATTACAATTGTCCTACCATGATTGATTGAAAAGATTACTGGGGCTGGTTAAACAGCATTTCTTTGTTCTGAAAAATAAAAGTACACACAGAGATTAAAACAAATACAATCAGAATGAAAAATTCAAGGGACAATAATATTGCAAAAGGGTAGGATTTGTTTTTAATTTCATGTACAAACTAGTTTTTGCAATTTTACTTTACTAAGACCGGCGAACAAGGAAAATATGCAGTTCTGCAATACTAAAATGAGTGCTTTACCTTGTCAACAAAGTTAACTACTTTGACTAAAGCAATTACAAAAAGACAGCATGTGCTCACTTTGCTAAGTCCATTAGAACAGTGGTTCTCAGCTAGGGGCCCGGAGCACCTTGGGGGCTGCAAGCAGGTTTCAGGGGGGTCCACCAAAATGAACTAGAGAGCAGGGCTGGCGTTAGACTTGCTGGGGCCCAGGGCAGAAAGCCAAAGCCCGAGCCCCGCTGTGCATGGCTAAACCCGCAGACTGAGCAACAAAGCCTTGAGGGGCCCCCCGTGGTGTGGGGCCCCAGGTAGTTCAGGACCGCCCAGAGGGGGGGCAAGTGGGGCAATTTGCCCCAGGCCCTGGGCTCCGCAGGGGCCCCCATGAGAGTTTTATGGGGCCCCTGGAGCGGGGTCCTTCACTTGCTTCGGGGCCCCCGGAAAAATCTCGTGGGGCCCAGGCCCCAGGAGCTTCTTCTGCTCTGGGTCTTTGGTGGCAATTCGGTGGCGGGGGGTCCTTCCGCTCTGGGACCTGCCGCCGAAGTGCCCTGAAGACCCGCGGCGGGGGGTTCTTCCACCCCGGGACCCGCAGCCGAAGCACCGGGTCTTCGGTGGCAATTCGGCGGTGGGGGCCCCCTGCTGCCGAAGACCCCAGGCCTCCTGAATCCTCTGGGCAGCCCTGAGGTAGTTGTCCTGCTTGCTATCCCTAATGCTGGTCCTGACCTTTAAGCTACTGGATATGCACAAAAAGAGTGGTGGCAAAGGCAGGCCGAGGAATTTTTATAGCATGTTGGGGGACCTCAGGAAGAAAAAAGTTGAGAACCCTTGTACTAGAACAGCTCGCCATTTTCCTAGCTTACCGGACAGATTTGTAACACTTCAACAAAAAGGTCAAATACTAACTTAATATGCGACAAAAGAGACCTTTAGAGCCACATTGTCTAGTGGTGAGCACGGGATTGGGAGCCAGGAAAGATATAGTGTATTTATCAAAGACATGAAAATACAAGATACTCCTGAGGGTTGCAGATGAGGAGGGAATATCAATGAAAAGACTGACCAAGTTTCTCAGAGTCAAGCCTCTTCTTGGTTGCTGGCTTTACCTTTGCAGTGGTCACACACTGAGAAATGGAAGTTGGAAGCTGTGAGTCATTGCAGTTTTGTTTTCTTGTTTTCTTATTTGTATTTGATAGAGCTTTTCTATTCTAGAGGAGGACCTGAATGAAAACCCTGCTGCTCAATACCCCTAAATTTGGGCTGCTCAAAATCTGGATCTGAATTCTGTAGCTATGACCATCTCAGCTCTGTTCATGCAAACTAGCAATTCCAAAGAGCCTTGTACAAAGAGCATCTGTCTTGAATAATCCTGGATACTTTGGCAAACCTCTATCCATTTCTTCCTCCACACTCAGAAAGGAGTAGCTCAGAGAAGGGCTGTTCGAGGGCTCTCCATGGCTGTGCATCCATGGTGGTGCTGGGGTGGCCCCTGCCTCTACCCAAATACGAAGAGCAGGGTAGTGCCCCCCTTCCCTTCCAGCAGTAATGGCAGCAGCAGGACCTCCCTCTCTCCTACAGAGAGGCTGGGCTGGTAGCAGGATGGCCCCCAGTATGTACCCCAGCATCAGGAAGAGAGTAACACGTCTGTGCAAGTGGGCTAGGCCAGCTGCATATTCTTTTCCTGTGACACACAGCCCTCAGGTGTTGTGGAGTTGGCACTGCGGGGCTCCCCAGGACAGTGGGCCTTGGTATCTAACACTCCATTGAGATGAATGGGGCAGCAGTTCACATCAGTCAGAGCCATGGTTTTGGGGGCCTCTAACAGACACTGCTGCATTGGTAATGCTCATTTCACAGTTCAAAGCTTTCTTCACAACCATGAAGGCTAGATACTTTAATTTTAAAGCTCAGATTCTGATGTAATCACATGATGCCAAGGCCCTAGACATGAGCCTATAATACCTGTGAGATAATCCAGCCCTAATTCAGACATCTGTAACATTGGTCTCGGTTTCTTTGGGTTCAAATGAAAATGTATCATGATGGTTTTTTTGTGTGTGTCCCTTTGAAAGTCTCTGAGCCATCAGTTCAATGAATCTTGGCGCTTCCTGATCCATTCAACTGACAGCACAGTCACACTCATATTCATTTCAATTTGGCTTCAATTGTTTAACTGTTTTCTTTTCCCCCTATACTGATTGGCCCCTTTATCCACATGTTTTCTTCTTTAAATATTTAGTCTTTAGTCTCCACAGGTCTTCTTTTATTTTCCAGCTGTAGGACCCAAAATAAACCCATTCATCCAGGTCTCCAACTCTCTTCTCCCCCCACCCCCCACTCTTCCAGTTAGACCCCTATTCTCCTCTCTCCTTTTCTAACTGCCTTCCCTTTCACTACCATTGTCCCTGGCTTTCCCCCCCTCCCATTTGAAAACAAAGTATGTCATTGAAAACCAGGCACAATGGAGACAGGAACAGTATTGGGGTGAGGGTGAGGAGAGAGCATCCATTAAGACATTCTGTTTGTATATGGTTCATTTCACATAGCACTAAACCAAATTCCCTAGTTTGACTTTCAGCAGGAGGAGCTCTTTAGCTAAGAGAACTTGCCTGTTCGTACATAATCATGATGACCAGCTTTTTTTTAAATAAAATGCTTCTATAACTGAAAGTACATCACCAATGCCTCTGAATGTGCTACAACAGAACAACAAAATGTGCATATATAAGTCTAACTCACTCTGCTGTACATCAGGCACTCATCTCCATACTTATTCACAAATATGCCAGGCAGGGTTGAAGTATATAGATGCCATTTTTCCATGGTAAACATGGGAAATGTGATTTATTCATAACTTATTTCTGAAAGTGTCACAACTGCACCCTTAGCATTATGTAGAGAAACAGCTTGAGCTGGTGGCAAGTGATTTGCCTGCTTGCTCTTATTTGTCACATACCTTCTGGCTCTGTCAGAAACTCTAGTTTTAAAGCTTACTTTGCCAGATGCTGAACGAGTCATCAGCAATGTAGGCAGAATACTGCCTGTTGACTGCATTTCACAAGTGTCCATGGAGTCGTTTGGACAGGATTTGTTGTTTTGTAGTATTTTTCCACCAGGTAGACTTGAAAGTTTTGGATATTTTGATGTAAAAATGACCTAGCCCAACAGAACAGAAATATAAAGGTTTTTAATCCTTGAATAAACTTATTTTCTTCTAAGGATTCCTGAGCGTTTGGCTATTCTATGCAAAGTGTGATAAGTGACTTATGGCTCTCTTTTGTTGTCCACGTGGACAGACTTTCAAGTCTATTGGACTTGTCAGGTAATGGAAATTCTCTATGGGTGAAAATCACCCTTATTTTGAAGGCTTAAGCGGTGGTCAGGGGTGAATTTTGCCTTTAGTGTGCATGCTATGGGGCCAAATTCCGTTAAATGCAGCCTGGAGTAAACTGTTGCCTTCCTTTGGAAGTTATTGAACTGAATTCAGCTGGGATATAAATGGGGGTGCTCAATACACATTGAATGAAAGTTTATCATAAACTGGTTGTAAATGTAGCTTGCTGTTGGCAGCAGAGCCCATGCCTAGACATTTTGCACATTAGTATTTTGTGATATAAAGAAGAAAGTTGTTGCTTATAATAGAGACTGACAATAAGAATACCAAGCATTTCTATAGCTATGTTAAAGTCCTATGGCCCTGGGCCTATACATAACATACACAACAACTAATGACTATCATGACTGAGTGGAAGATAACTGAAATGCTACAAAAATGTAAAGGCTTTTTAAAATTTCTTAAATGCCTTGGTGTAGTAAAGTACAGTATCAGCCTCAAAAAGGTTTCAACTAAAATAATTTCACTGTAAATTACACTGACACAAATAGACTAACAGTAGAATAATTTAAAAAAAATGTTAAATGCATGATGCATTTTCCATCAGCTAGCAAGTATGTTAGCTTACTCAAGAGTGTCAGTAGAGTTCAGTATAAAATAGAGGCTCTGCAAAGGTTTTGAGAAGTGTGTTTTGATGGTGTAATTCCTAGCTTCATACTTGTCCAAGTGCCTTTCTCTGTACTACCAGCTATAATGTATGTTCTGATGATTGAATCTGAGTCTCTTATCACAGCTGGCTGAACTTCTTCAGATGAAATAAAAATTTAGACCCAAACTTCAGCACAAATCTTGTATTGATGCAAGCTCAAGACTTTTGGAAGCTTTGATTAATTCAAGTAAATAAAATAAACCCAATTAAAAACTGCTGTCTCTAAATCTTTCTCCTTTCCAGCAGTTAGATCCTTCCTTCCTTTCCCCATCTATGTCCTTTTCTTCAAAACAACTCTATTCCCCCTCTTTCTGCTGGTTATGCCAGTATTTTCATACAAATGCCTCTTAACACTTAGCCTAAGATAAATCCAATGTACCAGGAGTTTATATGCTCCAAAAGCTACTCTATTAATTTGTTTTCTCACTAAATGAAGCAATACCACTTTGCAAACAAATGTATATTAGTGCATTGGCTGGAAGCATTTGGAGTTTGTTCCTGAAAACTATACTGAGCATATGATAGTCCAGCAAAATTGTGGATAATGTGGCTAGAAGGCAAAATGAAGGGGGGCTGAGGACTTCTTTACCTGATAAACTATATGGAAATATCTGACACTTTTTTCCAAGCTCGCCTATTCCAAAGGCAAAACATTTGCTCATAATTTAGTCCTGAAGCTCATTTAAATACTTCATCTCTGGTATGGATTTAGCAGAATCCAAAGAATTGGTCCTACCTGAGTTAGGGAAATAGCAACAACCTGCCATTCAGTTTTGTGACAGAACTTTTTAAAATGGCTCTGTGAGCCCCCATCAGTACATCATTCCTTTCCCTTTCCTAGGAATCAGACAGGGTCCAGATCAGGAGAATAAATACGATGATGAGCAAGAGAATCTGTCTAGAATTGGAGAACAAAGAAGACAGTAAGGACTAGGAGGCAGCAGAGTCAAGCCAGTGCTTGTTGTGAGGTATGACATAATTTAGGATAAGGGTAGGAGAGTGAGGAGTGAGCCAGAGGAAGAGAGAAGTATCAAAGTCAGAGAGGAAGGTGGAGGCAGACTTCTGGGGACAGTAGATTATGGTCACCCCTAGTAAGAAAGGAGAGAGGAGTAGGCGTGTGGACACTTCAAATGAAGAGAGAGGGTGGGGAGGAGGGTTGAGTGGCTGTAAGTGGCAAGTGCAGGAGTCCCACAAGCAGGATTGTGGGAAAAGAGACCTCCAAACAGGGGCACAATAAGGGGGGTGGGGGGAAGGGGGCACAGCCCCTATTTCCACCTTTGGCCCATGCGTCGAGCTGGAAATTTGGCCAGGTTGTATTGCCACTCACTCAGATTTGGCTTGGTTGCCCCTCTGTCATGAAGGAGAGGTGGTGGGCCAAATTTAAGTGAGGAGCATTGCAAACACACATGCCTGCTTGGCACTCCAAACTCTAGAGTCTTTCCAGTGCCCATGGGCAGTGGGCACCCCCAGGAGGGTGGCAGGACTGGATCTGGGCTTTTGGTGCTTCCTGGGAAAGTAGAGGTACACAAGGAGGATGGGATCTTGGGCTGCCAGAACTGCCTGGCCCCTGGTGCATATGGGGTTTTTCGGCCTGACCATCTCTCTGGGTAAGAGCTTGGGGCTGGATGTGGGAGGGAGGCGGGGTGCAGGGGGAAAGAACTTAGGGGTATGGGGAGGGGAGGGAGAGCTCTGGGCCATCTCATTAGGAAAATTCTGGTTGTGCCCCTGCCTCCCAAGGAGAAGGCTGCAATGGGAGGAAGGGTTGCCTTATGATCAAGGCATTAGATTTGATATTCCATTGTTTGGTCTACCATAGGCTTCCTGTATGACCTTGGGCAAGTCATTTAATCTTTCTGGGCCTCCATTTGCCAACTGGATAAATGAGGATGATAGTCCTTCCTTACTCCCATTTTTAGGTTGTCTTCCCTATTTAGACTGTAAGCTCTTCAGGGGTGGAACTCTTTCGTGTGTTTGTACAGTGACTAGCACAATGGGGCCCTGATCTCAGATTGGGCCTCTGGGTGCTTTGTAATAACTATACAAATAAATAATAATGTAGAATCAGAGGGAGGCCACCAGATTCCATTACATTAGAAGGTTTGTGCAGAGTGTTCATCCCCAAACATTGAATAAATGATCCCACTTTTAATCTCATTTTAAAGTATACAATAATATTTCCTTTAAAACGTGCAAGAATTTTGTTGCAAGAAATCTCATGTAGTGAAGGCACACTTGCACGACTTCTGTTTATATTGCTTCCTACGAATGATTATACATACTCTATTGAGGAATAGGTGAGATTACTTTTTATGGAGAACTAATTTTATCATTATTTTTCATCTTCCGGGCTTTCTGTCATTCACAATCTGAATATGTATCTTTTTTGTGTATTTATATAAAAACTGCAGATCACTCTGTATCACCAGTGAATGAGTGATGTAAACACAGTGATTGCATGTGCGATTTGTTAAATTATAGATTACATTTTTACAGCTTGATTTGGTTTCTTTTGACCTGCACAAATGCATTTATTCCTCATTTTTCTCAGAATTGGATATGCATAAAAACGTTAAGCTGGTTATCTGTCACAGTAACATTGGAAAGGCCACTCAGAAGCTCCAATCACAGGCTTAAAAATGGTGTGTCTCAAATTCTAAGTAGTTCTCTATATTCTGCTGTTAAAGAAAATTGACTTGAAAGGCAATTTTTCACTACTTTGTGTGGTTGAGATGCCTGCTGAAGAACTGCTCTTTGCTGATATGGTTTTACTAGTTTGTTCTCCTCCTGTTTAGCATTTTCCTGTGCAAGAAGAAACCCAGAAGACAAAATTCCAGGCATTTGTGTAATTCCAGTAGCACAAAAACCATTTCTTAAGGAGTCATTTAGAGACACTCTGCAGCAGTTGGAGCTAGGGTGACCAGGTGTCTTGATTTTATAGGGACAGTCCCAATTTTTGGGTCTTTTTCTTATATAGGCTCCTATTACCCACCACCCCCATCCCAATTTTTCACATTTGCTGTCTGGTCATCCTAATTGGAGTTTGTTCTGGAGAGGCATAGCTTTAAAATTAGCAATGGACTAGACCAGTTTAGAAAATCAATGTGTGTCCAAGGGTGAGGTAATACTGACTAATAATTAATAAAAGCAAGCAGTGAAAATGAGAGCAGATTAAAGGAATTATTAACTATAGAGCACAAAATTTTATTCTTTTATGGTCCATTTTAGAAGTGTAGCGGCTCATTTACATAACCTTCTAATGCTACTTGCAAAAAACCCACCCCCAATCTATCACAGCTTTCCAAGTGTATCTGGATCATTTTCTACCCAGAACACCTTTATCTCATTACATCCCAGCAAATTCAAGTGGTGGATTTAAGTTAAAAATGTAATATCTCAACTTGGCTGTACAAATGCTCATTAAAGGCACTTTTGAAAGTGCTTCACAATGCTCTCTTCTGGTTTGTGGGCTATTCAATGATGTTGCTGATGCAACTTTGGAACCTTCTACAGGAATTTGTGATACATTCTGGACCATTGGAGCAGTGCCCAATGTGTACAATCTGGAAGAGCTATTCTGTTAATTTAACAGCTCTGAGTAACACCTAGACTAGGGATAAATGTAAATTGATTTTACTGATTTTATTTTGTTTCTGAGTGGGACAGTCTCCCACATACCTCAGTGGCAGAACCACTGCTGACCCAAACTTATTTTTCAGTTCACCTGCTCTTTGGCAATCTTTTGACACTCCGGTTCAAAGCTGGCATTGGAAAACATATTTTGTTACATTGTAGAAATGCAGAAATAAAGGCACAACATAAAGTGCAAGAATGTTTATTCTCGGCTTTTTGTAGCTAACACGAATCCAGCCTGCTTCCTACCCCCAGGGAACAGACATAACGGAATACTGAGTCCCAAAGTCATCATAATTTGGAAATAGCCCAATCTCTCATCATAAACACCTGTGCTAAGTAAATATGCACTGATCCAGTGTGAAAATGTGATCAGAGTACAAAATCATTCAAAATCACTTCTACTTTGCCTGTAGGAGAGATGGGCGCTTGTCTTGTGGCTGTACCATTTGCTGCAGTATGAAATGTGGGACAACATTGGCTCATGACTATTGAAAAGCTCTTACATAATCTGAAAGGCCAGTAAAAATCATCATCTTATATCGCTCAATACCCTATTTCACTCTTCCCACCTCGCCCTCCACCCCATCAATAACTCAGAAAACACCTGCTAGATATACCTTTCGGCATGCCCTGAGGTACCAAAAAAATAAAATAAAGCTCAGCTGTCTTGGGGAAAGTTGGGGAGTAAGTTGCAGAACTGAGGACCTCTCACAACAAAGGAAGTGCTGCCAGCTCGCCCCCTTTTCACCAAGCGGCAGGGCTGTTAACTTGAGCACCTCCTCTGATCACAACTTCTGCTGTATCACAAGAGAGGAGTGGTGGCCTTCTCCACAGCCAGCTCCCAAATTGTACAGCTTGACCATAATAATGTTCCACACTTTTAACAGGCTGTAGATGAATTTGTATTGTATGCAATTGTAGACTCCAGTTGTTCCCAAACTGGGGTTCGCGAAATGTTACAGGGGGTTCTCAGGAAAAAAATTCCCTAATGGTGGACAGAGCTGTCCCTAGGGACCGTGGGCAGCACGGGGCCAGCAGCCCGGAGCCCCTGGACTTCCAAGAGCTAAGCAGATCAAAGCAAGCATGTCTATCACACTGAGGAGATTTAAACTTCAAGACTCCTTATAAGAAATGGAAAGGGAGGGGGATATATTTTGCTGTTTTTAAAATTAAATAGGCAGCTAGTATTGTTTTTAAAATTATTATGAAGAACAAGTTTAAGTTTTGTTGTAACGTGCGTTGTTTGCTTGGAATGTTCAAGACCTGAATGCTTGTGTAGGAGGAACTCTTTGAGTTGGCTTCTTAAATACCTTCATACTGTTTCACATCTGATACTCCTTGATGAAACATAGGAGCCTTGTTTTAGAACAAGCTTATTCAAAGCGATACAAGCTACAAAAGTGAGATCCTGGAAGAGCGTTGCCGTTTTCATAATGTAATAAAAATACTGTAATGATCAATAATAATTAAAAATAAATAGTGTGTAATAAGCATGCCATAAATACAAATTTTATATTTCCAAGATCACTGCGTTTATAATTTAAACTCAGGTAAAGGAGAAAATCCCTGGAAATATTCATTTTTAGGAGGGGGTTCGTGAGACTTGATATTTTCGTGAAAGGAGTTCACAGGTTGTTAAAGTTTGGGAACCACTGTGTTAGACTAATAGGATTGGCCCATGAATGTGTGCCACTGTGTGGAGCATGATATGTGGGATATTTTAGGTGAAGGCAGGGGCTTTGCCTTGAAGTCTGTTTTAGGAGCAGTCACATTCTTTTGTATGTTACTGGCTTTCTATTAGTACAACACCGCTTATTTTAGCAGTCCCAATTCAGCTTTGAATGTTCGTGTTTAAACTCAATAGAAAATGGGGAACAAAATTCTGATCCCTGCTGCAGCATTATATATCCAGAGTAACTCAGTTGATTTCAGTGGAGTTACTGGATTTACACCACGATCTGAATATGGTCCATAAATTACTTCTTGAGAGCAAATGTACATCTTTGTTTTGCTTGTTTGGCAATAGTTAAAAAGCTCTTGCTTGTTTAAGTTATAAGTGCTCTGAAGTAAAGTATACCCCCACACAATTCAGATATTCACTCATTTAGAACATTCTATAGCTATTTAAAGACTACTGTTCTGTGCTGCTTGCAAATAAAAGTAATAATGGAGGCTTTTGCTTTTTATTACTTTAAGTGGTTTTAGCAGCAATGGATGTTGCCTGATGATTTGCAGAGACATACATATATATGCAGTATTCTTTTTTTGTGTGCAGCCTTTTACTGCAATTGGTGCTATAAATACATGTAAAGACTGCATGATTGAGCTTCAGTGTGTATAGTTAATATTAAGACCCTAATTCTCAAGTCTAGCTGTACCTCTTCATGGCATCTTTGCTTTCACTGAACCTGGGCCTGCGAAGGGGCAGTTCATTCCCAGCCACAGCTTGGGCTATTTCTACACTACACACCACTTTTGGTGGCATGTAGGGTCTGTGTAGCTGCACACTACTGTGAAAAGCACACCAGGTATTCACTGTGGTGTGCGTCTATGTGTGTCAGTGAAAGGCTTTGGCAAGAGGGAGGCAGTGGGAAAAGCTGAACCAGTTCCTCACTGCCTTCCCTGCTGTTGGAGCCTTTCCCTGTGGACGAGAGATGCTCCAGCAGAGGGGAGCTAGCAGCCATTCCCCACTGTTCCACCAACTGCTGCCAGAGCCTTTTCCTGCAGAGGAGAAGGGGACTTTACCTAGGGTTACCATACCTCCGGATTTTCCCGGACATGTCCGGCTTTTTGGGCTCCAAATCCCCGTCTGGGGGAAATCCCAAAAAGCCGGACATGTCCGGGAAAATCGGGACATGTGGGGCCGGCGGTGCTGGGCTGGGGGCCGGGCCGGGTGCCGGGGGCGCCGGGGGCGGCGGTGCGTGCCGAGCGCCGGGGGCCGCGGGGCCAGGGGGTGCTCGGCCGGGGACCTGGGGGCCAAGCCGACCCAGGCTGGAGACGCTGGGGGGGCCAGACTGGGCCGCGCCTCCTCCCCCCACACCCTCCTTACCTGCTTCAGGCTTCCCGCGAATCGGGCGGAGTTGGGGCGGGGACTTTGAGGAAGGGGAGGAGTTGGGGCATGGGCGGGGCTGGGGGCGGGGCCGGGGCCCCGTGGAGTGTCCTCCTTTTGGAGGCTCAAAATATGGTAACCCTACTTTACAGTGCTCAGAATAGTAGTGGAGATGGGAGGTCTGGCTTGGGCCAGCAGAGAATATGTAGGGTATGCACTCTGGGTACAAACCCATGCCCCTCAGCTGTGTCTTTGCTGACTTAATCCATGCCTCGCTATCTATACTGAAATGTGTACCCATACTAGGAGCATTACAGATGTATGTACATGATGCCCTGCTGAACCCTGCAGCGTAGATGCACCCTTAGGGGAGTACCAGGGCTGTGGTAAATTGTGCCTGGCTGACTGTGGACCTAAAGGGCTGTTCTGGCAATTGGGGAATGCCAGAGTTCAGAAGCCCACTGCTATCACATCATATTGAGGGCTGAAGACGGGGTGGAATTTCCAGAAGGGTATTTAAGCTAACTCTCTGGGCACTTTGCACTTTTATTCTACCCAACTTACACATTTTTTTCTCAACAAAATTTGCAAAATATATGTAATAAAAATATTCAGAGAGTTATTAGCCTTCCTTTTTCTCCCTGTGATTCTCATGGGGCCCTGTAGCAAATCCACTTCTTTTATTAATTAAGCTTTTTAAGACTTCCCAAAATATTTTTTCTTTGAAATAAGATAACCTTTACAACAGATTTCTATTACTGTGAATGGTATTTCCCCCCTACATAGTCTTTGCTCATTTTTCTTGAAAGATTCTTTGAAAGAAGCACATTTTCAAATATCTGGGTGTTCTAATGTTCCTTCTGCATTGTGAGCAGAAGACTTGGCAAAGATTGTCTTGAAAACATTTCAGAACTAGTCAAGAGTGTTCCTTAGGCATACTCGAAACCCTCTCCTAACCTACAGAATCTTAGCAAAAGCAGAGCTTGCAAATCTTGATGACCTCTGTAACCACAGAGGAGTCCAGATGTGTTTGACCTTGTGAAATTCCACTGAACAAAGGGAAGCCCCCTCATTTTCTTGTACTGTGGGTTTTGGAGACAGAAATGAGCTGGAAAGAGAAGCAGCTTGTGCTACTCAGCTTCCTTTCCCTCCCCAGCTTCTGTAGAACCCTTCTGCTCCAAGCCCAGCAACTCTTGCTTAGTGTGGTAAGGGAGGGGCTAAAGGATTGGACCTTAAACACGCCGGTAGACAGGGCTTCACGGGATTTTTAGGCTGAGCACATTCTAACTTATCCCTGGTTAAAAGACGCAGAACTTGAGTCAAAATCAAACATCTGAGTCTCCTCTTCCACTGAACCAAAATTTCACATCTTCAATCCCGATGTCTTAAAACCCTACTCCTAGGTTTAGCAGTCTACAAACGTTCCTCATAAAATTATTCACTGATTGAAGATTGTTTCTGAGGCTTGCTTAGCATTTGATGCATTTCAGCAAATTATTATATTCTGGTTTACATGGTAATTATCTGTAGAGATTAACTTACGCAATGCACATTTAAAATTTTTTTTAGACCCCTGGCCAACTTGATGGGCTTTCTTTCTACAGTGTGGAATCAGCTATTGTATCAGTTAAATAGTAGATTAAGCAGATACAGCCACATGGATTTTTTTTGTCATAATGGACTGTATTCTTATATAATTGCACTTAGTTTAATAACTGCAACTGTTACACTGATAGAAAATGCCAAAATGAGAGAGAGAGAGAGAGAGAGAGAGAGAGAGAGAGAGACTCTTTTTACAAAAGGCTCTGTATGAAGAAACTGCTACTTTAATAGCACTTGACTATTGTGTGTTAGTTTAAACACAGCCTTATCCAACTCTGAGTCACTGGAAAGACTCCATTGGAGTTGGACAGGGCTTTTGTCAGTTTGCATGTAACTCCTGTGTCCTTTAGCCTATAATGTGAAGCTAAATATCAAGGGAAGCTCAATTAAAAGCCAAAGGTATATGAACAAATGCGACATTTGACTGGGATGTATAGTATGAACAATTTTATTCTAAAGAATATAATCTCAGATGCCTCGCTTTACTTCTAAATTCTGCCAGACCTTATATCAAATCAGTTTTTCCTCAGTTATCAGGCATGCAGCTGCATGCAGCGTGTCCAAGCGAAGCAGTAGAGTGGAGTTTTCTTACTATTCAGTATATGAGACTGAGACCTTAGCTACATCTTTCATTATATACCCTGACTTAGGGGTTTAATATCTCAGCATTTTCAAACGATGCCGAGCTGTGGTATTTGATTATTCATATGTCAAAGGTTAGGCACATGTGCTTAAAACATCATCTTGTTCCTGATGAGAAAGGGTATAGTGGGTTCTGCTTGTTCTCAAGGAGATGGCTTGTTACCCCCACCTGAATAGAAGAGAGGTGGGAGTGACTCCCTGGAGAGAGACAGGATCAAGGGCAGTTCTGAGGGAGGCAACGTAAGAGCAGCCAAGTCTGATATCATTGTTAACCATTCCAACTTTTCCAAGCCTCAAGAAGAGGTTGAGTTTTTGACTTTATATGGTGTGTGGAACTTGCTCTAGAGCAGGTTGGAAAGAAACCTGCTTATCAGGGCCGGCTCTAGGCACCAACAAAACAAGCTGGTGCTTGGGGCGGCACATTTTTAGGGGCGGCATTCTGGCGCGGCCATGCCGCCCCTAAAAATGTGCCCCAGCCGCCCTAACTCACCTCCGCTGCTGCCGCTCGCGTGCCGCTGCTCGCCCTCCCTCCCAGGCTCTCAAACCTGGGAGGGAGGGGGAGATCCCAGCGGCCGCGGCGCGCGAAACAGCTCATTCGCGCGCCGCGGTCTTCCCTCCCGGGTTTGAGAGCCTGGGAGGGAGGGGGAGCAGTGGCGCGCGAATCAGCTGTTTCGCGCACCGCGGCCACTCGGGATCTCCCCCTCCCTCCCGGGTTTGAGAGCCTGGGAGGGAGGGGGAGACCCTGAGTGGCCGTGGCGCACGCGCTGCTTCTCCCTCTCCCTCCCTCCCTCCTAGGCTTGAGAGCCTGGGGGGAGGAGGCAGGGCTGGGGATTTGGGGAAGGGGCGGAGTTGAGGCGGGGCCGGGGGTGGGATAAGAAAAAAACGGGGGGGGGGGGGGACGGCCAAAATTGTTTTTGCTTGGGGCGGCAAAAATCCTAGAGCCGGACCTGCTGCTTATGACATGTTATCAGCTTGGATGCATGTCCTGAACCCCCAAATCATGTAATATCATTATGGCTTTTTACATTAGAGAAAACAGTGGACTTCTTTTCAGACATTTTTCTTAAAATTACCAGCCAAAAATATTTAGCTGTTTTGTTTTTTAATCCTTTTTGAGAACAATAGACATGTGACTCACTGATGAAAAATACTTGAGCTGATCATGTCGTAGCTGCTCCCTAGGTTAAAACACTGTCAGCTCAGTGTTCTTAAAAGTGTTAACCTGTGTCCACATGGCTGTTAGGGGGGGTTTCAATTGATTCAGGTTAGCTCATTTGAAAGCTCATTTTTTTTGCTTGTGCAGATATGGTCCATGTGGTGCAATGCTACAGGCCTAGCAGAGCTATATTTGAAGGCACTTTGCAGCTTCAAACTATCACTTTATAATGCAACTACTTTAATATATAGTGATTGGAATACCATATAATTTTTAAATAAATGAACAAGTAAAATCAAAATGCAACGATTCACTGAGTTTCAAACTATATGCATTATTGCAGCATTATTGTTGCAATGACTAAAATGTAAATCTCAATACACCACATTTATACTAAAGAAAAACAATAAAATAAAGCTTCAGTTAGGCTTTCACGCTGAGACCACCATCAACTGATAGCTTTGAAAAAATTGTATATCAATGTGCACCACTTATAAGAAATATAAATCAATCAATACCTTGGAGTCACAATAGGGATTATTTTGTCCCATAATGTAGGAGATGTTCAAAAATGCCCATTGTAACTGGTATGCTCTGGGGTTGTTAGATAATATATTATAGATGATAATGTAGACAATAGTAAGGGAATTCAAAAATCATTTTGTTTCCTAAGGCCTTTCCGCCGTTCCCCTCCAGATAAAGTTTTAGCAGGTCTGCTGATGAGTAATACCAGAACTAGTGCATCTACTGGTATATTTGTGCTTGGAATTTCCTCTCTCGGAGAATGTATGTGGCTCTGCGCTGCTCCTGATTCTGGCGTATGCCTTCATGGCAGAACAGATTGATTGTTTTTATCACCTATAGATTGAACTACTGCAAAGCATTTTGCTTTGGGCTACTTAATCTATTTGACGCTACTCATGAGCTCGAGCCAATGCAGAATGCAGTAACATATCTGCTTAGCAGTATAAGCCTTTTAAATCATACATCATCTGTGCTGCTTGTACTGTCTGTGTGTTGCGTCAGGAGCTCATGATATACTGTTCCTTATTTCCTGGCCCCAGTCAGATGACCTAGTCAGGGTGACTAAAGCTAACTCCCCTGTCTCTTGACTCCACTGGCCGCAGTTACACTCCTTAAGCTGCTTTGGCTTATTTGCTTCCAGCTGCAGTTCAAGATGTTGGTTTAATTTATACAGCTATATATGGGTCAGGGCCTGTCCACATCAGAAACCATCCCTGCAGTAGAAATCCGCTGAAATGCCCCTGGTGATATCTCTTATATTTGAACGTAGAGGGGAGGAGGTGAAAGTGTTTTCAATAGCGGGTCCTCCACACTCTGTATTTTATTTTCCGCTTCTGGTGCAAGAAATCCTGAGTAGTTTGACCTTTTGGACACGTTATACGGTCCATTTGATCATTTTTTGCTCAGCGGGGCTGGGAGGATGGAGTGTGTGTGGGGTCATCCCTGGAATAGATGTTATAGGTTCATATTGTTTAATTTAGTAATCTTGAATATTTGTTCGTTTTATTAATCGTGATACAAATTATATCGGAGAAATGGGAGCTGCCATTTATAGGGTGGGAGCATAGTGAGTGAGCTCCAGAGTGTAGAGAGTATACTGCTGTGGCTGGCTTGTAGATGTGCACAGAGGAGGTATTTGTCTGCAAGGAGCTTTTAAAGAAAAAGCTTTGGATTCCAGTATAAATGAAGTTCTCCTTAAAAACCCTTCATCACAAGATTCAGCTATAACAGGTACAGAATGCAGTGGAAAGGTGGCATAGAGCTACCTTTCCCTTTGCTCTCCTATGCTGCGTCACATGTAAACTAGAGGGCCTCAGGCTAGGGTTAGGGGGTAAGACTGGGTGATGAATCTGCTAAGCAGCACATGACGACTCGCATGAGCCCCCTCCCCACCGCACATCCTTTTCCTATGGCCGGGTAGGGGGAAGGTCTCGTGGCAGGAAGTGGTTGGGCTGTATTGGGAAGCAGCAGCTGCATGGTGAGCCAGGAGCTGCAGAGAAGCTGGATGCAGAGAGGGGACCCCCGGGAACTGTATGCAGGGCCATGTGCAGAACAGGTTGTGACTTCTGGACTTGGCGGGGGTGGGGGGAGCAGCAGTAGCTGTAATATTAATAATTGCTCCCTAAGCGCATGTAGTGTCTTTAAAAACTATTATGCAGGATCATTGTTGGGGCTGGATGAAAGCAATTCAGGGCCCTAGGCACACCTTCATGGGTCTCTCCACTGCCCATCACAATACTGAAACCCCTTCCCTCTTTAGGGTTGCAGAGGACACTCATACAAGAACTGTCTGCTAGACTGCCATCTTTTTGGGTAGGCGGTTAGGCGGATGATCCAGTCCTTCCTCCCCAACCTCCGGACTGCTGCTGCTTCTCTTTAGGAAAACTGGGGTCTGTCCTGCCCCCATGAGCAAAGGACTGTGTGTATGGGGGAGGGGGGTTCCCTGCTGATAGCACACTAGCAGAGCCAGGATTGGATGGTAGCAGCAGAGTTTTCCAGCCCACATGCACAGAGCTCTCTGCTGGGGTAGTGTTAGTGCGGGCACCACCAGAGCAGAGCAGCAAGCATCAGAGTTAAATGAAAATGAATGAGTTAAATGAACAGAGCAATTGGCTCAGGCTTTCCGCAGAGTCTGACAGATGTTATTGCATTGATTAAACTTGGATCATGTTTTTGAGTTTGTCTTTGCAGCCATCAGGACCCAGAAACAAGCTCTTTTTAAAAATGAAAGCGGAGACTATGACCTTCTCAGGTAACTCCAGTAACTAGGCTCCTTGGCAAGGGCATATGCTTTGATCCAGCCACGAGTCATATGCAGAGCCAGATGGCTCAATAATGAAACACTGACTATTTTACTAAAAACACTGGATTCTGTAAATATTAGAATTAATTAAATGTTTATAAAATTGTTTGAAATTCAATTGGGGCACTGCCACATGCCATGGCTTCAAGGGCATTTTTGTTTGTTAAAATTCTCAGGCCTTTATTGAAGCATGAGACCCTTCTATCATTTCTATTAAAAACCCTGCCCCCCCCCCCCCCCCGCAACAAAACAAATCAGTTTCAATTATTTGCTGCTACTTGTAGAGAAAAGAAAGTATTCATAATGAATTGTATGCACATAATAATGTAGAATCCATGGATACAATTCAGTATTATCTCATTGATTCTAAAGTTGATTATCAGATATTTTATTTGTGAAAAGACTTGTGTTCATCCTTAGCGTTTGAGGAATAAGGGAATTGCAGGAAATTTTTTCTTGCTGACAATATTAGGGAATCCTTTGAAGTTTTTTATGTTCACTTTGTGTTGTCTTTTGCTCATTACGCAACAATAATTTGAAGAAACCACACTTGCACAGCTAAGTTCCAAATAACCATGTTTACCAACTATGCACAGACACACAAGGCCCGCTATATATATCCTGCTGCTCTGCTGGTTTCTAAAACATAGTGAGCGCCACTAGAGGGCTCTCACACTATGGAAAACATGCTCTTCTTCCCTCTTTATGAAAAGGGACATAAAGAAGTTACAAACGCATTACTAACAAAACTGCTGTCACTAAATATACGACCTGCTACAAAATAAGTCCCAGAGATGGTTTCTGACTTCCTTCTGGATAATGCCTTGTAGACATCACAACAATATTTGGGCAGTGGCTGCATTTTCTGATGTAGTTGAATCAGTAACATCTTCCTGCTCTATAATGTTAGAATCACAAGTAGCAGAAACAGGCATAGGTTCACCGGTATCATCTATGGCTATGTTGTAGGCTCGGTGTTTTTCATAGGTGTTATTGGTGTAGAACATCCTGCTGAAATTGTGTTTTAAAAACTAGTTTATGTATCTTCTCCAGGATACGTTTGGTGCCATTTCTATCTGATAAGACAGAGTGGACCATTCTGATGTGATAAATCCAGATTTCTGTGAATTCTCTCTTAATAAACATTTTACTCCTTTTCAAACTGCACAGTTGAGTGTGACTGTGGCCATTTCATCACACTCTTTCTTTTGAATGTCTCTCTGTAGATTGAACTTTAACAAGTTAAAGGGGGGAGGGATAGCCTGCTAAACCCAGGGTTGTGAGTTCAATCCTTGAGGGGGCCACTTAGGGATGTGGGGCAAAATCAGTACTTGGTCCTGCTAGTGAAAGCAGGGGGCTGGACTTGATGACCTTTCAAGGTTCCTTCTAGTTCTAGGAGATAGGATATCTCCATTAATTTAAATTTAAAGTTCAGGCGAGATCTTAAATTCCATCCCATAAAACATCGCTGCTGTCCAGTAGTAACATGGACGGTGTTTCTGTAGGTTGGTAGAAAATTTGCAATCTTGTATTGTAAGCTGCATTTATCTGGGATTGTAGCATTAATTGCTCACTTGGCTGTCTGGATAAATCTTTCAGCCAATCACTTTTTTGTGATGGTAGGGAGCTGATGCAACATGTATGATACCTTTTTTTTTTTTTTTTTTTGGACAAACAACTGAAACTCTTTTTGGATGTGAATTGAGTTTCATTGTCACTAAACTCCAGCCGTCCAAAAAAAAAAAATCTTAATACTTCTATCATCTGCACTAAATTAGTTGAATTCATACCAAATACTTTGGGCCATTTAGAATGGGCATCTACTGCAATCAAAAGCATGTTCCATGTATGGTCCATTGTAATCTATGTATAAACTTGTTGCCACAGAATCCTGGTCTCTCTCAAGGAATGAAGGAGCCTGTTTAGCATATGTTATTTGCTGACAACTTTGACATTGTTTTGTTTTTCCTCTATTTGTGTATCAGTCCCTGGCCATCACAAATAGCTCTTGGCAAGGATTTTCATTTTTACAATTCCCGGAAGGCCTTATTGTAATTCTTGAAGTACTCATGACCTAAGGAGTTTTGTGGGAATAACTGCTCTGGTGTCACTCACAGGCAATCTTGATATACACAAAACTGTTGTTTTTAGAGCAAAGAATGTTGGAAATGGTTGTTTTTGTGCATAATTCCATTCATTCATCATACTGTGCACTTCAGCTGTCACTGGAACTTTGCTTAGTTTTGTGTTGGACTGTGGTAGTTGTTACTGGCAAGGATTTGATTAGAGCTTTATAGAACATGTCTACTCTGTCTGATTCAGTTTCAGTATCCTTACCTTACCTGCTTCCAAAGGCAAGCTTGACAAGTGATAGACATTCACATGTTGTTCAGTACCTTTGAACTCAATATCATCACAGTGAACGCTGAAGAATAGAATCCATCTCTGTGATTGTACGGCTGCTGTTACTGGTACGGCTTTCTTTGGGTTAAACATTGATGATCTGTAACTGGAATAAATTGTTTCCCACGTAGATATTGGTTAAACTTTTTAACTCCCCAGACTAAACTTGGATCCTCTACATTTGAGTATAGTGTTGAGCTGGGTTAAACGTTGTTATGGATTGGGTGCAACCACGAAATTCATCCTGAAGGAAAGGCAAAGTGATTGAAATAACAGCAGTCTCCAAACCCAAAGCACAGGTGCATGTCTCTGCCCAAAACAAAGGCAAATTCAAATCTGCTCAGAAGTGTGGGTGTGAGAGAGAAAATCAGGAGACCGCACACAGGGTGAGACAGAGGGTACGTCTACTCTGCAAATTACCTCCTGTGGCAGCGAGTCTCAAAGCCCAGGTCAATTGATTCGAGCTCATGCTTGGGGCTAAAAATAGCTGTGTAGATGTTCCCACTTGGGCTGAAGCCTGGGCTCTGAAACCCGAATGGGGAGTGCCTTAGAGCCCCGGTTCCAGTTTGAGCTGGAACATCTACACGGCTGTTTTTAGGCATATAATATGAGCCCTATGAGCTTAAGCCAGTTGACCTATGCTCGGAGACTCAGTGCTGCACGTTTTTTATATTTTTGTTTTGCGGTGTAGATGTACCCTGAAACAGAGACAGCCTGGACAAACACAGTGTGTGACTCTGAGAGCAGCCTAGCGAGGGGGCTTCTGTGCCGTGCCGCTTCCAGCAGCTCCCATTGGCCTGGAGCAGCGAACCGCGGCCAGTGGGAGCTGCGATCGGCCAGACCTGCGGACGGGGCAGGTAAACAAACTGGCCCGGCCCGCCAGGGGCTTTCCCTACACAAGCAGCGACCCCAGTTTGAGAAACACTGATCTAGACAGAGGAAAAAAGTTCACAAAATTTTAAGAGCGATCTAGTGGGCATAATTTTTTTGAAAAACTGTTAATGGTAGAAAACTCAGTGTAACCTCAAGCCAAAGTTGATTTGAAATATGCATGATGGGTCTCTAGATGATGATGTCATTCAAAAGCAAGCAACCTGAGATGTTCTGAGAAATAAGATATTTTTCTAATAACCTATTTTTTGAATCTGTGACCTCCACTAAGGCTTAGTTACAGCATCACTCAATGCCATGGTGATGGGCACAATATCTGAATATAAAGCAATGGAACTTCCATAAAAGCTTTATGAAGCTTTATAACATATTTTTGGCTAAATTTCAAGTGAATTTGCACTAACTTTTGATTTAACTGGGGCTACTGTATGGCGTCAAGTGAAAAACATGCAAACTTCTGAATTTTCACAAGCCATTCCAGGCTAAGTGTGGTCACTCAAGTTTTGTTTTGGGAGTTGAACCTTGTTTGGGTCTGAAACCATCGAGTGTGAACACACTAAAACTGAAAAGGGAAAAAGAAACTTGAGTCAAGCACTGTCCACTCTAACCAGTGAGTTAGAGGTGGCTATAGTCACAATGCATTTCTTACTTAAATTCAGATTTAACCTAGACAAATCAATAATTTTACATTAAAACAATGGTCAAGTCTGGCTCCAATCCTGCAAGCTGCTGCCCAGAACTGCCAGATCAGGCTTTTAGTCTTCAGGAATATGAAATGAATAATGCAGATAAATTGAACTGCCAGCCCTGGAATAGGCAGCAGAATAGTTAACATTGTAAATGGTATCAGTGATGGTTTATTCTGCATATTATCAATTGTTGATTAATCATATTCTGTCCAATAATTTTTGTGTGTCAGATATGAAGAGCTATACGTCTATGTATTCCACCGTTGAATCTTCTGAGGTACAAGCTCAGCTCATTGCATTATTTAAGTAGTGTTGGCAGTAGAGCTGGGTGAATAATGCAAAACACTTACACAATTACCCTCTCAATTTATTAAAAATGGTTGCACTTCGATTATATTCTCATCCCTTTATCATGTTCGCTTTCTGTGAATATTCCAGCAGATGACTTTACTGACAGGAATGGTCAAAGAAACTGAATTATGTAGCATATGTGAATTCATGATAAGTTTTCACAAAAGAAACCTTATTTTAAGAGTTCTCCAGTTGGATAACTGAAACAAATCATGCAACCTCTGTGTCTAGTCCAAACAGTTTGCATTTAAATATTGAATACCCTCAGTGTAAACCAGGTCAGGCCAATAATTATATGCAAAATTATACAATAATTTCAAATATCAGATTAATTCAAGCAAATTGTGCTGTTCATGAAAAATTCATGAATTGCAACAGAGATTAAATTGAATGTATAGCTATTTTCTGATCTATTTGCTCAAGTCTAGTTAGCATTGAGATGTTAGAGAGAAAATCCAACATGTAATTAGAAAACCTGATAATTAAAATATTTTTTTCTCTTCACTTTTCTGGTCTTTTATCCAAAAATTGTGTTGAGGCAGATTCCAGTCTACAACTCTACTGTTATCGAAAGTGCCAAATCTATAGTGACGTGTAATAGAAATGCTGAACCAGATTCTTGTCTTGTGCTGTGTCTACACTGCACTGCACTGCACTGCACTTCCTTAAAATTTGCCTTTGGCCATAAACTGTGCATTGAGGAGTATATTGGGTCATTGCTGCTATTACCATCTGGGGCTATACTTGTGGGCAGAATATGGCCTTATGGCTGGTCTCTGGGTTGGGGAGCATTCCATAGCTACGTGCATACTTTCCTGGATTCCAAGGCCAGAAGGCACCATTGTGATAATCTATTCTGGCCTCCTGTATTACACGGGCCATAGCACTTCTCCAAAGTAATTCCTAGGGCAGCTCTTTTAGAAAAACATCCAATCTTGATTTAAAAATTGTCAGTGATGGAGAATCTACCATGACTCTTGGCAAATTGTGCCAATGGTTAATTACCCTCCCAGTCAAAAATTTATGCCTTATTTCCATTCTGAATTTGTCTAGCTCAATTTCCAGCCATTGGATCGTGTTGTATCTTTTTTTGCTAGATTGAAGAGTCTATTATTAAATATTTGTTCCCCATGTAGGTACTTATAGACTGTAATCAACTCCCCCCCTTAACTGACTTTGGAATAAATTGAGCTCTTTCAGTCTCTCTTCTTGTTTTCTAAACCATTAACCATTCTCGTGGCTCTTCTCTGAACCCTCTCCAATTTATCAACATCATTCTTGAATTGTGGGCACCAGAATTGGACACACTATTCCAGCAGTGGTCACACCAGTGCCAAATATAGAGGTAAAATAATCCCTCTATTCCTACTTGAGATTCCCCTGTTTATGCATCGCAGTGTCATATTGGGAGCTCAGGTTCAGTGGATTATCCTCCATGATCTGCAAATCTCATTCAGAGTCACTGCTTCCCAGGATAGAGTCCTCCATCCTGTAAGCATGGCCTACTTTTTGTGTCTAGATGTATACATTTACATTTAGCTGTATTAAAATGCATATTGTTTGCTTGATAAACTGGGTGCAAGCAATTTACATCACTCTGATGCAATGACATATCCTTTTCGTTATTTTACCACTCCCCCAATTTGTGTCACAGCAAACTTTATCAGTGATTATATTGTTCTTGGTCATTGATAAAAATGTGAACTAGCATAGGGCCAAGAGCCGATCCATGTGGGGCCCACTGGAAATACACTTGCTTGATGATGATTCCCTGTTTACAGTTACATTTTGAGACCTATCAGTTAGCCAGTTTTTAATCCATTTAATGTGTGCCATGTTAATTTGATATCATTCTAGATTTTTAGTCAAAATGTCATGTGGAACCAAGTCAGTGCCTTACAGAAGTCTAAATTTATTAAGTCAACACTATTGTCTTTATTAACCAAACTTGTAAGCTCATCAAAAAAGATATCAAGTTAGCTTGACCGGATCTATTTTCCATAATCTCATAATCTCATGTTGACTTGCATTAATTAAACTACCCCCCTTTTAGCTCTTTTAATTGAGTCCTGTATCATCCCCTCCACTGTCTTGGCTGGGACTGATGTCAGGCTGACAAGCCTTATAATTGGGTCATCCCATTTACCCTTTTAAAATATTGACACAACATTAGCTTTCTTCCAGTCTTCTGGAGCTTCCCCAGTGCACCAAGACTTATTGAAAATCAGCTTTAGTGGTCCAATGAGCTCCTCAGCCAGTTCTTTTAAAACTCTTGGATGCAAGTTATCTGGATCTGCTGATTTTAAAATGTCTAATTTTCATAGCTTCTGTTTAACATCCTCCAGAGATTAGTGGAATGGAAAGAGTGTTATCACTATTTATGAACTGAGTACTGTATCAAGTGCTCCATTATCTTGTCTGGGATGGATGTCAGGCTGACATAATCACTTAACAAATGGGGGTGAAGTGGAGTGGGGTGGTTGGTTAATGTAAGGAAGTGATTGAAGTATGGATTGATATGCCTACATTTCAAAAAGTGGTCACCAGTCCTTGATTGCCTGCTCTTTCCAAATTGGCCATACATTCTGTTGCCACAGCTTCCTGTGATCTGCTGTGTGGGTTAGAGGCTGAAGAATTGCTAATAATGGGAGATGCCCACTATCGGACAAAGCTATACTGCTGATGTGAAACCTATCTTCTTGTCTGGCTGTGGCTTATTGATATCCATGCTTGTCCTGAAACAATTTCTTCCCCATTTGCCAATATACTATTAGCACTGTTACTGCTGCTGGTGCGACTTCATTTCTTCAACGTATGTAGATAGCTCAGTTGAACAGAGACTACGGAGGGCATTTGCCCTTAGGTCTCAGTATTCTAATTGTGACAAAGGTAGGAGATAGTTAAAATATGAAACCAGTGGCAATGCCATAGACTGTCAGGGTATGTCTACACTACATTGTAAGCCCAAGGTTAGTGGATTTGAGTCAGCTAACGGTGGGTTAGGAACTCAGGGCTTGAACGTCTACACTGATAGTTAACCATATGTTACGAATTTTCTAACCCAGGCTGGAACCTGGGGTTCTGGCATCCCTAAAGCAGCACATAGACTCCCTATCACCTTCCTGAAACGTGCCCACTTTAGCCCTTTGACTGTGGTGCACTGTGGGAAAACTTGACTGTCCACTCTGCACGTTACAGGAAGCAGCCCACCAAAACATTCTGCAGAGTGCTTGCTTTGGTCTGTGCATGTCCAGCTGCTAGTGTCAGCAACATGGAGAAAGGCACATTTTTGAAGAACTTTTCTTGCTTGCACTTTCACTCCTGTGACAGGAAGTGGGCAGAGCTTCTGAGGCACACTGGTGGACATTTTGGTGGCGTTTTCTGGCCCACCAATGGCACTTGACAGAGCTTATGGAGGAAGAGGACACAGACATGGTAAACTCAGATTGGCTGATGCTGTTCATGACACTCTGTACAACTGCTGATGCCCCCTGCATAGACTGGTTCTTCTGGAGCAGGGCCACCAGTGCATACTGGTGGAACCGCATCATCGTGCAGACGTGGGGTGAACAGCAGTGGGTCCAGCACTTTTGCATGAAGAAGCTACATGGAGCGTTATGAGCTGCTTCCTCCGACCCTCCAGTGTGAAGACACACAAGAGGGCGGCCATCCCAGTCCAGAAGCGGATTCCTAAAGCCATCTGGAAGTTGGCTCCCCTAGGCTGCTACAGGTTCATTGCCAACCCGTTTGCCATTGGAAAGTTGACTGCGGATAAAGTGGCAGTGGAAGTTTCTGAGGCAATCAGGCATGTGGTTTATCCCAAGGTGGCAGGCATAAAAGGTATTTATGAAGTAATTGCTGGCTTTGAGAGAATGGTTTCCAAACCGCTCTAGGGCCATTGATGAGACTCTCATGTGCCCATCGTTTGCCCTCCTCAAGGAGCACATGAGCCAATAAACCACAAAGGGTACTACTCTATTCTTATGCAGGCCCTCATGGACTACAGAAGTCTATTTATGAATATCAATGTGGGTGGCACCTGGAAAGTTCATGACACCAGTGTTTTGCCGATTGGGAGTCTATTGACATGGACAGCCTGGAACACTATTCCCACTGAATGACATTGTTATACACGGAGTTACTGTCCCCACCATTATTCTGGGGGACTCCACATACTTCCTTTTGCCTTGGCTTATGAAACCATGTCTGATTTCAGAGGCCCTGGCAAAAGGTTTAATTTCACTCTCCGGTGAAGTGGTCATTGTAGCTTTAGATATACAGTGAATGAAGAGCAGATAGATATGGCGTCTGTACAGTTGGTGACTTCAAAAGGGACAACTTGTGCTTAAATACTTAGCTGAATCAGGGCCCATGCCATTAACTGAAATTAATGCACTGAAATTTAGAATGGCTGTGGTTTTTGTCAGTGGTCAGTTTTTTAGATGGTAAAGTTCAGATGATTGTACTTATAAAAGGTTTTAATGTTCTACTCAATCATTTATTGGAAAATACATGTAATGTAACTGGCGTGTTGATATGCCATGCTGCTCTCTATATAAATGATTATCCAAAACATTGAAAATAAAGTGGTTCTTGATATTACATTGACAACTGTTATTATGTATCCCCGTCTTGAGAACTCCCGTTTGGAAGAAAAGACTGAGATGTTCATTGCAGTGAGACAAAATGTAAAAAGACAGTGCATTGTGGATTTTGGAAATGCTACTGAGGGAACACAGTTAGCTGCATAAATGTATAGTCCCTTACACAATAAAATCAACTTAAAGATCTTTTGAAATATGAATTTAGAATTGAAAAGCTCCCTGAGCAGAACTGTGGTTCCATGGGCAAGATTATGTAGTAGTTACACAGCTGACTACATTTTCTCATCCATTCCATGAACATTTATGAAGTTTAGCTGATCCAATTATGCTGCAAGTGAAGCCCTGCAAAGAACCTGTCAAAACATGTAACGTAGTTAAATTTATAGTACAAATGATGAATTCATATTTTTAATGTGCATCAAACCTGCAAGTAGCTACAGTTTTATTTTTGTCTTACTGCAATTTACCAGTGACTTCTTCTGGTTTAGACCCTGGAGCAAAGTGCAAGTATAGTTCAGTGTTTTATGCTGTGTGTATCCTAATTTTAAATGATGAACTAGAGCCTTTATTCTCCTGTCACTTTTATGCCATGTACCACTACAGTTGGTTTGGATCTTTGAGAGAGACATGGAATAGGATTGTCATTAAGTGTGCAACAGGTACTGTGCCACTGTAAATGCCCACACTTCAGAGCTCTGTGTCAAACAGCAAGAAATAATCTCTTAGGAATTGGTCTCTTGACCAGAAAGGAAATTTTCTCACTCAGAATCTCTTCTTTTAGAATATAGATGTTTTTACACACTCGCACCTCCTCAGCCCCCAAAAACATATTAATTAGCGCTCCCCCATGTCACCTCTAGCTTACATATAATAAACAACTTTTAATTGTATGCAGTATGGCATTGCTGTGGGAAACAAATAGAAAATAACAGTATGATGGGACGTGAAAAGTTGCTTTAGGCTGGGTACATGTCACCTTCATTTATACCATTACAATCTCAAGTTCTGCTCTCAGATACGTGGGCAGAGGTTTTGCTGCAGATCTTTTAAATACAGTTACAGTGGAATGCAGTGGCTGACTTTACAGACTCTGGTGCAGCATGTACCTGTGCATCTGAGAGCAAGATAGTGTCCTAAATCAAAGGCTGTGTGCTTTTCTACAGAAATAAATGGTCTTGAAATTTCCAAGTTGCTCAGCTGACACATGTAATTAAGTTGAGATATGTTGCCAACATGCATCTAGAGAGGAATAGTAACCAAAAGGAGAAGGCCATTTCTTAGGCAGTGAGGAAAGTGGTTTAGATTTCCCCTTTAATGTTGCATGTAATTACGTAGCACTGATGTTAACATGGATCATATACATCCCCTGTATAAGGTAATGTTAACCCTAAACATTTAATTGCATGCAATATTGCAGTGACATGGAAAATGCAAAGGGTAAGAATTGTTGTTTTCTCTACAAGCATTTACATACACGTAAGACAGCATTATAGGAAAATATTAAGTCAATTGTTGTTTAGGGCTTAATCATACCATTTAGGCACAGCACAGGGTAAGGAACTCTGCAGAAGTGCACTGGACCAAGGGCGGCTCTGTGGGCAATTGTGCTTCAGGAATTGTTCTTGGAACTTTCTGGCAGGTAGGGGGAGCACACCCATAGTTACAACCTATCCAGGGGTACAGCATACTCCTTCCTGTGTGTCAGACCAGTTCTTCTGGCCACTGTCCTGGAGTATGTTTATGCTTTTGGTACTGGCTATTTTAGAAACCAGCCTTCCCCTTTGCCTTTTTCTCTATTCATCGTCCAGGCAGTTTGATTGCCACATGAGCATTATAAAATAGGGATAAGCAGACTGGTTAGGAGGAAACCATGACTTTATTGAACCAAATCCTAGCCCTATTGAAGCTTTAGCTCTCTCTTCAGATAAAACATCTTCTTCTAATATTTCTTGAGACCAGAGAAAATAGAAGAAATAGCACTCCTAATATCACTCATTTCTCCCGACTTCGAATAACTTGAGTGGTTAGTGTCTGCCACTATTTGCTTTAATATAAGGAGGGCAAGCATTAGTGGTAGCTCTTCCCTGGTTCCTCATGTGGTCCTGCAGTGTTTCCTCCACTGCATTCACTAATTCTTGTAGGTCTCAACTTGTATTTTGATGTTTCTAGTCCTTTTTTACATTAGACATGAGAACTAAAGGCAGCCAGGCTACTCCTCATTCAGCAGTCAGAGTTTGTGCTCCTGCTCCATGAAAACAGCCTTTAACAGGTGGTGACTTGACCTTGCACATCAGCAGTTCAGAGGCAGAAAATGTAGGCATGTCTGTTTTGAGTAGAAGAACCACAGATTAAATCAAAGCGAGCTACACTGGGACAGAAGATACAGAGTCTAGAACTACTACTATGCAATATTTAAAGGGGGGGAAGAAGAGAGAAGTCCAGTGCATTGTGGGTATGTCTCTGCCAGTGTGCCTTTACTTCTGACCACGAATAATAGGGTTTTTCTAAAGCCCAGTTGAGGATGTCCTATTAAAAACGTCAGGGATCAAATTCAAAATCCTTCAAGAAACCTGTAAACAGCCAATTTAAGACAAATTAGGAAGAACATGAAGCATCATAATGTGTATTTGTCTCCAACTCATACTGCCCGATAGCATAGTCTGTTAATACCTTCCAGAGGTTAATGAAATACCAGCTTGACACCTCTGTGAGGTAAGGAAGCGTTGCTTTCTCCATCTGACAGATGAGGTCCAGTGACTTGCCCAAAAAATCACACAGGAGATCAATTGTAGAACTGGACAGAGTTCACCTCTCCTGAGTCCCACAGTAGTGCCATACACACAAGATCGTCCTTCCTCCAGTGCCACATGAAGTAACCTTAACAAGTGTTCAGACGTGTTCAGTGGAGAATAACATATTTAAATATGCCACTCTACATGTTAACTTACTGATTTTCATAAGAATTTATTAGCAGTTCTTTTTGACTGTGTAAGGGTACGGATTCACCCCTGCATCATCCCCTACTGGTTATTCCGGGGAATCAGCTCGTCCAGCATCTGGAGTGCCCTCTGCAGGCTGGTGATCCACCTTGTCCCTACTTCTGGCCCCTGTGTCCCTCCCAGGACCCCTGGTGCCCCTTGCTCTGGGTCACTGCCCCCTGGCAGTACCCCACAGATCTGGGTCTCCCCCCCCCAGGAACCCCCACCCAGCCTCAGCACTAGGCCACTGCCAGTCACCAACTAGCCCCCCGCTCCCTGGGGCAGACTGCAGTATAGGTCACTCATCATTGGCAAGGGGGGTTTGGACCTACTGCCTTGGCCTAGCCCTGGGCTGCCCACTGCAACCCCCAGTACCCCTTGGCCTACTTCCAGGCTGGAGCTCCCTAGCTCCTCAGCCTTTCCCCAGCCCTGCTCTACTACAGGTATCCTGTCTAGCTCCCTACAGCCAGACCCTTCTCTCTCTGAAGGCAAAGAGAGACTCTGGCCTGAGGTCCTGGCTCCCAACCTTTATAGGGCCTGCTGAGGCTGTTTGGGGCGAGGCCCCAGCTGCAGCCACTTCCCCTAATCAGCTCAGCCTTCACACTGCCTACTCCCTGGGCTATCTCAGGCCCTTCCAGGCAGGAGCAGGTGTCCACCCTGCTACAGACTGATTCAGTAAGTTAGCCTTACATTTTTATAGAAGAGTTTTTGAAAAAAAGGAGGACCTGATTCTTCTCCCACTTCCACTCTTTTCATGTTGAGAAGACTCCATTGACTTCAGTTGAGCTACTTTAGATTTACATTAGTGTAAGGGAAGGCAAGATAGGACACTTAGTGTTCAGAACAAATACTTTTAGCTGAAATAGCAACCTTTCATTTCTGTCTATTTTCCTAGCCATAAAGCAGATGGATTATTAGCTGCTGTGAACTTGGCTAGGGGTTCTGGCCCTATTCCCACTGCTGTTATATAGTTAACCTTATAATAGGTGATCTGAAGATAACGTTTTTCAATGTTATTTTCTTACTAAGTATGAATTCAGTTTCTACAGGGTAACAAAGTGAAACTTCAATTCTGTATCTTAAAATGGCTGACACTGCACCCTTATCTTGGACAGTTGTGGGGTATGGACTGCTGTTTACAATCCAAAACCTTTAATTAGTTAAGGAAATTAATGATTGGTGTTTAGATGCCATTAGCATGGGAGATTGATATCACACACACACACACTGCAGCACTCATACCTTAATGAATTCAATTAAACTGCAGATAGCAATAATTAGGGACCTACCAAATTCAAGGCCATGAAAAATGCATCACAGACTGAAATCTGAGCTCACCCATGAAATATGGTCTCTTGTGTGCTTTTACTCTATACTATATAGATTTCACGGGGGAGACCATCATTTCTCAAATTGGGGGTCCTGATCCAAAAGGAAATTGCAGGGGGTGGGGGAATCCCAAGATTATTTTAGGGGGGCCGCGGTATTGCCACCCTTACTTTTGTGCTGCCTTCAGAGCTGGTCGGCCGGAGAGCAGTGGCTGTTGGCTGGGTGCCTAGCTCTGAAGGCAGCACCCCACCAGCAGCAGTGCAGAAGTAAGGTGGCAATACCATACCATGACACCCTTACTTCTGTGCTGCTGCCTTTCAGAGCTGGGCAGCCAGAGAGGGGCAGCTGCTGACCAAGAGCCCAGCTCTGTCGGCAGCAGCGCAGAAGTAAAGGTGGCAATACCATCCCATCCCATCCTTACTTCTGCGCTGCTGCTGGCAGCGGCTCTGCCTTCAGAGCTGGGCTCCCGGCCAACTGCCCAGCTCTGACGACAGCGCCGTCGTCAGCAGCAGCGCAGAAGGGAAGCAGTACCATAACTCCCGCTACAATAATCTTGCGACTCCTCCCTCCAACTCCTTTTGGGTCAGGACCCCTTCAATTACAACACCGTGAAATTTCAGATTTAAATAGCTAAAATCATGAAATTTACAATTTTTAAATCCTATGACTGTGAAATTGACGAAAATGGACTATGAATTTGGTAGGGCCCTAGCAATAATAAGATGCCAGCATATCAGGACGATATTGTACTATCAGTCAGAACATCCCAATAGAGACATGAGGCTTAGCCCTCTTACTCTTCTTCGAGGCTTGCTCACTCACATTTCTGTAGCATCTGTGTGGGTGGAAGGGTTTCATCCCAGTGTCTTATAAAGAGAATCCATCAACTTGAGATGTGCCCATCACAAATTTCTGTTTCTGTTGAAAAGTCAGAACAGATTAAGTTGGTCGGGGTGATGTTGGCAGTTGTCTGTAACATTAAGGATAGCTATGAGAGGATTTTTTTGGGCCTAACCCTAGACTTAACCATCTCCTATCCACACAGTGATCATCCTGGCCTATGACATTTGTATGGTGGCAATGTGTCAGACAGGGAAATGATGTGCCTACATGCCCATTCAGTGCAGAGACCTTGGATGCATATTTTTAAAAGACAGACTACAAAACTGATGGGATTAAGGATCATTCTGACCAGCTCTGTAAGAGAACAGACAGTTCAGTTGTACCGAGCAATTACAACTGCTGCTCAACATTCTAAACTGGAGACCATTTTATAGCAAAAAGACTTATGGGTTTTTTTATTAACAAATCTATGGTGTCTGCTTGCCACAAGATTAATCACACAACATGGGAAGTTAGAGACACTCTGCTGCACCTTATGCCTCATAATGTCCCAAAAGAACAATTATCCTATGATAACCCCATTCCCTATTCAGCACATATTGCTTAATTAAGGAATCTTGCTATTGCTAATACTGTCTGCTGTGGAATTCTAAGCACAAGAAACAATAATGTTAAGACCTGCCATGTTAAATGATCAACATACATTTCTATAGTCTGTATGCAGCATATCAATACATTCCGAATACTGGTCTAGCTAACAACCAGTTAGTTGATTTTTGTTTGTTGATATGCTTCATTTCAAAATGGAGCTAAGGCAACACAAACAGATTAAATGGTCTGTAAATGAGCCACTGCAAAGCAAAATCTGAGATCAGATGCAAAATCTGAGGTCAGAAAGTCACATTAATACCATTAAATTTTTATAATGTTGGGATGTATCCTAGCAGTAGGAAGTCATATTTTACAGTTCTTCACCGGTGAAAAAGGTGCTAGTCTAACCTTCTTAGTTTAGGACTAACAGGTACCTTAAAAAATAATGCTATGATATTGGAGGTAGGATCAATATTTTTCAATTATGTAATTGCTTTCTTGAAGGAAAGGAAAAAGAGATTTACAAAAATTAGAATGGGAGAGATTAGAGAAGACTGACCAGTTTAAAATAAGCTTTTGGCTGACGAATGTCTCAGGACTTTCACTTTTAAGTTTATAAATCACATTCTATCGAACAAGACAAAGGCAGTAACTCTCAGTAAAGGTACTCAAAGCCTTAGAAAAGATGACTCAGGGCCCAATACTTTTTCTCTTTAAATCAATGGTAAAAGCACTCATTGACTTCAGTGAGTTAGGATCTGTCTCGCTGTCTCCCACTACAGTGTATCCGTCTGATGGGGATCTCTTGGAGTAACTCACGGGATGTTTATGACAAGGCTGAACAGTAGGGCAGATTCTCAGCTGGTGTAAACCATCACAGCTTCATCAAAGTCAATGGAACTATGACAATTTACACTAGTTGAGAATCTGCCCCTAGAAATCACCTGCCTGTGCAGAGTGAAACATACAAATCTCCTTCATATCCATTCAACCTCAGTAATACTTGATTGGGCCCAACCCCTTCTCATGCCAGTAATCTTTAGTCATGTGACTAGTCCTTGGCACTCATTGGAAACTAGAAAATTGAGAATAGTTTCCCCCCTTCCCATTTTCACTAAAATTTTCCAACCAGATCGAGTAGTTCCATTGCCTCACCCATCTTTAAAAAAATAATAAATTACAAGTTGAGGCTTTTAGCAGGAAAGCAAGGCCTATGTTCTGAAATCCATTGCGAGACTACTAAAAGGGCTGGAATAGAGCAGACAGGCGCAAGCAGGTAGGAGACAGAGGTGGAGAGGGGAAGAGAGAATGGTGGGGGGAGGGAGAGAAGTGAAGGAAAGCAAGAAAAGCAAGCAAACACTAAAGATATAAAAGAGACAGGAGGAGAGAGGCCAAATCAGAAAAGAGAGGTTTGTAGGGGAAAAAATTAAAATTCCAAATGGACGTCAAATTGTCGAGCATGCCCATGAGAGAGACCAGGGGTCTGAAGTGAAAACACAGCAAGCTACAGAAGGAAAAGTGGGCAACTCTTTCCTCATTCAAATCCCTCCTAAGAACTCACTTAATCTATGATGTCCACAAATAGTGCATTCATAAAAAGTTATATATACACTTATGCTATGTGTGTGTGTGGGTACGCACGACTGAAGGATTGACAGAAGGATAATTCTTGTAGCAAGTGTTGTGATTTTGCCCGACCCTTGTGAGAGCAGTGTAAGGGAGGGGAAGGAAAGCCCCTGCCATTGCTCTCAATAAGTAACTAACCACACTGAGAGACACAACTCTTCTACTTTTCAAGCTATCCCTGGTGGTAGAGGAGAGCGCTTGTTTATTGTTAATTTCAACTGCACTCAGACAATATGGTGAGGAGGGCTATATAGGTACCTAGTTAGGTTAGATAGAACTTCACCCCAGGGGTATGTCAAGCGTGGAGCTGGAGATGTAAATTCCAACTTGAGGAGACATTCCTACACTAGCTCTGACTGGGCTCATGTGCTAAAAATACTGTAGCTGTGGTGGTGTGAGCAGTGGAAGGGGCTAGCTACTCTAAATACGTACCCATCCAAGACAGTAGGTATATACTAGCTCATCTCACCGCTTGCACCAATTGAGCTACACTCTACTTTTAGTGCAATATCTCAATCAGAGCTACTGCAGGTGTGTCTCATCGAGCTGGAGTTTACAATTTTCCAGCTCAAGGTGTAGACATATCCCAGGGAAGGGCCAGGCACATCTGGTCTGAAGAAAATTTTCTGTCCAGAGACCTCCACCCAACCCTCCAACAATCCCAGCCCTCCCGAGAATCCTGAGCAAAGAAATGGACTTTGCAGCAAGTCAACAAATTTATAATAAATACAGGGGTGAAAGTAAAGCCGAAGACTTACTGGTATGGGGGCTGGCTCTGGCCCCTGGAAGGGGTGGGGCCTTGGGCAGAAGAGACGGGGCTGGGGTCAGCGTCCCCCAGCCAGCCCTTCCACGCTGCCTGGCCCGTACCACCCGGGGCTCCAGCAGCGATTTAAAAGGCCCGGGGCTCCAGCTGCTGCTGTGGGCCCTTTTAAATTGCCGGCCCCAGGACAGCTGCTCCTTTTGCCCCCCCCCCCACCCCTCCATCGGCGGCTGTGGGGAGAGGGGGAAAGGGGCAACGACATTAAAGGGCTGTTGCAGCAACGCTTTAAGGACCCTGGTTAAAGTGCTGCCGTGGCAGCGCTTTAATGTCATTGCCCCTTTTGTGGGGCCCCCCCTCATCGGCGGCCCTGCCAGTAGGGACCCGGCAGGGCCGCCGACGGGGGGTGCAAAAGGACAGCGATGTTAAAGGGCTGCTGCAGCAGCGCTTTAAGCAGGGCGCTTTAAAGTCAGCTGAGTACGGGCTGGTACTGGTGGCCACTTTTTCCGGTATGCCGTACCGGCCCGTACCGCCTTACTTTCACCCCTGAATAAATACATATAAAACTGAAACTATTTTCACTTCTGAATTTCCCAGAGCATCCTATCTTCTTTATGTTTGTTTGGCAGACACAGCTTTTATGTTTGTGTTGGTACAGCAATGAGTGCATTGCCATGAATAGCAAATAATAAATAGTAGTAACAGAGAAAATGGAAAAAGTAAAATAGGGAAATATAATTAGCTCTTGTATGTTATAGAACATTTGCTTTATATTGCATTTTGAATCTATTATTTAAGGGATGATTTGGCTATTTGTACTGGGGGAAGAAATTGGAATGTTTTCCTGCACAATATTTCCCTACCTAGCAGTTTGGTATAAGTATAAAAGAAATGCAAAGGGATTGACTTGAGAGAGCTAGGAAGCTGATAGTTAAGTCTGAAACTCCATCCTTGAATGAGCCTTTTGTGTCTAAGTACTGCTGGGGGCCATTATATCTCTCTGAAATATAATACAAATTACTTTTCCTATGAACAGTGAGGTTAGATAGAGATGCAATTCTACCATTTATTTAAAATCTGCTTGCTCTGATATGTTGTAAATAGACATTTAGGGACAGATTTATTTTTTTTAAATCTGGCTTGTTTATGCACTTGGAGACCCACATTTTTACCAGCCCCATTTTTCATTCCAAGGAACTTGTGAGGACCTCTATTATCACTTAGTTGTGTAACCACACTACTTGACTATGTCTGTGAAGAGTAAAAAGCACAAACCAGGAGGCAAAGTTGTGACCCTTTTAAAAATAACACCCTCAATGTCAGTTTAACAGTTGGTATCACCTTTTCAAAGTGGACTCAACAAGGCCTCTGTTTTGTGCATATCTATAGCTACATGTGGCACTTACTGTTCAGCGTGCTTTGTGTCTCCCTGCTAATGGCTGGTTGACAGGGATAGCTGGCTGTCACAGCTGCCACGAGTTGGATTTAGCCCTTTAGCTCAATCTATAGGCTCATGGTCATCACTAGGGAGCTCTATAGGATGAAGAGTTTTTGACAACAAGTTTTGCTTAATCAAAGTTTTGTTTTTTGTTTAATTCCTGTGAGCTTCCAGAGACAGCAGGAGTGGGCACTTCATCTGCATGTGAGTCATTGCAAAACACCTAGGATTACGTTTGTAGACACGTACTATATGCAACCCACGCACCCACTCTCCCTTAAGATACACTTCAGGTTGTCAACAAATATTAGTTATACTAGAACACCACTGTCTGAATCTTTAAAAATGTAAAGCACTGGAAATTCAGGTTAAGATACAAGATAGAAAATGAGTGTTTGAAAATCAGAAAATGCAGCCAGTCCTGGAACCCACATGGGGAGAGGCCATTCTTCCCTTAGTCTTAAGTGGAGCACAGGATCTGGCCCAAGAGGTGAATATAGCTCAACCGCTATGACAATAATGTCATTAAATTTAACATCCTTGTTGGGGGGAAATACCAAAGAAGGCCATCACAATCATAAGCGCCAACTCCGTGGGTGCTCTGGGGCTGGAGCACCCAGGGAAAAAAAAAGTGGGTGCTCAGCACCCACTGGCAGCCTCCCGATCAGCCCGTCCCCCCAGCGCCTCCTGCCTGCCAGTGGCCCCGCCGATCAGCTCTTTCCCCTCCCTCCTAGTCCCTCCTGTCCACCGTGGATCAGCTGTTCAGCGGTGTGCAGGAGGTGCTGGGGAGGGAGGGGGAGGAGCAAGGGTGGGGCGCATTCTGGGGGAAGGGGCAGAATGAGGCGGGAAGAGGCGGGGTAGGGGTGGGACTTGGGGGAAGGGGTGGAGTGGGGGTAGGCCCTGGGGCAGAGTGGGAGTTGAGCACTCCCTGGCAACTCAGAAAGACAGCACCTCTGATCACAGTAGCATTTAAATTCAAAAAGGGGAACCACACAAAAATGAGGAAGTTAGTAAAATGGAAACTAAAAGGAACAGTCACAAGAGTTAAATGCCTCCAAGCTGCATGGAAATGTTTAAAGACACCACAATAGAGGGTCAAAATAAAGCCTCACAACAGCCAAGGAACCGCTTGCAGGGCCTCCTGAGAGGCCAGTTTTTAGAAACTGTGCCCTACTCTGGCTGAATGAATAGGGCTCTGTTAGCCAAGCCCCTACATGGTTCATAACATTTGCTTCTAAGAAGGGTTGCCAACTCTCCAGGATTGCCCGGGTGTCTCCCGGAATTAAAGATTAATCTTTAATTAAAGAGTATCTAGTGTGAGGAAACCTCCAGGAATATGTCAACCAAAATTGGCAACCCTACTTCTAGGTCACTATCATTTTATTGCTGCATCCCTAAACAAGTACAGTGCAAGATATGCTGGGATTGAATTAGGTTGGATTGTGGCAGCTCAGAGAGTGGTTTTTTGGACACTGCTGCCTTGTATTTCAGAATCGTAGCTTTCTTTTTTTAAGCATCTTAGCCCTTTTGAAGATAGCTTTGAACACGTGACCTGAGTGTTTCTGATTGCTGCTTGACTCTCAGTTGTGTGGACTTAGGGGTAATTAACATTGGAGCCTAGCAATCATTATTTAAATGTTAATATAGTTAATTGTTTCATTGGTGATCAAAATGCACAAGGAAGAGGAGGGCCAGGCATCTCATTTTGACCTATGAGCAGGTGGCACTTGAGTTGTGAGTGAAGTTAGGCAGAGTACACGTAATCACTTTGTACGGACTCTGTTGGCCCATTACTGAGCACTGTGTTTACCCCCAGATCAATGTCCAGCCAGAAGAGGGGCTCCATAATCCCTCCAGCACAGGAAAGGGAAGAACTACAATAGAGCAGAAGGGGGCTGGTTTGAGAGAGTGCCAGAGGCTGCATGAGACTAGGAACAGCAGGCCAGAGGCAGCCGTCTGGGAGCTGGCTGTGGAAGGAAACGTCTGATAACAGGCCTGCGAGCTGGGCTGAGGACACACCCTGTTGCTGACAAGGGCCAGCAGTAGCTGCATTTGCCGATACCTGGCTGCGGCTTGTGGTCAAGCAGACAATGCAGAGGGATTGTACCAGGACCTTGTTACTGCTTATCCCCCTGGCTTGGGCTTCCGGCTAGGAGATGGGTTGGGAACTGTTGGGATTATCTAATTTGTTTATAACTGTTAAAGTTGCTGCACCAAGGGTACTTGCAACTTTTCTTTCTGGCAGCGCTAACAAAGGAATCCTCAGTTAAGCAAAGTGTGAGAGTGTCCACCGAGGACTAGACCCTGAAGAGCCCATGCCTGGAGCACCTCCAGCACGTGCACCCAGCGTACTGCCAGACACCTACGAGCTGGTGTAGCACAGCACTCACCACAACAACTTGCCGTGGGGTTGGGTGCAATAGACTGAACATTGTACAACCTGCTGTGAGTGAGGTCTCATTTTTATTTTTGCATCTCCAGGAGTTTAAGGCTGGAACGTGATTTATGGGCGGAGCTTGGGAAAGTACCACTGCTTATTTTTTCCAGTTCGACATGCCAGGTAAAAGGTATGAGGCTGGAGCTTCCTAACCACTTTCTTCCAGTGGTTTTGAACTACTGTGCTTCCTCTAACTCATTCACCTATGAGCAAACAATTCCAGTATTGCTCTTGGCGCCGAGTCCTCCCTCCAAAAATCTTGCTTGCTTCTATCTCCCACAACCATCTCCACCCCAAGAATCTTTTCTTTCTCCTACAGCCACATACAGAGAGCCTGTCTCTCTTCCGCATCTAATCCATAACACTGTCGCAGTTCTTGTGCTCATCACCATAGGGGCTGGAACTAGTGGGTGCTGCTAAACCCCCTGGCTCGAAGTGGTTTCCATCATATACAGGGTTTACAGTTTGGTTCAATGGCTCTCAAATTGTTCCAGCATCCCTGCTTATCACCATGGTATCTGAGCCTCTACTATCTCCTACCACTACTCTGCCCCCATCTTATCATCCTCCAGATTCTGTCTCTTTTATATTGTACTGGTTGGCAGCAGCGAATGGAGGGCTAATAAGAATCCATCTATGTCCCTGCTTTACACCTACCTGGCCTGTGACTAGTTCTTAAGCATTCCCTGAGGGGGTCCCGGACAATTCTGAAAATGTTTCATGTGCCTACTCCCTGGGCTATGCCCACAACTCAGCCATTGAAAGCACCTCCTCAATGTGCCCAGCATGCACACTGAAAATGTGGCTCCATAGCAGGGTGGAGGATGGTCAATGACTTGTCAGCTTTGTGCCAGTCTTTCTTTGTTTAATTGCAACCTGATTTGCAGCAAGTTGAGAGTCAGAATTGGTTTGAAGAGTTTGTACCATAGCTAATTTAGCTGGGATTCTTATATGAAGAAAAGATTAACACTGGCATGCTGATACCATGGGATTTAAAGCAGTATTTTAGTGAGCCAGACAAGGGATTAATGTGTTAATTCACCAGCACACATTAGCAGAGTGTTCCCCCCCCCCTATTTTTATAGTTAACGTGTTTTAACGTCAATTTGTTCTGTCACTGTGATGAGTCCTCTCCTTGATTAGCAGTGCTGCCAATTATTTTTATGGGAAGAATCTGCTTCTAGTGCCTGTCTCTATGTTGCACACAAAAGAAAAAGCAACCATTCCCATGCTTTCTGCAAGCTTCTTACAGGGAGCTCTGCATGTTCCACAGAGCAGCTGCAAAACCGTATCGGTGCAGACTTACAGCTTTGTCTTTACAGGGCTTGAAACTAAGAATGCGTGAAAAGGGTCCTGATTAGATGTTGTATTTTGCAGCATCTGACAGAGAATAGATGGATATTCCTGGTCTTTAGAGACTTGCTTGTGATTAGATATTTCTTCAGTCCAAAGCTTGCCTGTTCAGCATTTTGTGATCCAGAGGGTGTTCAAGACACATCTTGCAGTATGCCTGCATTGATTTAAAACCAGCAAGCAGATGCAAGCTTGCATCAAGACGGAGTGGATGCTGCTTCTTGTGGTTAATCATGAAGGTACAGCTTTATGTTTCTGAAAGCACTTGACTAGATGGATGTTTTTGTCTAAGCAGTAGATATTATTGCAAAGGAAGATTTGAAAATCAAGTTGTCTGCTCTCTTGCTTGCTTTACCAAGTTCAGTGCTTATCTGTTTACTTGTATCCCAGGGACTCCGTACTGTTCTCCTCTGCCTGCACCATCTACCACTGCTGCTTCTACTACTTTCACTCATCTTTTGAATCCAGATTTGAAGAGTCGTTTAGCAGCATTTGGGACTAAAATCGCCAGCCATTCAGTGTCCTATAGCCCTGTTCTCAGAGTCTGAGAAGGTCTGAGTACTCTCTAAGATTTGGATTGTGAATAAAGATTCATTGCGGGAGCAATGCAAGTTTCCATAGCTTGTACAGAACATAACTTGAAGAATCGAAATGGTGAAGACAGGCTTATCAGCAAACAGAACACCAGTACCCCAAACGTAGTGAATGCAGCCCGGGCAAAATTCCGGACGGTGGCTATTATTGCTCGCAGTTTGGGGACATTTACCCCTCAGCACCATATCTCTTTAAAAGAATCAACTGCAAAGCTGACTGGCATGAAATATAGGTATGGGCACAATATTCACTGTTCGTAATGTGTGTGTCATATCTCTTTACCCTAGGTGAGTCATCTGCTTACAAAGGAATTCCCTTTTCCAAAATCCCGGAGTCTTTTTAAAAAGGGATATTTAAAAAATCCTACTAAAAATACTAAGTTTTAAACTTACAAGAAAACTAGCTCTCTTTAGTGGCATTTGGGTCCTAGTGTTTCTGCAGGCATACGCGTTTGCTATTTGATACAAAGAGTTTTCTTTTCTTTAGTTATGATACCAAACATAAATAAATTGAGCACCATTATTTGTGGATGGTGTTTGTTTCATATAGCTCGTTAGTATTTATATGTAAAAAGACTGAATTACAAATGATGTTCAAAGATCTGCATAGAAAAAGTTTTCATTTTTACAGCACGTTGGGTAGACTGTCTCTAAATTAGTTACTGTGTCTTATCGTAATGATCACTTACAGACCTTTCATCTGACTTGCTAAGTGAGGACAAGGAGGAATCTATTTTAAATCATAACCATGTTCCTAGAAATCTAATGCTTCTTACAAAAATTTTTCTTAACACAGAAATGTACAAGAGTGTAATTAAGAGTGTCACTTTAATCTTTCTCAGATGTTCAGTCTGCTATTTCTGGAAAGCTTCCTTGTATCAACTAATACAAGTACTTATTAAGGACTTACTTTAATTTGGAAAATTTAGCATTTTTGTAATTTAATTTGTATGTATTCGAGACGTTAGCGTATCTGTTCTGCTAGACCTTGAACGTATCCTTCGTGTGGTGTTGGAATTACTTGATTCCTAGAAAGGAGGAGGTGGCAATCTAAGGTCAGATTCTGCTCTGAATTATTCCATAAGTAGCCCCATTGAAATCAGCAAGGCTATTTGTACAATGGTACTACTCAATAGGAGTATGAATGGCAGAATCTTGTCCTTAGGAGTAGGGGATGGAGTGTTACTGTGTGTTTAGAGTTACTGGTAACTTTTCTTTTGCATATTTGCAATTGATTAATTTTCATGCCCAACAATTTCTGCCCTTGCAAGCTATCCTTTTTTTTATGGAAGAGGTATTTGGATACAATGGAATTTAACGTGACTAAATTAAGGCCAAATTCTACTTTTATTTAGACAGATGTAAATCCAGACTGACTGTACTGAAGTTACCCCAAATTTACACGTACCTGAGCACAGAGTTTAACGTAAGGCATTTGTGCAGTTATGATAGTTTAACAGAAATGGCACAAGAGGTTGGCCCTTAAGGGATTGCATTTGAAGGGCAACATAACTTCCTAATTTACATGGTCAGGTGTAATTTGTCATTGTAGAATCTGGAATTGCTAGTAAGTAATATCCCCAAAGGATCTGGGAGACTCTGAAGAGCCCCAGTTGTCCAGAATAATTTCTCAGGGTATGTCTACACCCAGCCGCTAGTTCGGCGGCTGGCAATCGAAGTTCTGGGTTCGACTTATCGCATCTTGTCTGGACGCGATAAGTCGAACCCGGAAGTGCTCGCCGTCGACTGCGGTACTCCAGCTAGACGAGAGGAGTACCGCGGAGTCGACGGGGGAGCCTGCCTGCCGTGTGTGGACCGAGGTAAGATCGAACTAAGGTACTTCGAACTTCAGCTACGTTATTCACGTAGCTGAAGTTGCGTACCTTAGTTCGATTTGGGGGGTGAGTGTAGACCAAGCCTCAGTGAGTTCGGGTAGTTTAATCTGAGCACCATTGTTGAAAGATCATTGGACACCCTCACAGATTGGGTTATTTTTAACACCAGTGTTATAAGTAAGTACAGGCAACACAGGTAGTGGATCTGTAAATGACATTGCAGAGTCAGAAACCTGCTGATTAATTTTTACTGTGACAGATTCCCAGAAATACTGCCCTCTGAGAATGACATCACAGTCTGGCTGGTCAGGCTCACCGGGCATGCATGGGTTTTCAAAGAGGGGAGGTGGGTAAACCAAAGCTTACCACACTGAGCAGCCCTTAAACCCTGGTGCATCATACTCTCTTATACCAAGACCTGATCTTGCAGTTCTTATGTTTGCAAAGCTCCTGTTGACTCTAATGGGGATAATATGCAGGTGACAGTTGTAGGATCTGGCCTCTGCCAGGCAACACTAAAGAGGTTATCTCATCAATAGTATGCTCTTTTGTAACTGTTTGATAGCTCAGTAGATTCTAATAGCCTTAGTATGAAGTGAGAGACAGTATAGGCTAGGTGGAATGAGCGCAGATTTGGAGTCAGGAACTCCTATCCATGCCATTTTCTCATTGTGTAGCCTTGGCCAAATCACTTCACTTCTCTGCCTTAGTTTCTCCGGTACATGCCTACCTACATGGCAGGGGTGTTGAGAGAATGTTTGTTTGTAGAGAAAATAAACTCTCAGCTTCCTATGAGAAGTGCAGCTGTTACATTTACAGCCTACAGTGTTTAAATTGGTAGTAATTATTCCTGTTAGTTTTCCAAAGGAACATTATGCTGCAGATGCATGAATGCAAATAACTGCCCCTCTCTTACTCACCCCTTTCAGGGACCCACACAGGAACAGATCTTTGGCCCCTTTCAGAGACATGTATAGCTTATTTCTAGAAAAATTCTGAACTCTGAGGCTAAATTCTGCAGACCTTATTCAGGCTAAACTGCTGTCGACTTCAATGGGAGTTTTGACTGCATAATGTCTGAGTAAGGACTGCAGGATTTGGACCTAATTTGTAACCAGATTGATGTCCATCCTTATGATTAATCCTTATTTACAATCCCAAATATACCCAGAACTGGAAACAGTGAGAAGCAATTCCTTCCTGAGGAGAAGAAATGGGCAGGAAGTTTGCAGAAAGAGATGATCCAACTGTAAAGGATAATTCTGACATTGGTGAAAGGACACAAGGAGAACCCTAAGTCTGAGGAGATGTTGAAGCTGATACATGTTAATAAATGCACTCTGGCTCCTCTGCAAACGACATGATTATCACACAGATTTAAGGCCTGATCCAACTCTCACTGAAGTCAAATGGAGTGTTTCGATTGACTTTAATGGGAATTGTGCCAGATCCTTCATTCCCTTATATTTCAGGTTGAAGATTCTTGTTCTTCCCAGATAATTTTCTGCTCTAATTAGGTCATTTATGACAAACTTGAATGCTCTCTAAAATGATGTGCTAATGAAGATGCCTTGTTTTATGCTAAAAACAAATACTTCCCCCTCCCCCTTAAAGCCTCTGTAGATAACTAGGTAACTTTAAAGATATAGCTGGCTGTGTTGCCATGCATATTTCACAGCATGATTTTTAATGCTTCTATCTCAGCCACCGTGCTTTGCCTCCTACGACTGCTTGGCAGTTTTTGATTTTAGGCAGTTGAAGAGAATGATCCTGTCAGTGGATTATGTAAAAGAGAGAGACAGTGAGTATGTGTGTGACAGAAGTGGAGGTGGGAGAAGAACCAGTTCTGAGGCTCCTTATCAAGTCAGTGTTTTTGAGCCAGTCCAGATCAGAAACCAGCTTGGAATTTTAAGTGCAAAGTGTACTGAAAATAAATAAATGCACCATGGAATCTTTAAAATATTAGGACCCGGTCCTGTTCCCATTGACATCACTGGGAGCGTTGCTGTTGGCTTCACTGGGAGCATGATCAGGACCTTACTTTTAAGATTTTATTTAATTTGATTTCAGTGGATTGGAGGCATCAAGTTGCCATCAAAGAGACTGGTGGCAGGACGGCAATCTGATAGTTGGCCAGCTGCTGACTCCCAGTTCCTCTGCGTCTGAAGCATAATGGAAATTAAGCAGCACATGCACCCAGCTTCTGTGTGAGTGCTCCACTTGCAGGCTGCAGAGACAGATGGGGTGTGGCTTAAACCAATGCTGTTCAGGCAGAGCCCTCTCCAAGAACAAGCACATATTGGGGGTAGGGAGGGGGGACATTTTATTTTATTTTAAAGGCATTGTTACCACCAATTACATTTGCATGGCTATTGGTTTTACATTCTTTGTGAAAAATGGCAAAACTGTGGCCTGACAAACAAGTGAAAATGGCTACACTCCTTTTAATTCCATTAATATTACAGTTCAGTTACGCTGGAGAATCTGCCCATATGCTCAGATAATGTTCTCTAGAGCGCTGCAAGTCTTTCCTTGAACATGATTTCAGTCGTGATGCTTGGCTTGGAAAATTTCAATCTGCTGCCTAATTTTTCAAAACAAATAATATATTTCTACATCCATCTGATGTACCGCATATAAGGAGAGACAGAAAAAGAGGGCAGGAAAAAAGACGAGTACTGGGACTCAGCAGTTTTTTGAAGAACAAAAGATCTATCCTGACTTCTCCTCCTTCCTAACTTCCAACTCTTTGGTGGGTTTTCCCCCCCAGATTTCTATATTTGATGCTCTATCTACGAATTTAAGCAGATCTTTGTCAATGCAGGACCCTCACTGGACTTGGTACACAAGATTATTTGGAATATCTGTCATTACAATTAAAAAAACCCCAAACAAACCTCAGACTTCTGCCAGCATCGAACAGCTGTGCAAGCCTTAACATTGCCTGATCTGTCTGGGATGAAAACTCAACGGTGTGATTTTCAGTCCTGAGCTCTAATTCTGTAGTTTCGTCATTCACTTTGCTGATGGTTAAGGGTCTATCAGCATTTCTAAAATAGGCCTTTATTCCCACTGCTTCTTGAAGCTGGCTGAAACTTGACATAAAGAGCCTGCTTTATAAAACTAACCTCCCTGTTTGTAGCCAAAAATAACTGATGCTATCTCAACTTCTGGCTCAAATGAGCACATATAGAAAACCAACTACATCTCTACCCTGATATAACGCTGTCTTTGGGAGCCAAAAAATCTTACCGCGTTATAGGTGAAACTGCGTTATATCGAACTTGCTTTGATTCGCCGGAGTGTGCAGCCCCGCCCCCCCGGAGCACTGCTTTTTTGTCTTATATCGGGTCACGTTATATCGGGGTAGAGGTGTACTTGATTATACCCGCAAAAAATTACATTTTTTCAGTCATTATTAATTGGCATGTCATTTATTTAAATGCAGACAGTGATCTTGGTCCTATACAAGACACAAAATGGATACAGTCCCCAAGAATCTAAATAAGACAGCATAGATAGTTTAGAGAAGGATGGATGGGCTAATAGGGGACTGTTCTGGAACTCCAGACCTAGCTTTGATGCCCAGCTCAGCCATAGCCTTCCTATGTGTCCTCAGGCAAGTCACTTAATCCATTTTGTGCCTTAGTTTTCCAACTGTAAAATGGGTACAGTACCTCCTGACAGCTATTATGGTATCATCCTGACATAAGTGTTATGAGGATGAAATTCTTTAGTTATTGTGAGGCACGTGGATACTCTAATGACGAGGGCCATATATGTCAAAGAGATAGGTAGGAGATGAACCAAACAGCTTAACGAGCCCAGCTGTTCAGTGCCACAGAGCCACCACTACCTCCCACTTCTTTTGGTGGTAATGTGGCTTAGCTGTTCTCTTTGCAGTTTCCCTTCAAGGTACCTTTAGCTTTAGCTTTGCCTCAGAATCACCAAATTCTTTTTCCAGTTCAGACATCTCCTCTATCTCCACCAAAGTTCCCCGTAATTGCTCATCCCATAGGATCTAAACTATATTCTACAGATTGAGGGTCTGAGAAATCACTGCAACTTGTGTTACCTGGTGAGGCAGCTGTACTTGAGTGTGTCCTAATGTGTAATATTTGCTGCAACATATCTTTATCATGTTCACTTAGAACTTTTAATTGGGAATTAGGAGATGTTTAGAGAAAATTAATAGCAAAGCTTGGGAAATCCATAAGGAGGAAGTAGTAACTCAAATACTTGCAGTAAGAACTGCCAGTGTATTTCATGACACTTTAATCCAGGAGTCTAGCCTGGCTGCTTCTAGCTAACAGGGATAAATAACATTTATTTTATTTATTCAGTGTGCATCTAATACGTGGGGATTATATAGCACATCATGTAACCCATCAAGGAACTATGGACAATTTCAGAACATTTCACCAAGCTCTGATGTACACAGATGCCTTCCTAAATACTAATATTACAAACACTTTATTACACTTGCTATTAAAGTGTCCCAGAGATGGGGGTTGGGGAGTGGTGGTGGTGGTGAAGGAGATAGAGTTCAACTGCAGAGATGGCAAATGCTTTTTTGACCCTTTCTTCTTCTTCTTCTTCCTTGTGCAAACTTCATGAAATGGGGTCTGCTCTACAAGCCCTCTCCCTCCAAAGTGTTCTGTTCAGTGCCATATCCTCAATCACACCACATGCTGACATGTCTTTCTTTATGACATCTCACCACTTCTTCTTGGGTTGGCCTCTCTCCCTTTTTGCTTCAGTATTGATCGGTTGGACTCTCTTACCTACATAATTGTCAGGACTGCACTTTACATGACCGACCTATCTGAGTCTGTAGTCCCCTAATTTTTTCGTTTATGGGTGTTACTTTGAGCATGTCTCTAACTACGTGTTCCTCACATGGTGTTTCTTACTTACATCCTTCATCCATCTCAACATTCACACCTCTGTTGAACCGATCATTTGCTTATGCTTCTTCTTTGTTGCCCAATGCTCAGTGCGACACACTAAAACTGGGCAGACCATGGTTTTATAGACTTTCCATTTTAATCTAACTCGTATCTTCCTGTCACGTACTACTACATGATTTATCTCTCTCCACTTGAGCCAGGCATTTATTATTGTAGTCCAAACTTTGTCCATTTTCTTACTTGAATCCTGATAATCTTAATGTCAGTATAACAAGTGCTTCTGTGTAAATGGTATTTTAATAGACATTGCCATTTATTCAGAAAGAGGGAGTGAGACCTTTTGCTATTAATCACGACCATATCGCTTAGTTTAAAAGTGCCTTGTATTTATAAAGATTCTGTTATAGTTTTTCTTTAGCTGGTTGATCTGGGTCCATTTCACAGAGACCTGGATATCTGTTGATGAAACTCAACAGTCACAAGTTCTTCTGTCATACTGCATAAAAAAGACAGACTGTACATTATGAACCTAATCCTATTCTCCCTGGAGACACAAGAGCAGCTGGCATCATATTGTTACTCAATGAAATATGGGGGTGTGCACTTACAAAAATCTATGCTAAGGGTCTGGATTAAACAAAGATAATTTAGAGCTAAAGGATGAAACTCTAAATCAGTGCAGTTTCTTCCGCCTAAGCACCATTGGTGTCTGAACAGTGTGTCATTATACGCACACTGCTGTGCCTAGGTAGTACAGAGTAGGTTAAGGAGTCTTTCAGCCTTAACTGGCTCTTCGCCTGTTTTCTTTGGACTTGTTTACAAGCTGCAGATGTAGCAGTTTGCACTGCAATCCTGTCTGATCTCACAAACTAAAAACACCATTGGGGCACATCAGTATTTAGCTGCAAGACCTTCTAGGAAGTGCTCAAGGAGAGTCAGTGGCTCTCTGAGACACTGTTGAACTGGTGCCTCAACATGGTGATATCAGGGGACACTGCTGCTGGAGGTGCTGTGCTTTGCATGAGATGTAAAATGGAGGTCTTGACCACTTGTGATAGTGATGTTCCCAAGTCTCTTTCTGTGTCAGCAGTGGTGTAGAGTCTGGTGTCCTGGCCCAGTGCCAACATGGATAATTACATTCTGCCTCCTTAAACACCTTTTGCAGTTTTAAGTGGGTAAGGCATTTTTCTTCACCGCTTGCCCTACAATGTTGGGTTATATTGTGAATTATTAAATGGACACAAATGAGTTTTGCCCCGGTGGTGGATGCATTTCACTGGTGGATACAGTGATCACCATTAAGCTTATAAAGCTCTTTATTTAGGTTTATAAAAGCCTCTATATGTGCCCATCCTATCTCCTGGGCATACTTAAGATATACAACAGAAAGAAATGTTCTGACTTTGCACATAATTATATTTGCAGATGGATATTTATTTAATAATATAGTTAACTCAAACCTCTCCAGTCCTTGGGGCCACTCTAACCCCAGAAGTGTGTGTGTGTGTGTGTTGGGGGAGGAGATAGATAAGTTTTTCAGTGTGTCTAGAAGGTTAACAAATCTGAGATCTAGAAGACCAAGGTGGGCAAGGAGTTGGAAAGTCGAAGACTCCTCTTGCAGAATGCCCTGCTAGCATTCCGCTCCTCTATGGAGTGTGGGAACATCAGCTTGAGCATCCCCACTGATCACAAGTGTGACAACATGAGTACTTCGCTTTGGTTTTTAATAAGGATGATAATATGGATTAATTAATTAATATGCATGAAGGCAGTACGACTGATGGAAATGAGTGCCTAGAAATAGAAATTACCACATCTGAGATGGAAGAAAAACATAGAGCTTAATGTGCTCAAACCAGGGGGGCCAGATAATTTCCATTCCAGAATACTGAAAGAACAGCACATGAGAGTGCTAGTCTGGTAGCAAGGATTTTGAATCAATGTATCTATTTGGGGATAGTACCATATGAGTAGAGAATCGCTAATATCATATCTTATAAATAGTGATCCAGGAACTCAGGCCTGTTTGTCTGACATCAGTAGAATGCAAGACTTTAGAATAAATTGTGAAGGAAAGACTAATTAAATTCATAGAGGTAAATGGGAAAAGAGGATGTAATGCAACATTGTTTTACTAAAGGTAGATTATGTCAGACTAACCTGATAAATTGGAGAGGGTTCAGAGAAGAGCCACAAGAATGATTAAAAGATTAGAAAATCTTATGGTGATAGATTCAAAGAGCTCAATCTATTTATTTTAACAAAAAGAAGGTTAAGGGATGACTTGATTAGTCTGTAAGTACTGACATGGGGAACAAATATTTAATAATGGCTCTTTAATCTAACAGATAAGGGTATAACATGATCCTGTGGCTGAAAGATGAAGTTAGACAAATTCAGACTGGAAAGAAGGTGTAAATTTTTTAAACATTTCAACAATTTATCAAGGGTTGTGGTAGATTATTCTTCATTAACCATTTTAAAATCAAGATTGGATGTTTTTTCTGAAATATCTGCTCTAGGAACTATTTGGGGCCAATTCTATGGCCTGTGTTATACAGGAGGTCAGACTAGATGATCACAGTGATTCCTTCTGATCTTGAAATCTATGAACCTTATGTCCTCCTTTAAGGAAAATAACTGATTGTTTAGAGAAAGGAAGTGCAGTAGATCTAATATACTTTGGACTTCAGTGAAGCATTTGACATGGTACTTCATGGGACACTCTTAGTTAAATTAGGGAAAATCTGTATCAGACTAGAGGAAGGTTACTAGTGTAGTTCCTCAAGGATCCGTCTTAGAATCAATCTCATTTAATATTTTTATGAATGACCTTGACACAAAATGTAAATGTGCATCTATGAAGTTTGCTGATGATTCAAAGTTGGGAGGCATCGTCAATACAGAGGAGGATTGGAATATTATACAGGAAGATCTGGATGACCTTGAAGACTGGAGAGACAGAAATGGGATTAAATTCAGAATTACACAGTACAAGGTCATATACACTTAGGGTTTAATAAGAATTTCTCTCATAAACTGGGGGTTCATTAGTTGGAAAAAACAGAGCCGATTGCCTGGGTATGTACATTGATCACAAGATGACTATGAGGAAAAAGGCAAATGAGATCCTAGCGTAACATTGTTGCAAAAAAAGCGAACACCATTCTGGGATTTATTAGCGGGAGTGTTGTAAGCAAGACAGGAAAATTCTGCTTTCTCCACGCTAATTAGGCCTCAACTAGAGTATTGTGTTCAGTTTTGGGCTGTTTCAGGAAAGATGTGAACAAATTGGAGAAACTCCAGAGAAGAGCAACAAAAATGATTAAAGGTGTAGAAAACATGACTTATGAGAGAAGATTGAAAAAATTCGATTTATTTCTTCTGGAGAAGAGAAGACTGAGAGGGGACATGATAACAATTTTCAAGTACATAAAAAGTTGTTACAAGGAGGAGGGAGAAAAATTGTTCTCCTTAACCTCTGAGGATAAGACAAGAGGCAATGAGCTTAAATTGCAGCAAGGGAGATTTAGGTTGGATATTAATTCCCTGACAATGCTGGGACCTCAGGCATTGATGCACCTCTGACCATCCTATTATATGCCTGTGACACCAATAATCTAATCTCCTGTGACCTATAATACTTTGATCTGACTTTGGGTGTCAGGTTTAGTGTGTGGGCGCTGGGTGGTGTTGGTAGCCTGTGATATACAGGAGGTGAGACAAGATGAGCTGGTGGTCCCTTCTGTCTCTAAACTTTATGACTCAATCTCTCAGGTAATCAGGTCCCAAACCATGACTGTAACACCTTGTAGTCCACCCAGAAACCTGCTGGCAGCCAGTTAAGCCCCTCCCATCTAAATGCCATAATTTTTTCCAAAGCCCCCTAACCTGAAGTCTTTGTAGAGTTAATCCTCAGGGATGGGGAAACTTCCAAAATAAGCCTGACTTTCTTCAAAATCTGACCTCACTTAAATGGGTGAAGATCCAGAGCAACTCCAGCAAAGCCAATGGACTTACTCTGGATTTACACTGAAGTTGGCCCAATGACTGGAGCCATCGTAATTAACATACTTGAAACAGGAGGAAGGAGACATAAAATTAAAATGAAAAATGAATAACTGAATAAACAACATTTGTACTGGTTTGCACTGCTATGAAATTCTTATTGCTACCACTTTGAGGAGACCTGAAAAACTGCCTCCACCACTCATAAACCCGTCCCACACTTGTGTTAATAAAAACTGTTTAGTATCTACACCACACACTATATATTTGGCTTGATTTTGATCTCCTGTACACCAGTCCTGCACCAATAACTTCATAATGTTCATGTGCCTGGCTCTCCTCTGAGGGCTTGTTTCCATTAACATTTAGTTTGCAGCAAGCTGGGATGTAAATCTATACTGTCCTAGCTTGCCGCACACTAAGTGTCTGTGTACTATGCACTAATGGGTTCCTAGTGTGCTTTGATCTATCTACTGGGTTTCAAAGTGGAGTAGATCGAAGCGCACTAGGGAACTGTTAGTACACATCAGCAGGATCCACACCGATGCTTAGTGTGGGGTAGAGTTACAGTCAAGCTTGCCAAGAACTAAATGTTTGTGTATGCAAGCCCTGAGTTACCCCGGTGTAAATTGGGAGTAACTCCACAGCAGTCAGTGATGTTTCACTGAAGAGAATTAGGACTGTTGGCTTCAATGGGAGTTACTCTGGATTTACACTAGCATAAGGCCTTGTCTTCAGTAGGAGAAAATGTGTGTTTTTAATACGGTAAGTAACAATGTTAAATACTAATGTAAACAAGGCACATTGTAGTTTTAATGTATTAGTTGGTCAAGGTAAACTCTAAACTTAACCAACTAAAATGTTAAAACTACAATGCACCTTGTCTACGTTAGGATTTTAACACGTTAGCTAATGTGTTTAAGACATGCCTCATTTCCTAGTGTAGACCTGGTCTGTTTTTTCCTGCATTCTGGCTACTAAGGTAATGCATACGCTTTCAAAATGATGCATGAAGAGCTACAGTACGGTGCATACTCTGTCAAAGGTATTTATTTTATCTATGTATAAATATCTCTGTGGTGCTCATGACTGCAGTAAATAAAACCTTTGCAATTAACAGGCACACAGATTGAAAATGTACCTCTTTTTGCATGTTCCACAAATAAAGGTTTATAAATTAAGGTTTCAGACAGAAAGTGAAGGGGATATGTAGATATGGCTAATAGATCTAGTACAGTATCAGAGGGGTAGCTGCGTTAGTCTGAATCTGTAAAAAGCAACAGAGGGTCCTGTGGCATCTTTAAGACTAACAGAAGTATTGGGAGCATAAGCTTTCATGGGTAAGAACCACAGGTTCTTGTGGTTCTTACCCATGAAAGCTTATGCTCCCAGATCTAGTACAGGAGTTCTCAAACTGGGGGCCAGGGCCCCTCAGGGGGTCATGAGGTTATTACATGGGGGGTCACGAGCTGTCAACCTCCACCCCAAACCCTGCTTTGCCCCCAGCATTTATAATGGTGTTAAATTAAAAACACTTTTAAATATATTTATAAGGGGGGGATCGCACTCAGGGGCTTGCTGTGTGAAAGGGGTCACCAGTACAAAAGTTTGAGAACCACTGAAGCAGGAGGGTAATAAGTACTGTATTGTACTTCTCCATAAACTGGAACCTTTCCAGAGAATATATAATTAAGCTTGTTTGACAGGAATATTCAATGAGCCTAATGATTTGGAAACATTTTAATGTGGAATTTAGAACATTACTGTATGTCATAAATTGTATAGCAAATGTGAGGTGCTGCTGGATCATAATTTGCCACTTGCTACAGCTTCCTGTGAGTCAGGTGCCTATTTTTGTTTCCTTGACTTTAAAGGAGGCAAAGAAAAGGTAGCCATTAGAGAGGTCTGGAACTAGGGTGACCAGATGTCCCAATTTTATAGGGACAGTCCTGATTTTGGGGTCTTTTTCTTATATAGGCTCCTATTACCCCCCCCCCCCCGTCCCGATTTTTCACACTTGCTGTCTGGTCACCCTAACTGGAACATTTTTTCCAAAATTTCATTATGGTGAAATATACTGTTTCATCTAAGTTGACCAGTTTCCACAGAACTTTTGTTGGGAAGGGTTTTGGGCCCGAGGAGAGAGAGAGGCTATATAGCTCCCTGCTTGTCCTGACTTAGAGTTGTCTGGAACGAAAAACTGCTCTGAATCAGGAAGAGCAGGGACTTAAACCTGGGTCTCCTATATCCCAGGCCAGTGCACTAACCACCAGGGGAGAAAGAGAAAGACACTCTCCTCCTCTCCCTCTTGAAAACATGTGAAAGGTTTTGTTTTCCTTCCAGGGTAGAACAAAAATAAAATTTCAAAACCCTAAAAGTGCTTCAAAAGTGACATACATTATTAGCATATAGGGATGGTTATATTAGTACATGGGGCTGGATTTTGCCATTTTATATAAATTCAGTGACATCTCTTCTCTATGGCAAAAGCATTTCTAGTTAGCTAGATTTAATACAGTATGGCATACAAAATACTTCTCTTGTCAAATGAGCCACTATCCTCTCCGAGTCGTAGAAGATTTGCACAATAATTCCCATTCAGAAATTGGAAGGCAGTACTAGCTGACTAACAAAATTTGTTGGTCCCTTTGACTTGTCAAAATGGTTACTTTGTGGACATACTTGGTGCTGTGGGAAACATTGTTACTGACAAATTTCAGAGTAACAGCCGTGTTAGTCTGTATCCGCAAAAAGAAGAACAGGAGTACTTGTGGCACCTTAGAGACTAACAAATGTATTAGAGCATAAGCTTTCGTGGACTACAGCCCACTTCTTCGGATGTTACTGACAAAGGGATTCTACTCACTTACAAAACATGCAGATTCCTGAACATTCTGCTCCTGAAAATGGCTCCCAAAGACTAGGCTGATGTGGTTCTATCTGTCTGAGAGAGAAACTGTTTGAAGTTCAGTACTAACCATAAAGAAAATAAAGATTTTGAAGTTCTCCCTTGTGCCATCCTCATTTTGCTGTTGCAGCAAAAGATGGCTACTATACAGTAAATATAAAATATGGCTGAGCATAAATTCATGCCACTGACTACATGACCGGCATTACCTCCTTTCTGTGTTATATGTGGGTTGATCTTGTTTAGCATACATATATAACACACAATGTCCTTATGTGCAGGGCCGGCTCCAGGGTTTTTGCCGCCCCAAGCGGGGAAAAAAAAAAAAAAAGCCGCGATTGCGATCTCTGGCAGCAATTCGGCGGAAGGTCCTTCGCTCCAAGTGGGAGTGAGGGACCGTCCGCCGAATTGCCGCCGAATAGCTGGACGTGCCGTCCCTCTCCAGAGTGGCTGCCCCAAGCACCTGCTTGGCAAGCTGGTGCCTGGAGCCGGCCCTGCTTATGTGGCTGTGCAAATCACTATTTAATTGCTTTTTTTTAATTGCTACATAATTGGGCTCCAGAACCTAAACATTTATTTATTTATTTACATCTCTAGCTCTCATAGTTGCCGAGGTGATCTTCAATATGTGAAGTGAATGAAGGCAAGATAGTGATGTCTACCCCAGTCTACAAACAGCTGTGCTACCTGGTGAATGGGGAGGTCAGAAGGCAGAGCGAAGGCTCTCCTCAATCTTCCACTTCCATGCCCCTGTGTTTAGAGGGGGAGCATTTGGCAAGCAGATGTTGCTCAACCTTGCTGCACTCCATCTAGGAAGCAGGGAACATGGGAGGGGACTTGGTCCCTCTCCTCCATAAAGACCCCATTCTCATGGTCTTCTGCCTTAGGCAGGTCCTTGCATCGTAATTTTCCCAAGGGTTTGACAAATGAGGACCTAATAAAAAGAACAGGAGTACTTGTGGCACCTTAGAGACTAACAAATTTATTAGAGCATAAGATTTCGTGGACTACAGCCCACTTCTTCGGATGCATATGAGGACCTTAATGTTCAGTTCCTCCCCCACCCCTTGTGGAGGGAGTGTAAGGAATATCTGCATAGTTGTTCACCAGCAATTTCATCCTGCCCCCTGTAGGGTTTCTGGAACAGTTCCTTAGATAGCTCCTTGCCAGACCACTGCTGAGGAACTTCCCTGAGGTAGTTCACACCCTCTCTGGCAGCCACCCACTTCTGCCTGAACTGAAGCTAGTCAGTTAATTAGTAACCAGGTGCGGAAGTAGCTGTTTTGTCCATTAACTCTTTCGCTTTTGCAGCACAGGATTTATACATCTCGTAACTGAGCATTAGTGTGGTTGTATAGAGGGGTCTTACTCCCCTTTGCTCCCCAGTGGGTGACTGCACTAGGGTCAGTCATAATTTGGTGATAAGTGAGTACAGTAGATGGCCTTCCCTATTTAACTACTGCTGACACCACGATGGCAAAATGAAGTTAAGGACAGTAAGGGCCCACATATTTTTCAGAAAGTTTGCAGAAAAGGATGGCAAAAGACTCATGAGTAACTGTGATAGGACATAATTCACCATTGACTTGCATACCATCTCAAATTATAGTCACAACAAAAAACTTAATTTAACATTAATTAAGGTTGCTCTTCTCAATAAACTCAACAATAAAAAAATGAATAGAAATAGAAAGTTAAGAATTAAAAAGTATTAAAAGGTTGCAAATCAAGCACTCTCAAGTTTGGAAATGCCAGAATGAACATTGTTCTTGCAACCTTAATTTGCTCCCCTTGTATGTGTGCATTATGATAGTCTTTTATTACATTATCCCATATTCTTTTTGCCCCTGGTTCTTCATTCATTGCACAGGATGGATCTGCTCAGGGGATGAATCGGGGTTGTATAGTGCAGGAGACTGCTGTCTGTAGGACCCTTACCTCTTTTGTGCAGAAGTTGGAAGGTTTGTAGTGAATGAGGAAGGTGATTGCAGAAACAGAAATGATATTTTCTTGGTTAAGGCAGTTGAATGCTGACATGGAGACTTGGATTCTATCCATGCCTCTGCCCCTGAGTTCCTATGTGATGCTGGGAAAGTCACTGACCTCAAATTTTTCATAGATAGTTATTTCTTTATGCAATTAAAGATTGTATCCTAATGCATATGTGCAATGGAGCTGAATTAAGCTTGTATGGGCAATGTTCATTTGGCATTTCCTAACCTGAGTGCAGCTTTTTAATCCTTAACTTTGTATTTCCCAATTTTTTGTTCAGTTAAGGTTGCTCTCATAAAACAAATGAAGCTTTTTGTTTGTGAATTTTTGTTTTTAATAAAAGGAATATCTTTTATATATTTGCTGTTTAAATAATAAAGCACTTAAGCATTTGTGGCCTTCAATGTATATTTTATTGCTATTGTAAAATTTCTGAAGCTCCATAACTTTACCGTTCAGTGCCATATTGACCAATATATTGAAAGCGATTAAATTAAACTGAATTCAAACAAAACATTTTGAATGCAACTTCTGGTTTACTGCAACTTCTAAATTACATCTTTAAAATAATGTATAACAGAAAATTGAGTAGGGGCTGGTAGCTATAATGTTCTACTTTTTTAAAAAGAGAAATATTCAGAAAGCCGTAACCCCCCAATTTGTAAGAAGCAGATACAAAATTCCAGCTTTTTCCTGTATGTTTTATCTTATTTTAATGTAACCTTTTTTTGAAGAAAATAACAATTACCCTTTGAAAAGAAACCGTGTAATGTACCATAGTACAAACCCGCAGGAGCTTATTTAGACCGAACCTGCTTTCATTACAGCTCCTCCTGGGTCCCTCCTTTGTAATAATATTGTGGTTGTCTGAGGCAAATTGGTTGTCAAAGGCAGCCATTCCCATGACAACCAGGGCAATAGTGACTCTCTCCAAGTATGCAGGTGAACTGGAGGGAGTGACTGATGAATGGCCAATTATCTCCGATGTCACCAAGTTACTGCTCGGACAGCAGCATGGGGCAAAAAACATGCATTGTGTGTGGGGGGTGGGAGTCAGGCTGTTCCTGTGTTCCTTTTCCCATTTTTCCTTTAAAAAGAAAACAACAAAAATCCACCAACGTATAAACACAAACAGCACATTGGAGAGCATTCCACACACACAGTAATTAGTGGCTGTAATTTGATTCAAATTCCCTGTGGCATGATTCATCCCGTAAAACAGAAAATTCTGATGCAACATTAACTATGGTCTCCCTACTGCGAGACCATAATATCCATATGTCAGAGTGGAAAAGCAAAGCCTGCCCTATTCTGTGAGTCTACATTGGCACAGTTCATGGCTATGTTTTCAACAGAAGGCAGGAAAATAGTTTGTAGACAGTGCATGATACCGCATCTGCTTGCTGCAATGGAAATGATACTTAATTTTTCTAAACTTTTCTAAATTTTTCCAGTTTACAACTGCAAGACAACATTAATGCTTAAATGGATGGAAGAAAAGGTTTAATGTAGAAATACCAATAATTTAGTTACTTGTGTGGTACATAGTTCAAAGTATTTTAAAGTATTATATTATCCAGTTTGAATTTTGAACAGCTTTATTTTTATGTTAGACTGAAACCATAAAAAGGTAATCTGTGGAAGATGTGTCCTAAGAAGTTAATTTTTGGTTCAGTGAAAGAAAGTGCTCCACCTGAAATATCAGATGTGATCCCAGAGATTAAATTTGTAGAGAGGCTTTAGAGAGAGAGTTGTGCTATGCAAAGATACAAGCTTTGGGACTATGGCTGGATCCTCAGCTGATGTACGTAGGCTTCACTGACTTAATTGGAGCTATGTTGCTTTAGACCAGCTCAGAATCTGTCTTAAGAGTTGAATAGTTGTACTTTATACATTTCCTGTAGAAATTATTTGTGGATGTTTGCGGTGAAAACCTTGCCCTATTGAAGTTGGTGGGATTTTTTCTATTGATTTCAACAGGGCCAGGATTTTACCTCGATCTTTTTCAAAGTGATTGGCACACAAGTTATTGGGATTCTTAGCACAAACATTCTGTTTTCAACCTGATGATTCATTTACCTCCCTAATCCTTTCTTCCAAAGAACGAGGCCTCCCCCATGTGTTTAATTACTCATGTCAGGCCAGGCCTACCTACGCAAGTAAGCATGTGAATGGATTTGGGCGGCTACAGCAGAGAAACATGGAAACAAATATGTGGGACAGAGAGGAAATGACTATATGGATCCAGTTCTGCAGTCATTATTTGGTCAGTACTCCATCAATTTCATTGGAAGTTTTGCCTTACAAAGAATGGCAAACTTGGGCCCTGTGTCATTTAACTATTAGGCAGAAACCTAATGTCTGACACAAAAATTCAGGAATCCAAACCCTTCCTGTTTCTATAGTTCTAGTTTCCATGTGACTGCAAAACGTACTTCTTCCAGTACCTTTGAATACTTAGTGTTTGGTGGATAAAGGGAACTTCTAGTCACCCATGAGAGCTGGTTTTGTGACACATCATGACAAAATGTTGCCAAGCAAAGATAAAACCCTGCCTTTTTTTGTAGTGCACTGAAGAAATTTAGAATAAGCATCTCCACCAATTCAGTTCAAAGGAATACTGGCATTTCAACTGGCTTTTATAAGCCCAGTTTTGCTAGTCTTACTACTAAGTAGTACCTCGCTCCCTGGTGAGTTCCACTGAACTCAGTGAGATAACTTGTGGAGTAAGGTACTACTCAAAGTGAGTAAAGTGGCAGAACAGGGATCTATGTTTACAAGATGGCATCTCTGATTTTCAGTGCAGTTGCATACCTAGCCATTCAAGGAAAAAAATGTATCAGGCTGACAACAATATAATTGGATGAGAGAATATAGATAAGTCCGAATGGATCTTGCTAATGTGAAAGTATGTTAGTAACATTGTTCCATTACTTACAAATAGCCCGGGTTGTACATTTTGTCAGTTGGCTGGAGCAATAATACCTAATTAATTGAGTATTGAATATTGAAAAGGGTCAATCAAACACATTTGTGCATAGTGGATTTTAAAGTATAACGTAAACATTGTTGTCTTTTAAAGGCTAATGCCAAAGCCCTTCTCTGCCTGTATCTGTAATAGTTGTGTTTGCTACTTCTAAAGTACTGGAAATGGCAGCTAGGAAGTAAGAATATAGCAGGCCCCAGGCTAAATATGGAGACTCTAGAGTCTAGGTATTAAACAGATATCATACATGTTTAGGGACAGACTGGGCAAATCCATATATGTTCTGAAATAACTGGGAGTGAGTGAATGCTGAAACTAGGGTTACCATATTTCCACAATCAAAAAAGAGGACACTTGGGAGGGGGGGGCGGGGGAAGCCCCAGCCCATCTACTCCCTCCCACTTCCCACCCCCTGACTGTCCCCCTCAGAACCCCAACCCCCCTGCTTCTTGTCCCCTGACTGCCCCGATCCTTATCCACTCGCATGGGTGGCAGGGTTGTAGAAATTTTGGTGGGAAGGGGGAGGGGGTTTGGGGATATTAGGGGATGCAGTGGTGAGGGCTGTGGGTCTGAGGATGAGGGGTTCATGATGCAGGAGGAGGCTCAGGGCTGGGGCAGAGAATTAGGGTGTGGGGGGATGAGGGCTGGGGCTGAGGGGTTTGGGACGTTGAAGAGGCTCAGGGCTAGGGTGGAAGGGCAGCCTGTCTTCCCATTAGTAGATGGGGGACGCTAGGACCCGGGGGCAGCAGACAGCAGTTGCTGCTGGCTCTGGCAGTACAAGCAGGCAAGGGAGAGGCAGGCAGAGAGGGGGGTGCCCACGGAGGGGGGGGGTGGAGGCCGGGAACCCATCCAACACTCCCCCGCTCCCTGACTGCCCACCCCCCGGACTCCCCTCACCATTCTGGCTCCATGTGTAGGCAAAACACGCTGCCCAGTGGGTCGGTTTGTGTGTTACATAGGGCTGCAGACAGAGGGAGGGGGGAGTAGGGGAGGGCTCTGGCTGCTGGAGGCCTATGGGAGCGGCTCAATCGGCCCAGCCACCCAATCAGCAGTCGCATTCTGCATGGAAGGGAGGGAGGGAGGCGAGGGAGAAAAAACCCCCGGACATTTTAACCTTGTTACCAATTCCTCTCGGACGGCTATTTAGAGACGCAAAAGCCGGACATGTCCGGGGAAATACGGACAGATGGTAACCCTACTGAAACACTCTGCCCATCTGTCCCAAAGCAATTATTCTGACCTTTTACTATGGGACATTACCATAGGACAGGGGTGGGCAAACTTTTTGGCCTGAGGGCCACATCTGCGTGGGGAAATTGCATGCAGGGCTATGAATGTAGAGGGTTGGGGTGTGGGAGGGAATACGGGGTGAGGGAGGGGGTGTGGTGTGCAGGAAGGGGCTCAGGGCAAGGGGTTGGGGCAGAGGAGGGGTGCAGGGTTTATGAGGGGGCTCAGGGAAGGGGGTTGGGGTGCAGGAGGGGTGTGGAGTGCAGGAGGGGGCTCGGTGCAGGGAGGAGTGCAGGGGGGGGCTCAGGGCAGGGGGTTGGGATGCAGGAGGGTTGCAGGGTGCAGCAGGTGGTTGGGGTGCAGGCAGAGGGCTCAGGGCAGGGGGTTGGGGTGCAGGAGGGGTGCGGGGTGCAGCTGGGGGCTCCAAGCAGGGGCTGGGGTGTAAGAGGGGTGCACGGTGTAGCAGGGGGCTCAGGGCAGGGAGCTGGGGAGCGGGGTGCAGGAGGGGTGCAGGCTCTGGCTCGGCGCTGCTTACCTGGAGCAGCTCCGGGGTGGCAGCGGTGCGCACCAGGGCGGCAGGGCTCTGGGAGGTGGACGGCACCACGTCCCTGCGGCCCCTCGGGGAATGGCGGGGCAGAGGGCTCCGTACACTGCCCTTGCCTGTGGGTACGTCCCCCGAAGCTCCCATTGGCTGCGGTTCCCTGTGGTTCTCTGTTCCCGGCCAATGGAAGCTTCGGGGGAGGTACCCACAGGCAAGGGCCGCGTGCGGAGCTCTCTGCATGCCCTCCCCCGGGGGCCACAGGGACGTGGTGCCTGCCGCTTCCCGGAGCGCACAGAGCCCATGGCACCATGGGGGTGGCAATCCTGCAGGCCAGATCCAAAGCCCTGAGGGGCCGGATCCAGCCCGCGGGCCTTAGTTTGCCCACCCCTGCCATAGCAGCTTCACCCTCAATGCCGCAAAAGATGCACACATTATCATGCATTCATCAAATTGACACCAGTCCCTCATGGTATTTAAATTTTTAAATAATATTTCTCTAAAACTATGCAGTGGAAAGAATTGTTCCTAGTATATGGGTTTGTAGAATGGGTTAATAAATTCAAGAACTATTGCTGTAAAGAGTGAGTGAGTGACTAGAGGAAGCTTTAATTACATCTGCACTTAAAGCTGGAGGGTGTTGTTCCCTGCTTGAGTAGACATGCTCATGCTAGCTCTCAGAGATGCCAATGGTTGGCTGTCCTTAAGAGTGAGATTTAAGGCCAAAGAGTTAGACTTTCCATGTGGTGTGTTAGGTCATTACTTACGGCATCTCATCTTTGGTCCTTGGTGACATTCAATAGTCCAGGTTTTTAATCCAACCAGCACTTAATAGTTCGTTTTAAAATGTAAAGTGCTTAATAGTGCATATGAAACACTTAAATGTCCTAATTCAGACTATAGTCGGGGGCACACAAGAATTCTATATGCAATGCAAACCATAATTATTAAACAGTCAATTTCCTTTATCAGGGAGGGGATTCACCAAAGGTACAAAAGGAATTTGTGGTTGTGAAGACACTGCTCTGCTATTTGTGCAGTGTATTTCACTTTCCAGATGACAAATTACATCTTTGTCTTCTTGATGGCCACAGGACAGCTCCCAGCAACACATTGCATATTTAAAAAAAGAAGTCTTGCCTGCTACCAGGACAATGAAGGGCCATGAATTTGTCCAGTGTGGTTTAAATTTTGAACTGTATTTTGCAGAACCCACAAACTTTCAATGAAGTCCTGCTTATTTTTGGAGTAAACTCGTGTTTTTTTGGATTGTCAAGTATTCTCACACACAACAATTCTTCCCACCCCTTCCTCATGTAGCCTCCTTTGATGCATGTATAGATAGAGCCCTGCGCAGATAAAAAATTGTGTCTCCGCATCCGAGCCGCAAAAATTGTCTGCAGATATCTGCGTATGTGGATGCAAATATCTGTGGATTTGCAGGGTTCTACTTACTGTGGCTGGGCTGAGGCACTGAGGCACAGCCCCTCCCACCCTGCCGGAGCCAGGTTGGGGGAAGCCGCACGGGCAGCTATGGGGAGCTGGAGCGGAGTCGCGGACCCTCCACCGGCCCTCGGCTGGGCAGGGAGCCTGGGAGGCAAGGATACGGCCGGGGGCTGATCTCAGCTCCTCCCACACCACAGACAGATGGAGTGTCCACCGCAGCTCCCCATGGCTCCCGGGCTAGTCTCCACACTGGCCTGGCCATGAATAAGGGAGGGGGTTCAGGGGGGGAAGAGGAGGAGAAGGAGGAGGAGTCCACCCCTGAGAAGAATGGATGGGTGAGGCCCCCTCGGTCCCCCCATTCCGGCGCCACTGGTCACTGCTGTGCGGTGACCTGTGGAGCTGCCTGCGGGCTGCCTGGGCACCCCGCACAGGGCAGGTGGAGAGTCCACCGCGGCTTCCCACAGCTGCCAGGCTGCAGCTGCGGAGCTGGGTCGGGAAGTGCTATGCTGGCAGCTGTGGGGAGCCATGGCAAACCCTCCACTTGCCGTGGGCGGGGGGCCCAAGCATCCTCTGGCCCATGTCCCTGCCCCTCAGGCCACCCACTGGGAGCTTTGGGAGCAGCAGCGGACCCTCCCCTGGGTGGGGGGGCCCAATCAGCCCCCAGCTCGTGTCCCTGCCCTCCAGGCCCAACGTCCAGGGCAGGTAGAGGGTCCGCACCGTGGTTCCTCACAACTGCCCTCCCAGCTCTTACCTTCAGAGCCTTGCACGGATACAAAATTTGTATCCGCATCTGAGCAGCTATCCGCAAAAATGGTCCACGGATATAAAGCAGATACCGCGGATTTGCAGGGCTCTATAGAATGTGGGTCTGTATTCTCCATGGTTAGCAGAGTACACAAGCTTGGAAAATGGTTTTCCAAGCTCTACACCCCAGGCCTGAGGCCCCGGATGTATTGTTGTTTCTTTCAGTGCCCAAGTAAACATATTTTAAATCTTTATATATTTACTCAAAATGAGTGAGATAAGCTTAGGAATTGTATGAGAGTGAGATAGCATGCTAATGAGTGAGTCTCACACCCAGTGAGTGAGACTTTGCACATCTGAGCTCTCATTGAGCGAGCATGCTAAAAACAGTAGCGTAGCTGCGTTAACATCTGTAGTGGCAAGTGACCGCACAGATTGGCTGCCCTGACTATGTACCCAAGGCATCCAGGCCATGCTGCTATTTAAATGCAGCTATTTGAAACTGTTCAATGTGTGGAATGATTTAGCAATTCAAGCAGAGAAGTGCAAAGCCAAAACTCAAAGCAAATTTCAGGAGATATAAACCCACATGAAATGAAACCAATTAAAATATTCCTATGAACCCTGCTAAGCAAAACCATGGAGTTTCTCACAGCTGTAATGCTTATCTCGGAGTGCCCTAGATTGATTAGAGGAAGGTTGTCATGCTTGCTTCAACCTGATTTGGATATAATTAATCTGAATAATTCAACTAACTGTCCATTGACATAAAGAAGATAGAAAAGGACTAACCTAGGGTTAGGGAGTAATGCACATGGTGAGCCATGGTATTTGTTTCTACTGAGCTACTATAATGTATTGTCTAGTGTGTGGAAATACTGGGTGGAAATGGAAAGACCCAAATGTAAAACACAGGGCCTGATACTGCTGCAACTAAAGAAGGCTTTATTTTAGCTCAAGTGGTAGGGGCCTGTTGATGGGAAGCGGAAGGGTCTGAGTTGTTACGCTACTGACACTAATGGTCATGGTCATGAGTAATATATTTAATGGTCATGATATGTACAATGCATTTCTGACTGTAAAGTTCTAGGCCTCTCTGTCCACTTCTGTTTTGGTCAGGAACCTTATATTGGAATGGGAAAAGGTTCAGAAAAGGGCAACAAAAATTATTAGGGATATGGAATGGCTTCCGTATGTGGAGAGATTAATAAGACTGGGACTTTTCTGCTTGGAAAAGAGACGACTAAGGGAGGATATGATTGAGGTCTATAAAATCATGACTGGTGTGGAAAAAGTAAATAAGGAAGTGTTATTTACTCCTTTTCATAACACAAGAACTGGGAGTCACCAAATGAAATTAATAGGCAGCAAGTGTAAAACAAACAAAAGGAAGTACTTCTTCACACAACACCCAGTCAATCTGTGGAACTCTTTCCAGAGGATGTTGTGAAGGCCAAGACTATAACCAGGTTCAAAAAAGAACTAGATAAATTCATGGAGGATACGTCCATCAATAGCTATTAGCCAGGATGGGCAGGGATGGTGTTCCTAGCCTATGTTTGCCAGATGCTGGGAATGGGCGACAGGGGATGGATCACTTGATGATTACCTGTTCTGTTCATTCCCTCTGGGGCACCTGACATTGGCTACTGTCAGAAGACTGGATACTGAGCAAGATGGACCTTTGGTCTGACCCAGTATTTCCGTTCTTATGTTCTTAACCTTCAGTTGCCTGGTTCTTGAGTCCAAGACAGAAGCTCTTATGAGGTGATCTTTGCTGAGAAATGTTTCTCATTTCCCCCCAATTTGCAGAATACTCCCTTTCCAACAAGATTTGCACCTGCCTCCCAGAAGCAATATTGTCTAGATAAGTCACCAAACATTTGTTTCTGAATTTCTTTGCTCTACCTAGAACATATGAATGGACATATACACTGCAGAGTGTGTGTGTGTGTGTGTGTAAAAAAAAAAAAGAACATTCTTCATGAAGTGTATCACAAAAAGATGGCAACAATAAGATGAAGAGGAAACCGGTTTTAGAACAAGATTTAAAAGGCTGCTGATGGAGGAAAAGAATGAATGAATGGTTGGCATCTCTGAAGGGGGACTCCTTACAAATGACAGAATGTGCCTTTAATAACACATTTATTACATGCATTTTTGATAACAGGGATCTGCAGATACATAATGCTGCATTACTCTGAGCTGCTCAAAACATTTTACCTGCTGCAATCTAACAAATAAATCTCACTATTTCAACCATGATATTGGTTGCATTATTTTTTCCCAGCTATAGCACAGGATCTTTCAAAGCAAAATCTTTTATTTCTTTGTTGCATCCTTTGTTCTGCACAGTATGTAGTGAATCTATTCTATAGAATTAGCTAATGGGTGAGGCCAGGGTTTAGACGTGAAAAGAGAAAAAATGCCATATAATCCCCTGCTAACCCGCAATCAGATGGAGCCAATTCTGTCAGGCCTTGTAGGCTGAAGAGCTTTGTTATTTCCCATAGAAATGAAAATAACAGTTTAATTACTTTCTTTTTTGGCAGGCATTTTACAAGCTTGCGTCCTGCTGTGAAATGTCACTTTTTAAAAGGACTAATTTCACAGTTATCTTTTGTGGAAAAGTGACAGAACTATTGATTTAAAAACTAAAGAACCATAATTATTTGTCTAATTCATTTTTTTTTAAACTAGAGCAGATTTCAGGATGGCAAGAATTGCTGTACAGGTACACGTATTCCAGCACTTTATACCAAGTAGCAGAACCTGTTCATTGTGTATGTAAAATCACACATATATGTTCATCCTTTCTGAGCTTCCCAGTGCATTCCTTCCCCATTTCACCTTTTGGATTGTCAGTTCTTTGGGGTGAAGGCAGCTTTCATTTTATGTCCAGTATGACACCAAAACACACTGTCAGCACTCAACCCATTCTAACACCATTGCTACTTTGCTCTTTTCATCTGTAAGTCTCAGTGCTTTACAAAGGAAAATAAATATTGTTATTCCTATTTTTATAGATGGGTAAACTGAGGCACAGAGCAGTGAAGTGACTTACCCAGGATCACTCAGCAGAACAGTGGCAGAACTAGAAATAGAATCCCAGTCTCCTGTCTTCTTGACCACATTGCCTTCTTTAACAGTTAACAAAAAAAAAGCCAGAATAAATGCTACTGTATATTATCGCTCGGTTTGCTGAGTTTAGTTCAATGAAATACATTTTTCAGGTTTGGAAGTTCCGCAGTCATCAGCACATTTTGTCTGATTTTAATATTCATAGTCTACAGAAATTTAAAGAACTAATACCATACCATAGAGCAGAACCTGAAAGAAGTAACTGTTTGAACCTACCAATAACAGCAGACACACCAAAAATAAACAGCATGGCAGACTAGATGGCTCAGAGAAGTGGTAATGTGCTACCAAGACTTTCATTGCTAGGTT